>NC_058412.1:53755659-54085012 GCF_002201575.2 Neomonachus schauinslandi
TGTGCTGCTCTCTGTCAAATAAATAAAATAAAATCTTTAAAAAAAAATATATATATAATAAAGATCAGTATCAGGGGCGCCTGGGTGGCTCAGCCGTTAAGCGCCTGCCTTCGGCTCGGGTCATGATCCCAGGGTCCCGGGATCGAGCCCCGCGTCGGGCTCCCTGCTCCGCGGGGAGCCTGCTTCTCCCTCTGCCTCTCTCTCTCTCTCTCTGTCTGTCATGAATAAATAAATAAAATCCTGAAAAAAAAAGGCATAGAGATGGAGATGAGCATGGGTTTTAGGTAAAAGGGAGATGTGACTAATTAGATTGAAAGAAATAATAGGAAATCATGTTTGGAGGGCACATATTACTGAGCCCCTTGAGAGGTCTGAAAGAGATGAAATAGGTTATGGGTAGTCATTGAAGTTTCTTAAGCAAGAAGTAGTCTGATGCAAACAGTGGATTAAGGAGATACAACATAAGGTAGAGGGGGTAGTGAGCAGTAGCTGTACTAGCAGAGGCTGGAGTGTGGTATAAAATGGGCACTTGTGAGTCAGGGGGAGGGGCAGAGTTTGTCTTGGTGGAATTCGAAAGGAAAAAATTCCAGACTTGGTTATAGATGACTGTTGGACAGCTAAGATTCTTTTTATTGACTGACTTGGCATTAAAAACATCTAAAAGTTTGGGTAAGTCTGTTATACATAAATATACTTCAACCTCAAAAATTCTCTTTTATGGTCAACCAGCAAGCCCTAATTTGTGAGGGGAGATGGGTTTTGAACAATAGACGATTCTAGAGCCCTGGCCAGACTCATCTCAACAGTTTGGCACAAACCTTTTCTTTATCTAGTAAGGAAAATATTAGAAGGTTTTCTGCTGATTCTAGATGAAAAATGCTGAAAATTTCCCGTCTGAATTTATATCTGTCAACAGTATGTGCTATCTTATACCTTTTCTAACACTGTATATTATTAAATATTTTAATCTTTTTGTCAATGGTGAGTAGAAAACAATACCTTATTTTAGTCTTTTTAAAATTTAAATTTAATTAAAAAATTTTAAAAAATATTTTATTTATTTGAGAGAGAGGGAGAATGAGAGAGAGAGAGAGAGCATGAACAGGGGGAGGGGCAGAGGGAGAGGGAGAGGGAGAAGCAGGCTCCCTGCTCAGCCAACACGGGGCTCCACGCAGGACCCTGGGATCATGGCCTGAGCTGAAGGCAGACGCTTAACCTATTGAGCCACCCAGGTGCCTCTATCTTACTTTAATCTTATTTGCATTTCATTAATAAATGATATTTAATATGATTTATGTACAAATTAGCCATTCATATTCCTTTTTACCTATGTACCTGTTATTGCCCTCTGCCTATTTTGATAAGGGGATCTCTTGTTCTTTTTATTCACTTATAAGAACTCTTTGTTTAATAATGAAATTAGATTTTGTTCCTCAGAGCTGATATCAAAAACCTAAATTTCTATAGATTCTAAAATTTGTATGGATTATCAAATTATCCGATCTGTGAGTATTCTAGGTGTTTAGAAACTTACAAAATCCACCCTCCTTAATCTTTAGCTTGTTTTTTTTTTTGTGTGTGTGTGTGTTTTGTTTAGTTTTCATATTCAAGTCTAGAATGCTAATTTAGAAAAGTAAAAAAGTACCAAAATGTATCCTCATCTTTTCCAATCTATGTGACTTTTTGATGACTCCACATCTCTAATCCACATATAAATATAAAGTAAGTAGGTGTTTGAATGTAGTTCCAGCCTTTCCTTTGGAGTGCCCAAGATCATGCCAGAGTAGGGTACAGGAGTACTAAGAGATCATATGTCTGATAGGTGCTGCCATCTTGGTTCTCATATTCTGATCCCCTTAAGGGAACTTGACATTCCAACTGACCATTATGCCTGTTATGGACTGAATTGTAGCCCCCAAATTCATATATTGAAGACCTAAATCCCAGCACCTCAGAATGTGACTATATTCAGAGATAGGGCCTTGAAAGAGGTAATTAAAGTAAGACGTGGTCATATGGGTGGGCCCTAATCCAATATAATTGGTGTTCTTATAAGCAGAAGTGATCAGGATATAGACACACGAAGAGGAAACACCATATAAGGACAAAGGGAAAAGGCAGCCTTCTGCAAGCCAGAGAGAGTCCTCAGAAGAAACCAACCCTGACCACACTTTGACTAAGTCCAACCTCTTTGGACTTAGGATCTTATGTGCACCTCATGAATAGTTTTTACACTCAGTTCCATGGAAACCAAGAGGGCTCCACAGACTGATTTTGGTAGTTCTGCAAACTTTTCATTTGACTTTCCCTTGTAGAATGCATTTTAACTTTTTAAAACACTGCAATAAAAACAACACACATTGGGCGCCTGGGTGGCTCAGTTGGTTAAGCGCCTGGGTGGCTCAGTTGGTTAAGCGACTGCCTTCAGCTCAGGTCGTGATCCTGGAGTCCCGGGATCGAGTCCCGCATCGGGCTCCTTGCTCGGCAGGGAGTCTGCTTCTCCCTCTGGCCCTTCCCCCTCTCATGCTCTCTCTCTCTATCTCATTCGCTCTCTCAAATAAATAAATAAAATCTAAAAAAAAAAATAACACACATTCAGATGTGTTTTATTTCACATTTTAACATATCTAAAAACACTAGCATATTAAGATGTGCTCCTAGGTTAACTTATTTGGAATGAACATTAGAATAAAATCCTGCCATCTGGACGTACATATTTGATGAGAGATATTGATATTCTGCACTGGTCGGTTTGTCTGTCTGTCTCTCTTAAATTCTGACATAATAGCTTCATGTCTCCACTGATAGAAAATTGCACAAGTGCGTTTGTGAACACAGTACAACTTGCACCTGCTCAGTTAAACGCCACATCAAGCTTATTTGCATTTGTTCTCCTCATGGCATAAGACTTGTCTGCGCACCCACAACTGACTCTCTCACATCTTGAAATCATCACTTCAGAGCCAGAATGAATGCTTCCTTTTTGACTTTATGATTAGAAATGCAAAAATTTATTAGGTGTTACCAACAATTCAACTTTGAAACAGATATTTCCTACTACTTTTCTTGCAAGCTTCTGGATGAATTTAGTTGAACAGAAACCCAAGCTGTAAGGCAAGTTGTTTTAAAACAAAACAACACAAAAACTATTGCCTCTTGCAACTATTTAGCCAGATGAATCAGTGTTTTCTAAATATTGTGCAAATAAGCCAAAATGAAATAATAAATTAGATGCTGAGGTTAATATATGATTGTGATAATTCCAAATTTTTACATTCATCAAATTAGTCTCAGAGTAGTCAGCAATATACTTTATACTGCATATTTGTGGCATATTTGAACTCATGAAATAAATATGTTCTAGTGATTTTCTGCTTTTATTTGTCTTAAACATTAGGATTCCACATGAAATTTCATTTATATTAAGGGTACCTTTGCTGCAAGAAAAACCAGCAAGATTTCTTATAGCTCTTAACACCCCTCTAATCTTCCAAGGTGGATGTGAGTAGGGTTCAGGGAGGAGGGATTCAGGGCAACAGAGGGTGGCTGATCACCTGTCTCTGTGTTCATCCTGAGAGCTTTCTTTTACCTTTTTAACAGAATGACTGAGTGTCTGGGTACATACCCACACCCCTTCTGGGGCACTGCATCTGGTTGAGATTTCAGATGAAGAAACGAATGGTCCTATGAAAACTACATGGTATATATAGGAAATTACCAAAGATTGCTACAAAGGTATTTTTTAATATTATTTTTATAGGGCATAGTATAATTACTTTGAAACTTTTTCCCTGGTCAGCACCTCTCTGAAACAATTCTTTCCTGGAGGCAGTATCTGATAGAGTGTGAGGGAGGAGTGTGGCCTGGGACTGAGGTTGGAGGTGGGTGGGTATGTGAAGTGCGGGGAGGGACACGGTCCTCTTGCAGCCAGTGTAGTGCATATGCGTAGTTGGAAACAGGGATCCTAGTTTGTTTGGGCTGCCACCTTTAGAAGGCTCCCTCAGCAGAGCTTAGCATATTCCAAGGCCTTTCCTGACTGTGGGGTATTGTGGCCTGGCCATGACTACTGGCTCTGGAAGTAGTAGCCCCAGTGGTGCCTATACTGTATGTAGAGACAGAACAGGGAGGAGCTAGAGTTGCACATTTGCCTGCACCTCCCTTTTCCAGTGGCTCCTCCCCTTAAGAAGTAAGGCTTAGATTTTGAATGCTGGAGGGTGGCAGCTCCCAGGCATTGCCCTGAGACTATATTCATCCACTGAGATGACTGATTTCAGGACTGAGTTTTTTGGCTGGAGGACTAGTTGGTTGAGGTGATGCTCTCCTGATTCTGACCTTGGTTATTGTATTAGTTAGGATAAATGTTCACCTACATAAAATAGAGATTCTAAAAAGTGGCTTAAATAAGACAGACTTTATTTTTCTTCCATATAATAGCCTGGAAGCAGGAGGACCAGGGCTGGCGTGGAGCTCTGTTTCACAAGGTTGTCCAAAGACTTAACTCCTGTTTTTTCCCCTCCATCTTTAGGGTGTTGCCCTTATATGAATGATCCTAAATGGCTCCCCTACATCCATGATCCAGGTAAGTGGATGGAGGCAAGAGGGAAGGGGGTTGCTTATCATTTAAGACCACAGCCTGGAAGTGAATGCATCACTTCCGTTCACATTCTCTTGTCTAGAGTTTGGTTACATGGCCATGTATAGCTGCAAGGGAGAAAGACTGAAAATGCAGTCTTTCTTCTATGTCATGTGCCCAGATATAATAGTTAGCCCTATTGTTTTGAAAATAACGGAAGAATGAATATTGGGGTCCAACTAGCTGATTCTGCTAGGGTGTTGAATGAAGTATGAATCACCATGCTACTAGTTGGAGTTCTGCAAACGTATCTCCATCACAGAAGCAAACGGCCAAGGCTGGGAGGTGAAGTGTCTAGAAGGGAAACCTGGCAGCCCCTGGTCTAATGGTACGAATTGATACTGCCATTATTAGCATTTGTTTTTCTTAGAGACGGGCAAATCTCCATTTGCTTGTTTGGACCTCTTCTTCATTCTTCTTCACCCAGCGTGGTGCTCTGGGAGGCTGCCATTTATGAATGACTCAATGGATTCCTTGGCCTCTGGATTGAGTTTGGCCAATGGCAGGTACAGGCAGGAGATTGGAAGGCAGGAGGCAGTGAGGTGCTTTTATTACTTCCCCACTCCCTCCTAAATGGCTCCTGGTAGGCATGGCTACATCAGTCTATGAAGGTCTCAGCTCCTATTGAGCTATTCTGTCATAGCTGTGGCTCTTTTTTAGGTCCCAGAAACCACCCCTCCTCTCATTCAAGTCTAGAGCTGGTAACTGCTTCCCCCTGCTGTTAGCCTTGGGTGCTTCCCTATTCTGTATTGTTTTCCCTTCACCTGCTGACTCTTTTTAAAATAGTCCCTTTATGTGAAATTCCCTTCATTTGCTTTCTCTTTGTTTCATGACTTTCTTGGTAAATTCCTGACTGATGCAAACCTGGTTTAGGGTGTGGTCAGGCAAGCCTAACATAGGAGAAAGGAACATGGTATTTGTGGGTATGTGAAAGGGAGAGATAACAATGGAAAGAGGACTCTAAGCTGAGTGAAGAGAGAAATGAGGGCATGAGCAGGGAAAATGGACTGAAAAAATACAGATGACTGGCTTCACCTCCAGAGATTCTGACTGTAATTGGTGTGGGACCTGGGAATTGTAATTTTGAAAAACTATCTCAAATAATTCAGATGTATGGCCAGTGTTGAGAATCTGTAGTCTAGGGTATGAGCATGGGAGTGGTTGCTGAGGTGGATAGGGGAAAATGATCCTTAGCAGCCAGAGGTCAAGGAACTGAGAGGGCAGAGGCTTAGAAGAATCACCTATGTTGAAGTCACTAAAAATGGTAGCGGGGTTCATGGTGGAGAAAATTCAGTGAGTCAAAGGTGAAAACTGGGAGGTTGGTAGGGCTTGGAAGAACTTGGGAGTTTTAGTTACCCTGGGCCAACGTTCTGGGCCCTACCCTCTCCTCTTAGCACAGGGTCAATGTCCAGGGGCAAGGTTTCCTCTAGGTAAACTTCCCTTCAGCCTACCCCCTCTCCCAACCCATCTCCATCTTAGGTTTTCATTATTTGCTCTTAGAGTTACCTTTTCCCACTGCTGATGTTTGGGGAACCATAGACTCAGGGCCTCTGCAATGTCTTACCTGGATCTGATTTTCTTGAGAGCTGACTCAATTCCTCTTTCTTTCCAACCTGTAACGTTCTTCCTCTACTCATCAAAAAAAAATCACTTTCCTCTGCCTGACTCCCTTACGGTTTTTGTGGGGGGTTGATTATTCCCAAAGGCTCATTCCTACCTCATACCACCCAGTAATAAGCTTGTGTGTTGATAGGGGGCTTTGCATATTGTAACACACATGGTGGGACAGTCAGGTACACAAAATCATTCAAATCCTCTTCATTTCCAGGTAAGTGCATGTAATACTGTCCAGCTGGTAGAGAGAGCAGGCCATTTTAGCTGGAAGTTTCATCCTCTCTTTTGTTTTCTATGTGCATGCCATCGTGGGGCTGTTTAAATCAAATTCTTCTCTATAGCTGAGCACAAAACCCTCACATTTCTGGTTTTGCTCTTTCTGAAGATAATTTCTGCTGTTTAATGAGATCTGAGAATGAAGTCAGGCATGAGCAGGAGAAAGGTCACAGTGTGTGCTCAAAGGTATATTAACCACTGTTGGAGCTGACATCGGTCTCCTTCCAAGAGGACAAAATTAAGCAGCAAATAGTAAATACGTTCAATGGCACTTTACTGCAAGTAGGACAATTTACAATGAAATAAAAATATGAGAATGGTTTCAAAAAGAAAATGGGAGTGCTTACAAATAGAACACATCTTACCGGTTAGAGTGGGAATGTGATTCCAGTCAAGGTTAACGGGGAAACGGTTAATGAAGGGTACAGATTCCAAAGCTGCATGATGCCATATTGTATCTCACAGAGGTAATTAATACTAGAGACTCTGGCTAAATGGACACATTATACACAGCAGACAACTTGAAATTCCACACACCGTATAGAGAGGCTCCTCTGGATGCTTTATGACTCACCCTGTTACTGACAGTGTGACATTAGAGACCATGTTTTCTGTCCCCTTTCCTCGTGGAATCAGTGTGGTACGTGGACAGAACACCAGACAGAGAAAAAGAGGGGTCCAGCTCAGACTCAGTTGCTAGGAGGTGGTGTGTGACCTTGGGCAAATTTCTTCCTACTTCTCTTAGGCTCAATTTTCTCATCTGTAAAATGAAGGGGTTGGGTAGAGTAATCAGTAAAGTGTTTTCCAGTTTTGAATCTGAGATTTTCTGCACTTCATTGTCATACCACTGTTATCACTTACCTACTTCATAATTATGTAAGGATGGCTATAGCTGGGGAAAAGATTGCATATATAAATGCAGGTATGGATGTACATGTACCTGTATTACCTGTTTGTGGCACATCTGTGTACTTAGGCATCCACCTTTACCATGTCTTTGAAATGATATAAACTTAGAGATTTGTGTCAAAAAACTTTCTATTTCTACCATCAATGTTCATGTTTTTTAATCCCTCTCATATTTCCGCCCCCCCCCCCCCAAAAGGTAAGCTAACAGGAGTAAGGTTACCTATAGAATTAATGCCTGGGATTAAGGTGAATGTGGGTGAAAGAGCTCCTTAGCCTGCTGGCTGCAGGATTATCTGTCTCTAAGATGTGCCTTCTTTTCTCTCCTTTTCTTGCTCTGAACACCCGAGGCGGGAGGATGAGGCTAGGATCTATAGCTGCAGGTGAGGGAAAGAATGGGGATCACATTACATCCTTCACATTTAGCTGTCTCTGGCTGTCTGGAATCTTCCCTGTTTGCCTATTTGAGTAGAGGGGCTTAAAAGTAGGGCATTTGCACACAGTGAGTTTTCATCCCAGTGATCATCTTATTGACAGGCATTGCTTCAGCTGAACGGTTTTCGCTCTGTGTTCAGGCCTGTTGGTAGGCGGTATCCCGAGGGCAGATTCCATTCTTATCCCAGCCTCAGACTCACTCATTGCTGCTTTTTAAAATTCCCAGGTGCACCTTGTTTATTTCTTCCTTCTCTCCTTCCTTGAACCCCAATACCTGTCCTGACTCTTGCTCCTCAAAGGAAAGAAAGAAAACAAAACAAAACAAAAAGCAACCTCTCTGCGTTGTCTGGCTATAGAAGTTATTCATGCTTCTTTTAGAGAAGTCAAGAAATGCCTTCCCATTGTTCTGAATGAAGTAGCTTACAAAGGCCCATCAAATCCCAAATTTAGGAAAAGAATGGGCCTAAGGAGTGACAGCTTTACTATACACTAAATCTCCAGATTCCACTTCCCTCCACAGAGAATGGGAAGGAAAATCATGGAGGGTTGGCAACTCCAGAGCCAAGTTACCATGTGACATTGACAGCTGCAGATTTGCACCTATTGATTGTGGTGTAGGAGCGAATGTTCCATCAACCTTTAATTGAGCTGATTCCCAAATAGAACAGGGTCAGCTTTTGCTCTGCTGTTGGGTCTAAATAGCTATGACTGAGCTCTGGTTGGCACCTCTTTAACAGACCCTCATTTGGAAGCTTTTTCACATTTTGTGGGTTCTAGATCATTGGTCCTTGGCTGAGAGGGTTCATCAGAATCACCTGGGAGAGTGGTTAAAAATACAGAAGATGGAAAAAAAAAAAATACAGAAGATGGTGCCTCATTCCGGTTGTCTCTGATTCAGTGTTTGGGCAGGAGGCTGGGTAATTGCATTTTTAATAAGCTCTTTTTTTTTAGGCAATTCTAATGAGTACTCAGAAAATTCTGGGGATTCCATCGCAAATTAAGAGACAAAGTTACCAAGTTAAGGAGACAAAGAAATGCTGAAATTGGGAAATAATCATATCACATCTTACTATGTGGGAGGGAATATGGTTGCATGGATGTGAGGAGAAATACATTAGCACTCTCTCTGTATAATTTTCAAGTTTAAGGACCTTGCTCTTTCTCGTTTTTATTGCTGTGTTGCTTGCTTCATTTCAAGGAACAATTGGACTTTCTTGGAGGGGTCTATCATTTGGATACAGCTTCCCTTCAGACTCTATTAGGAGGGACACTCCCCAGCCATCACCACAGACCTGTTGGTGAATCCGGCGTTCACTGAAAGAATAAATTGGATTTCATTACATGATACTGTATAATGTAGGGTGACCTCCTCCCATTGTTATGTTGGGTGGATGCTCAGACTGTTCTGATTTTGATTTCCTGGTAATTGCTTCCTCATGGATTCAGCCTTTAAAAAAAAATTTTTTTTTTTATTTTTTTGGTCCCAAACAGATGCCTCCACCGATCCCTTATTGCCATTCTCAGCCTCCCTCAAAGCCTGACTTGTTCCTTAGTGAATCTGCCACACACTGAGCTGTGGCCAAGGAAAATCAAGAGGCCATTCCATCAAAATATCCGTGATGGAAAAGCCTGTTCTCATTCTGAACTTGTGTTTCACTTCTGTCCCACCTGACCTGGAGGGTCCGCGTGGGGGTTCTGGGAGGACATTTGAACCCTGGCTACTGTTAAAATGTCCTCATTGCAGTGACTCTACTGTGTTTACATTCCTGTGCTGCTTTGCCTTTGAAGCTGCTCCTTATTGGTGGATTGGTGGGGCCTTATGGCTCCTATACGTTTTAAAGCTGCATTCCCCAGAGTTTGCCCCAGCGATGGAGACCTGCACTTTGTCTTTTAAGCAGATAAAAAGAGAGGTCAGTCAGAAGTAATTCCCCTACTCCTCGTATAAACAATTTAACTGCTGCAGCAACATACTTGCTTGGAATTACTCCCTCAGATTCAATTCTCTTTTCCTGCTCCACTTGTAAAAATGGTTAGTGTCCTCTATAAACTGCAGCTCACCAAGGTGCAGGGCTTGCTGTGCGGTTGTAGAATAAATGTTAATCTAATACAGGTTACTAGGTCAAATGCAATCACAGGCTTGTGGGAAAAGCTTAATACTGTTCTGCTTCTTCTAACACAGTAAACCTGGATATTATATGATAGGTTAAACACCAGTGAACCATGGCAAGAATTTTCTTGAAAGTAGGATTTAGTACAAAGGAAACTACATTGAAACGGTGACCTAGGATTGACTTTGCTCTCCAAAAGAGCATTCTGAGACGCCAAAGTGCACTGTGAAAATGGACTCCTTAAAAATGTGATGTTCTAGAATTCCTTGCTCAGGGGATGAATGCCAGTTGGAGCAGCTGTGACACATCTAAAGGTTTCATATGTTGTCAACTATGACTTCAATTCCCCCTCATTCCCCAGCAATTCATGAGTGCAGATACACACACACATACACACACCCACACAAGCTTTCCTTATGAAAAGTTAATGTGGCATTGGATGGCCTTTAGAATTTGGATCCCAAATTGAACATCAAGTAAACACAGCGTATATGCTGAGCATATGTGGGCCAACTGCCTTGAGAAGACTCTACGCAGATCTTGAGGGTGGACTCCACACTACTTTATGTGGATGTTAGTGCTGTTAAGTGTTCCCAGCCTTTATTTGTGATCAAATGCCAGAGCTGAGATGTACATATGCTAGCAGATGTATAATAAATGCTTAAGTAAATGAACATCAGGTTTCTGGGGAGTTTAAAGTCTGTTTTGCAGGACCACTTAGGCTGTCCTGCATGGAGACAGGGGACTAGGTCAGGATGAACTTGTCAAAGTCTTGTGGGGTCTTCAGGGAGGATGCACTGAAACTCTCATCATTAGCATTGTAGTGGCAGGGCAAGTCCTCCTCCTCTTAGCTTCCTATCAAAACCATTCAATAGGCAATCACAGCCAGGAAAGGAGCACTGACACACAGGCTGGAACCCATCTCTCCTCCTGAAAGCAGTTGAGAATGCTGCTTTGTGTCTTCTCTTGGCTCTTAAAAAAAGGTCTAACCAGGCTCCAGGAATTTGATTTGTGAAAAGTATATTTGTGCATTTACAAATGGGACATAGTTCTCAAGTGATTAAGCTAGATCACTTAGCGTGTTAGCTGAGTTAGTGTGTAGACGTTTGATAAAAGGCCTCTTGCTGCCTGGGTTTACAAGTTAAATAACTGAATTAATCAGGTGTTACATTCCTGGATGGTTATGAAACTCTAATGAAAATCACTGCAGGTGTGTGAGTGACCCTTAGGAAAATGCATAAGAGAATAGGTCTAGGTTGGATGTAGATTTTGGTGAAATGCCTTTTTTAAATTCTGTAAAAGAAATTCAGGTTTTTAGGAAACAAACCCAGTGAACTCAATTTCATTCCTAAAATCAGTTGTTGGCAGGAATGGAAGAGACCTTATATGGTTAGTTTTTGTGCTATGGCTCTGCATGGCTGTCCTTTCTGGCCAGCCCATCCTAATCACCACTCCTGCAGTGCTCCCCCTTTTGTGCTGTGAGCAGGCGCCTGGCCACTAGGACTCAGAAAAGCTGGCTGGAGGGAAGCAGCTGAAATGGACTCTCCTTCAGATAGTTTCCCTGCAGCCAGTATTAGAGCTAGTTTCTTCTACAGATACGGGGACCCCAAGGGCTTCCATTGATTGGGAAATGTCAAACACATAATACATAGATGACTTAAAATGCCCTAGGCCCCTTTTCTCTCTTTACTGCAGACCAAATGGTCAGGTTTCTCTGCCTCTTTAGGACTCCATTTTCTCCCAAGTTTTTCTTTGAAAAGATATAAAGGGGAAAATGTACCTTTCCCCATAGCTTCTGTGTATGCACTGAGCATAAAATGTTGGCAAGGGCTATGCTCTTGCATGCTTTCTTATATGAGTTTGATACGCAAGTATTATATTGGGGATATACATAATCATTCAAGTTGGTGGAAGCCAATCTGGCAAGGTTTCAGGCAATGGCTTGCTCAGGATGGAAATGTTGAAGAATGAGGTATCTTTTTAGGAAGTCATTGACAAGTTCCGAACGGAGACTTAGCCTCTATAAAGATGTCTGTTCTGTGAGTGAACATGGCATTAGGGGGTCAAACAGTTTTGCCTCTTCATAGCTGTGTGACCTGAGACTACCTAAGCACTTTGTGCCTCGGTTTCTTCAGCTGCAAAATGGGAGTGCTATTACACGTTTAAGACAAGTGGGTCCTTGGGCATGCGGGCCTGTTTGCAGCAACAGGTCATCATCACCTTTCTTGTTTCCCCAGGCTCCTATTTCACTGCATTTTCTATCAGTCTCAAAGACCTTGACTTGGTCTCTTGTTTGGAGCATTTTGCTCCTACCCTTTGGACTTAATTTTATCATTAGGTATTCCTTACTTTTCCTAGGGACACCTTTGCCCTCTCTCCTGTCCACACTCTCCATCAGCTAGCTGGCTTGGATGGGTGATTCAGATATCACCCCCTAGGGCTTGTGGAGGTTAAATGGTGGATTATGTGGGAAACATCCAACAGGGGGTAATAGATAATTCTTTGTTATCATTCCTTTCCCTTTCCCAAGAAACAGTCAATTACCAGATGAGGCAATTTGGGACATCACTCAAAATCTCTGAGTCTGTGGATAATAGGAATAATGATGCCCATTTTACCCGGTTAGGGGGAGAGTCAGTGAGATAACTGAGGTTAGGAAGTCCAAGTCCTGTCATCTTCCACCGAAAAAAGTCAAGGCCCCTCAGCCAACCCCAGAGATGGGATTTGAGAATCAGAACCATCCAAGTGGTGAAAAGTATTTGCTATCAGATCCAACTTACCCAGTAGACATAGTATGTACAGAGCCTAAGGCTCACAATGCTTTTAAAGGCCCATGAAAATATCTTAATTTCTTTCTAAAACCAGAAGGAAAAAGGCAAACTTTTAGAGTGAAGGAAATTTTATAATATATAGTATTAATAAATGCATTTTTATAACAATGCAGTTGTAAAATACAATCTTTAATATTTTTTTGTTTATGGAGGAAGGTGAAAGTGCCCCTAAGGCCCACGAAGGTCATATACAGCCATGACTTCATGACTGCCTTGAAAGTCTCAATCTCTAATGTGCATATCACCATTTTAACAGAAACTCCTGTCTTTTTTTCATACACTAGGAAGGAAGCTCCCCACAGATGAGCAAAAGTGCTTAAAGCTGGTGATTTCTAAGTGAAGGGAACTGGTAACAGTCAGCAAAATGAAAATGTTTCCTCTCCATACTAGGGAGGCAATTGTGGGTAAGGAGACCCAGCCTCTGAATGGAGAAAAATCTGTTAACTACTTCTATTTGTAATTGATTTCCTATAACCAGAGAACTGATGTGGGATTTATTTGCCATCAGATCAAAAAAGTTCTGGGATTGGGCAAAGTATGAGAGGTGTTATCGAATGGAAATCGAGGACTTATCATGCATTGACTCCTTGGCCACACAGCTTCCAGGATACAGGGAATACAAATGTAATTCCCACTAAGAGGAGAGAAAACCAGACATTCCCTCACTGAAATTACTTCCCTGAGTGTAGGGATCAAAACAGGGCTCATAATCAGGGAGTCAGAATATGTTCCTTAAGCTTTCAAATTACTGCAAATGAGGTACAAGCCTCTATCCTTACTCCGTGCCCTTTCTGCCTTGTTTTAAATCCTCCGGAGAGGTGATTTCCCTCCAGACAATTACATCCCATCTCTAAGAGAAGGATAGCTACTGTGTGTAAAGTCATTCCAGCTAAGCGCTACGGGCTCTAATTTCATCACAACATTATGAAACTGATCCGTTCCTTTGTATAAAATCTTAAAAGGACTCCATGGACTCTTTAAGCCAAAAAAGGGCTTTTGAAAGCAGTTCAGGAAATTGCCATCATGGAAGCGATTTCTACATGTGTCTCTCAATATTGCAATCTCTCCCTTTAGGTGCTGATCTTTCCTAGACTGTAATAAGAAATGAAAGAACAGCTTATTTTCCTTTAAAAAAGAGGCACAATTTTAAAAAAGTCCCTAAGAATCTTGTATGTGGGAATAACATGCCGACCATTAGCTTTCTTTCCTTGTCTTTTGGGCTGATCTGTATTCTCAATTTGCTATGAGTATTCCATTCCATCTAGGTCAGGAAGAATTACTTATGTGTAACTGAAGCGGAGTGTAGATTTTAAGCAGAGCATGTGATCCTAAGAGTGCAAAAAGATGGTATAAATTTGCATCTTCTTAAGAGGAACCCTGTCTAAAAACACTGAAACCATTTTAATCTAATAAAATAAAAAGGGAAGGGATGGAAATTCCATCCGAAGACTTCACACAACCTTTTCATTTCATCCGAGTAAAGAATTACAAAATCATCTGTCTGGCTGTTAAATGCCTTTGAGGGAGATTTTTTTGAATTGTTAGTGCACACTAAAATGGAAGGTTAATATCATGCTTTGGAGACAAGGGGAACAGCTTCTGTTTCTGGGAGATGAGTCATGCCCTTCTTCCTGAAGCCTTTCAGAAGTGAGAGTTGAAGTTACTTGTGGGGCAGAGAGGCCCGTGTTCTAGGAGGTCCTATGTCATCAATGAGGACACACAACACATATCCTTCAGGACATCCAAGCCCCACTGATGCCCTGCCATGAAGCACAGTCTTGGGCTCCTCCTAGCAGGGTCACCAATTATTTATTGGAAAATGACTTGTGGCTCATTTTGTGGTATTTGTCAAGCTTCTACTTTTGAATTTATATAAGTGTTAGGTTTGGTGTTTTTCCTTCTTCTCTCACTTTGCCACTGGACCATGCAACCCACATGGAGTCAGATTTCTTGGAATAGGTTTTCTGTTGATTCATGCTCGTGCTTTGTCCTCAACTCAGTGTTCATGTGTCAAAGCCTTAGGGAGACATATACAATGAAAAAACAAAGTATACTTAGTACCCCTCTGGCAAGTTATCTGAGAAATTCAGGGTAATTGTTTAAGGAGAGCATTTACTTGAAATTAGTCCTAAGGGTTCAAGTTAGTTGAATTTCACAAATATTTTTTATTTTTTAATTTTTAAAATTTTTTTAATTCTTATGTTAATCCCCATACATTACATCATTAGTTTTAGATGTAGTGTTCCATGATTCATTGTTTGTGCATAACACCCAGTGCTCCATACAGAATGTGCCCTCCTCAATACCCATCACCAGGCTAACCCATCCTCCCACCCCCCTCCCCTCTAGAAACCTCAGTTTGTTTTTCAGAGTCCATCGTCTCTCATGGTTCGTCTACCCCTCCGATTTCCCCCCCTTCATTCTTCCCCTCCTGCTACCTTCTTCTTCTTCTTCTTTTTTTTCTTAACATATATTGCATTATTTGTTTCAGAGGTACAGATCTGAGATTCAACAGTCTTGCACAATTCACAGCGCTTACCAGAGCACATATCCTCCCCAGTGTCTATCACCCAGTCACCCCATCCCTCCCACCCCACCCCCCACTCCAGCAAACCTCAGTTTGTTTCCTGCGATTAAGAATTCCTCATATCAGGGCGCCTGGGTGGCTCAGTTGGTTAAGCGACTGCCTTCGGCTCAGGTCATGATCCTGGAGTCCCGGGATCGAGTCCCGCATCGGGCTCCCTGCTCAGCAGGGAGTCTGCTTTTCCCTCTGACCCTCCTCCCTCTCCTGCTCTCTCTCTCTCATTCTCTCTGGCTCAAATAAATAAATAAAATCTTTAAAAAAAAAAAAGAATTCCTCATATCAGTGAGGTCATATGATACATGTCTTTCTCTGTTTGACTTATTTCGCTCAACATAATACCCTCCAGTTCCATCCACGTCATTGCAAATGGCAAGATCTCATTCCTTTTGATGGCTGCATAATATTCCATTGTATATATATACCACACCTTCTTTATCCATTCATCTGTCGATGGACATCTTGGCTCTTTCCACAGTTTGGCTATTGTGGACATTGCTGCTATAAACATCGGGGTGCACATACCCCTTCGGATCCCTACTTTTGTATCTTTGGGGTAAATACCCAGTAGTGCAATTGCTGGATCATATGGTAGCTCTATTTTCAACTTTTTGAGGAACCTCCATACAGTTTTCCAGAGTGGCTGCACCGGCTTGCATTCCCACCAACAGTGTAGGAGGGTTCCCCTTTCTGCGCATTCCCGCCAACATCTGTCGTTTCCTGACTTGTTAATTTTAGCCATTCTGACTAGTGTGAGGTGGTATCTCATTGAGGTTTTGATTTGGATTTCCCTGATGCCGAGGATTTTGAGCACTTTTTCATGTGTCTGTTGGCCATTTGGATGTCTTCTTTGGAAAAATGTCTGTTCATGTCTTCTGCCCATTTCTTGACTGGATCATTTGTTCTTTGGGTGTTGAGTTTGATAAGTTCTTTATAGATTTTGGATACTAGCCCTTTATCTGATATGTCATTTGCAAATATCTTCTCCTATTCTGTCAGTTGTCTTTTGGTTTTGTTGACTGTTTCCTTTGCATTGCAAAAGCTTTTATCTTGATGAAGTCCCAATAGTTCATTTTTGCCCTTGCTTCCCTTGCCTTTGGCGATGTTTCTAGGAAGAAGTTGCTTCGGCTGAGGTCAAAGAGGTTGCTGCCTGTGTTCTCCTCTAGGATTTTGATGGACTCCTGTCTCACATTGAGGTCTTTCGACCATTTGGAGTCTATTTTTGTGTGTGGTGTAAGGAAATGGTCCAGTTTCATTCTTCTGCATGTGGCTATCCAATTTTCCCAACACCATTTGTTGAAGAGACTGTCTTTTTTCCATTGGACATTCTTTCCTGCTTTGTTGAAGATGAGTTGACCATAGCGTTGAGGGTCCATTTCTGGGCTCTCTATTCTGTTCCATTGATCTATGTGTCTGTTTTTGTGCCAGTACCATACTGTCTTGATGATGACAGCTTTGTAATAGAGCTGGAAGTCCGGAATTGTGATGCCGCCAGCTTTGCTTTTCTTTTTCAACATTCCTCTGGCTATGTGGGGTCTTTTCTGGTTCCATACAAATTTTAGGATTATTTGTTCCATTTCTTTGAAAAAAGTGGATGGTATTTTGATGGGGATTGCATTGAATGTGTAGATTGCTCTAGGTAGCATTGACATCTTCACAATATTTGTCCTTCCAATCCATGAGCATGGAACATTTTTCCATTTCTTTGTGTCTTCCTCCATTTCTTTCATGAGTATTTTATAGTTTTCTGAGTACAGATCCTTTGTCTCTTTGGTTAGATTTATTCCTAGGTATCTTATGGTTTTGGGTGCAGTTGTAACTGGGATTGACTCCTTAATTTCTCTTTCTTCTGTCTTGTTGTTGGTGTATAGGAATGCCACTGACTTCTGTGCATTGATTTTATATCCTGCCACTTTACTGAATTCCTGTATGAGTTCTAGCAGTTTTGGGGTGGAGTCTTTTGGGTTTTCCACATAAAGTATCATATCATCTGCAAAGAGTGAGAGTTTGACTTCTTCTTTGCCGATTTGGATGCCTTTGATTTCTTTTTGTTGTCTGATTGCTGTGGCTAGGACTTCCAATACTATGTTGAATAGCAGTGGTGATAGTGGACATCCCTGCCGCGTTCCTGACCTTAGGGGGAAAGCTCTCAGTTTTTCCCCATTGAGAATGATATTCGCTGTAGGTTTTTCATAGATGGCTTTTATGATATTGAGGTATGTACCCTCTATGCCTATACTCGGAAGAGTTTGGATCAAGAAAGGATGCTGTACTTTGTCAAATGCTTTTTCTGCATCTATTGAGAGGATCATATGATTCTTGTTCTTTCTTTTGTTAATGTATTGTATCACATTGATTGATTTGCAGATGTTGAACCAACCTTGCAGCCCAGGGATAAATCCCACTTGGTCGTGGTGAATAATCCTTCTAATGTACTGTTGGATCCTATTGGCTAGTATTTTGGTGAGAATTTTTGCATCCATGTTCATCAGGGATATTGGTCTGTAATTCTCCTTTTGGATGGGGTCTTTGTCAGGTTTTGGGATCAAGGTAATGCTGGCCTCATAAAATGAGTTTGGAGGTTTTCCTTCCATTTCTATTTTTTGGAACAGTTTCAGAAGAATAGGTATTAATTCTTCTTGAAATGTTTGGTAGAATTCCCCTGGGAAGCCATCTGGCCCTGGGCTTTTGTTTTTTGGGAGATTTTTGATGACTGCTTCAATTTCCTTAGTGGTTATAAGTCTGTTCAGGTTTTCTATTTCTTCCTGGTTCAGTTTTGGTAGTTGGTACATCTCTAGGAATGCATCCATTTCTTCCAGGTTATTTAATTTGCTGGCATAGAGTTGCTCATAATATGTTCTTATAATTGTTTGTATTTCTTTGGTGTTGGTTGTGATCTCTCCTCTTTCATTCATGATTTTGTTGATTTGGGTCATTTCTGTTTTCTTTTTGATAAGTCTGGCCAGGGGTTTATCAATCTTGTTAATTCTTTCAAAGAACCAGCTCCTAGTTTCGTTGATCTGTTCTAGTGTTCTTTTAGTTTCTATTTCATTGATTTCTGCTCTGATCTTTATTATTTCTCTTCTCCTGCTGGGTTTAGGCTTTATTTGCTGTTCTTTCTCCAGCTCCTTTAGGTGTAGGGTTAGGTTGTGTACTTGAGACCTTTTTTGTTTCTTGAGAAAGGCTTGTATTGCTATATACTTTCCTCTTAGGACTGCCTTTGCTGCATCCCAAAGATTTTGAATAGTTGTGTTTTCATTTTCATTGGTTTCCATGTATTTTTTTAATTCTTCTTTAATTTCCTGGTTGACCCATTCATTCTTCAGTAGGATGCTCTTTAGCCTCCATGTCTTTGAGTTCTTTCTGACTTTCCTCTTGTGATTGAGTTCTAGTTTCAAAGCATTGTGGTCTGAAAATAAGCAGGGAATGATCCCAATCTTTTGGTACCGGTTAAGACCTGATTTATGACCTAGGATGTGATCTATTCTGGAGAATGTTCCATGGGCACTAGAGAAGAATGTGTATTCCATTGCTTTGGGATGGAATGTTCTGAATATGTCTGTGAAGTCCATTTGGTCCAGTGTGTCATTTAAAGTCTTTATTTCCTTGTTGATCTTTTGCTTAGACGATCTGTCCGTTTCAATGAGGGGGGTGTTAAAGTCCCCCACTATTATTGTATTGTTGTTGATGTGTTTCTTTGCTTTTGTTATTAATTGCCTTATATAATTGGCTGCTCCCATGTTAGGGGCATAGATATTTACAATTGTTAGATCTTCTTGTTGGATAGATCCTTTAAGTAGGATATAATGTCCTTCCTCATCTCTTATTACAGTCCTTGGTTTAAAATCTAATTTGTCTGATATAAGGATTGCCACCCCAGCTTTCTTTTGGTGTCCATTAGCATGGTAAATGATTTTCCACCCCCTCACTTTCAATCTGGGGCTGTCTTTGGGTCGAAAATGAGTCTCTTGCAGACAGCATATCAATGGGTCTTGTTTTTTAATCCAGTCTGATAGCCTATATCTTTTGATTGGGGCATTTAGCCCATTTACATTCAGGGTAACTATTGAAAGATAGGAATTTAGTGCCATTGTATTGCCTGTAAGGTGACTGTTACCGTATATTGTCTGTGTTCCTTTCTGGTCTATGTTGCTTTTAGGCTCTCTCTTTGCTTAGAGGACCCCTTTCAAGATTTCCTGTAGGGCTGGTTTTGTGTTTGCAAATTCCTTTAGTTTTTGTTTGTCCTGGAAGCTTTTTATCTCTCCTTCAATTTTCAATGACAGCCTAGCTGGATAGAGTATTCTTGGCTGCATATTTTTCTCATTTAGTGCTCTGAATATATCCTGCCAGTCCTTTCTGGCCTGCCAGGTCTCTGTGGATAGGTCTGTTGCCAATCTAATGTTTCTACCACTGTAGGTTACATATCTCTTCTCCCGAGCTGCTTTCAGGATTTTCTCTTTGTCTATGAGACTCGTAAGTTTTACTATTAGATGTCAGGGTGTTGACCTATTTTTATTGATTTTGAGAGGGGTTCTCTGTGCCTCCTGGATTTTGATGCCTGTTTCCTTCCCCAAATTAGGGAAGTTCTCTGCTATAATTTGCTCCATTATACCTTCTGCCCCCCTCTCTCTTTCTTCTTCTTCTGGAATCCCAATTATTCTAATGTTGTTTCATCTTATGGTATCGCTTATCTCTCGAATTCTGCCCCTGTGATCCAGTAGTTGTTTATCTCTCTTTTTCTCAGCTTCTTTATTTTCCATCATTTGGTCTTCTATATCACTGATTCTCTCTTCTGCCTCATTTATCCTAGCAGTTAGCGCCCCCATATTTGATTGCACCTCATTAATAGCCTTTTTGATTTCTACTTGGTTAGATTTTAGTTCTTTTACTTCTCCAGAAAGGGTTTCTCTAATAACTTCCATAATTTTTTCAAGCCCAGCTAGTATCTTTAAAGTGATGATTCTGAACTCTAGATCTGACATCGTACTAATGTCCATATTGAGTAGGTCCCTGGCAGTTGGTACTACCTCTTGTTCTTTTTGTTGAGGTGATTTTTTCCGTCTTGTCATTTTGTGCAGAGGAGAATAGATTAATGCGAGAACAAAATGCTAGCAGAGTAACAATGTCCTCAGAAAATATACTCTAAATAAATCAGGAAAGACCTGAAGCAGTGGGAAAAGAAAGGGAAAGAGAGAAAAAAGAAAAAGAAAAAAAGAAAAAGAAAAAGATAAAGATAAAAACAAACAAAAACAAACAAAACAAAACAACAACAACAAAAAAACCCAGAATGGGATCAAATATGATCAGGCTGGTATATAGATCAGTGCCACACACTAGATTTGGGGTGTATTTTGGTCTGTTAGAAGAAAGTGCCTCCCAAAATTTTAAGGAAAGAAAAACTTATATATGTACAAAAATAAGAGTTGATATGATGAAGGGATGGAATATGACTGTAAAAGATGGAAATTATAAAAAATTTTATAAAAGGAATTGATAAGAAGTTGTTTGAAAAAAGAAGAGGATTTAAAAAAAGAAAAAAGAAAAAAAAGGGAGAGAATGTGATCAGGCAGGGGAGTAGAAAAAACCATATACTAGAGATTTAGGGTATATTTTGATCTGTTAGAAGAAACGATCTCAAAATTTTAAAGAGAGAACAACTTATATATATATGCCGAAAATATGGGTAACTACTATGAAGGGATAGAATATGACTCTAGAAATGAAAAATAAAAATGTTTTTTAAAAAAGGGATTGATAAGATGTTGGTTGAAAAAGGGAAAAAGAAAAATTAAAAAAATAATAAAGAAAAAAGTAAAAAAGAAAAGTTAACTTTGAACGACTAAAGAATCATGGTAAAAAAGCCATGAATTCTATGTGCAGTATTCCCCTAGCGCTGGAGTTCTGCCGTTCTCATTGATCGGTAAACTTGGTCTTGGCTGGGTGTTCTCGCTGATCTTCTGGGGAGGGGCCTGTTGCCGTGGTTTCCAAATGTCTTTGCCGGAGGCGGAATTGCCCCACCCTTGCCTGTCCGGGCTAAGTAATCTGCTTGGGTTTGCTCTCCGGAGCTTTTGTTCCCTGCGAGTTTTCCGTACAGCTTTGGAGGCGGAGAGTGAAAATGGCGGCCTCCCAATCTCCGCCCTGGAGGAGCCGAGAACTCGGGGCCCCGCTCCTCAGTGCACCCCAGAGAAAAGCAGTCAGTCACTCCCCTCTCCCCTGTCTCCGGCCGCACTCCGTGCTCACCCGGCCTGTGACCGCGCGTTTCTATCTCTGGCACCCAACCCCGTGTGGAGTCTCCAAACCCAGCAGATCCCTGCGGTGCACTCCTGCACCTCTCCTCCCGGGGGAAGAAGGTGAGTCTCCCCAGATCTGCTGCTTGTTGGGTCCCTCCTGGAGGAGCAGTGGCCCGACTGTGCCGCGGATCACGGTTTATGGCAACCCCGAGCTGAGAGCCCGCGCCTGGGCTCTGCCTCTGCAGACAGCTTCCCTGCTCCGTTACCTGGGAGCTCTGCCACACTCAGGCACCCCCAGTCTTTCTGTGACCCCGAGGGTCCTGAGACCACACTGTCCCGGAGGGTTCCACCCCCCGCTTAGCCACCAGAGTGACGTCCCTCAGCGGGGCAGACTTTTAAAAGTTCCGATTTTGTGCTCCGCGGCTCTATCACTTGCCAGAAGCGGCCGACGGAGGCCCCTCCCCCGCCGTCTATCCTCCCGAATACCGCCTCGGATTCACTTCTCCGCACGTCCTACCTTCCAGAAGGTGGTCGCTTTTCTGTTCAGAGAGTTGTTGCTATTCCTTTCTTCGATCTCCTGTTGAGTTTGTAGGTGTTCAGAATGGTTTGATCCCTACCCAGCTGAATTCCTGAGAGGAGACGAAATCCAGGTCTCCTACTCCTCCACCATCTTGCCGAATTTCACAAATATTTTTGAGTGTCCACTGAGTGAAGGTCTATGACAGGTGCCATAAGGAACAGAAAGATGAAGAAGATATGGTTCTATCCCTCAAGGACTTTGCAATCTGGTATGGAAGAACTCTAATACCATGAGATACTCATTGTACTATCATATAGACTATGGAGCCCTGCAGGGAATATGAGTGGGGAATAGGTGTTGGGCTTGAAGCGTGAGGAGAGTTTTACCATGTGGAGAAGGTAAGAGGTGAGGGCATTTGGGCAAAAGGAATAGGAATAAAGAAGCATGGAAGAGTGAACCAGCACTGTGTGTGTATGTAGATATGTGTGTGTGTGTGTGTGTAGGAGGAAAGTACAGGTGTAGACCTTGTGTGCTCGATGCTGCTGGAGATACAAAGACAAATCAGGCTTTACGGCCTCCCAATCTAAAGGCCTGGTGTGGAAGACAGGCATGTGCATAAATAACTAATATGACACAGACTCTGAGAGACTCTAGGAGAGAGGCATATGCCATACTCTGAGTGCATCTCACAGAGAGATTTGGGAAGGAAGAGTTTAGATCCAGGGAGTAAGACAGGAAAGTCAAAGATGACTTCGGCATTTCAAAGACTGTACCTCTGAATGATGGAATAACAGACACAACACATTTTCTCCTCGTTCAGATAAAATTTATAATTTTTTTTCTCTAATTCAAGACAACCACATACTTTAGTTTTATTCAGTTTGGTGTATTGAGTTATCTGATGTTCTCATAAATGCATATAAAAACTAAAGTCTGTCAAAAAGGAGGACAATCTACTCTTATACTGACCTCAAACCCTGTTCTGCAAATACATATCTTCTAAAATAAGTGCTGTGCAACACATATGAAGGGTAAATGTATGTATTGGCAAGTAAGTGAAGGGGGTGGAGTAGAAGTGGTGAATTTAAAATCCAGAGGAGTTATCCATCTGAAGCCTTAATATTTGAGAAAGTCTCACAAATGTTTTTTTCTTCCATTTACTGTTGGAATGGCTAGAGAGATAGCTCGGTGGGCTGTGGATATGGAAGGGAATGATCTGTATGTCAGGTTGGGATAAGCTATAGCTCTAAAGGATGGGAAAATGTATATCATATGCATAATGTCTCAGGAAGAATGGAAGGGTTGAGTTTGAGACAGATGGCTAAGGGCTATCATTTACTGAGCATTTACTAGTTTGTCAGCATGGCTCTAGGCACATTAAGCTACTAACTCACTTGGAAGATCATATTAACCTTATGCAGTAGATTTTATTATTCTGTTTGTTTTACAGATGAATAAACTGAGGCATTAAGATTAAATAACTTGCCAAAACACAAAACTATAAGTGGGTGGTACCCAGAGCCTTTGCACTTAATCCCTTTGTCAAAATAAGTCTCGGTAACAGAAGACAAGAGAAGAGAGGTATTTGACCTTAGGGTGTTCCTGTATAAAATTATATTTAGTTTTGATTTGAGGAAAAGAAATCTGTAAAACCTTGTTAAATTTCCTAGAGGAAAAAGACTGAATCATAGAATCATAATTTTAGAATTTTCAAGCACCATGATCTACTTGTCATTCATAATAATTTCTCATATTTTAGATGAGGAAACTGAGACTGAGAATCAATTAAAATTATCTCATATTTGCTGCAGGTTAAGAACATACCTAGCCCTCTGCTGCCTAATGAGGCAGAATGCCAGCTTGTTGACATAAACTCACGTGGGCAAGAACCAAGAAGTAAAGATCAAACATCTTAGCACAGGGCTCTGGCTCTGGAAGAGAGCCTTGTAGCATAAGGGAGAGAGCCTACTTGGCCGTCTAGGGAAGCAAAGTAGAAGTCCAGTGGGCTTCTGACCTAACTTTCAGATGTAGTGTTCACACTCCCCTAAGGTTCCCTGATTGGCTGTTCAGTCTTGGCCACCATCAGACCAGGAATGATACCCCTTTCTTTCTCCATAAACTTACTCCTAATAAATTTTCAGTGTACAATGTAGATTCTGTGTTGGCTGGCAACTGGCTTTTCTGATCTAATCCAGTATACTTTTGCATTCATTTGATGGTTGGTTGAAGTCCTTATCAAGTCTGTCTGAAAGTGTATGAGGTGGGTTTGCACAGTGGTGAGGGGTCTGACAGATAACCTTGTGTGGGCTTCAAGTTCAAACTCCACAATGACTTGCAAGTTGTATAACCTTGGGCAGGATTCAATACCTCCATAAGTCTCAATTTTCTCCTGTTTAAATGAGTGAAATAATAATCCCTGTGTCATAGGATTATGGGGAGGATTAAATGAGCCTGTACAGATAAAGGTCTTAGCACTTGCCTGGCTCATAATGAAAATTAAATATGTCTTAGCTAATTACAACAAACTAAATTCATTATAAACTTGTATTGTGTAAGTTCATCATTATTGAAAATATAAATTGTGGTAAGATATAATGAATCAATTATAATTAGAGTAAGATATGTAAGAGTTACCAAGTTTTTATTGCAAAAAGCAAACTTCCCTTTTCCAAATTGGGTTTCCAAACTCAGAGTCCCTCTTAGTAGGGCAGATGACCAGTAAAAAGTGGTCATTTTTAGAAAACCTTTAAGGAGACTACTTACTGTGTTGTTCAAAATCAATCATGTCTTGTGAAGACTCCTGAGAAAAATTTCTTCCAGAATTTAGAGTTAGGAAATGACTTTCTCCCTCTGACATCTTTTTTATGTTGAAAAAGGAAAGCCACTCACTCACAATCCTGCTCATTTTGCTTTGACCATCAATACCCTGGTGCTAAGTTTTGTGTTCAGTTGCAGAAGGGTGGGTTAGCATGGATTTACTTTTATTTTTCTTTTGTCTTACTACTCATTTTAATGATTTTTCAGTTTTATGATATTTGTGCCTTATATTTTAAGCTTTCTCAAAATTCTCCTATAAGTTGGAGTAGAGAAATATAAGTAAAGAGCATAAAATAATATCATGTGGGTGTTTTTTCTTATAAACACACCTTATGGGGGCACCTGGGTGGCTCAGGTTGTGATCCCAGGGTCATGGGATCCGGCCCACATCGGGCTCCCTCCTCAGTGGGGGGTCTGCTTCTCCCTCTCCCTCTGCCGCTCCTCCCTGCTTTTGCTCTCTCTCAAATAGATAAATAAATCTTAAAAAAGAAAATAAACACACCCTATGCCCAGTTCAACACACCTGTTTTTTTTTTTTATTTGACACAAAGTCCAATCAGAATGGCAAAGTGGATTTTTATATAAACACTTATTTCATGTTTTAGTAGAATGGGCTATGAAAGTCCTGCCCTCACAGGCCATTTAATTTTAGTGGGGAAGGGGTCTTACAAAGGACTAGAGGTAAAGATTGTTATGTAGATTGACCAGGTGGGGACATAACTTGCTAATGAGCCAAAGCAGTTAGTTAATAATCATAAAACAAAGCCAAACAACCAAACAAAACAGCAGCTAAAATTTATAGCATATTTTAAAAGACACTCTCATATAGCCTGGCTCATTTATCTGTCCTATCAACCCTGCAAAGTAGGAAGCATTATTTGCAGCTCCATTTTCTATGAGAAAATTAAGCTTCAGATATGGTAAGAGGCATGCCCCAGGTCTCACAGGAAGTAACAGATCTTAATTCAAAATCCCAGGTCCTGCTCACTCATCCAGGCTGCCTCCCCAAGGCCTAAACTCACGAGTGCCACAAACAAGGTTCTCTTTTAACCTCCGGCCCTGTGTCCAAAGGTTTGTTCTGTAGAGGACAGGAAATAGCAAAGGGTTTCTAAGTAAGAAAAATTGTCTTTCCGGTATATTCCACTAGGAGGTTTTTCTTTTTCTTGCCTAAAACTAGGATGATCCTTAAAAATCAATCTCCTCACAGTTGGGGAGGGTGTTTGGCAAAAGAAATTTGTGTAGCAGCAGTCAGCCGAGCCCACCTGTGTTAGAAAAGAGTCACATTTGCCCAAAATGGCTGCACTTCCATGGGTGTACACAATGAGGAGGTTGGTACCTAGAACCTCAGAGCCACCACTGTGAATTCAGTATAAGGCAGATCGTGAATCTTGAGGAATTTTTCATGTCTCAACTGAGAGTCTTTGCTATTAGATAAAACAGAAAGTGACCAGTGTTAGTGAGACTGGGCACGGGAGGAAGAATCACCCACACAAGAAGGTTGGACTTCTCGGAGACCTAGGACAGCCTCTAGGCAGAGTTTCATCAAACATCTGATGAGGAGGGATGGGTAGCTAGACCGGACTGAGACTGGTTTTACCCACGTGTGAATTGTATTTTACGTGTGAGTGAACTGTCTGGTGGTGGTATGTAGCGCATTCCTTCATGTGAGTTCGGTTCTTCCCATCCCTTCCTTTTGTTATCATTATAAAGCACCAATTTGTAAGAACTCCTCAGGTATTGCTATGGAGAAGTCACTGACCAGGGTGGACCCGACCACCATTTGCCTTCATCACACTGGTTAGTGGAGTGGGATCAACAGAACGCTTAACAGTCTGTGCCTTCTTCCATGTGGATGGCGCCACACCTTACCATCAAGGAGGCAGTATTTTCCTAAAGATTCCATTTGAAGATTGTTCAAAACGTTTTCTTCTGGAGAGTGTGTTTCCTTTTCGTAGCCTTGTCTAACACATGGAAACTAACATCTTATGTTTTCCTCCTTAACAACTCCTAAATTTTCAGTTTGAAATTCTAAGCTCTCATTTGAAGGTCAGTCTCATTTCAAAATAGGCCAGCAGGAGTTGAATGATTGTGCCTTTCTGGAAAACTTAACATTTTGTTTTGTTTGCTCTAGGCACACCCCTTCCCAAACAACATTCTTTTCTTTTTAGCTTTTGAGAGAACAAAAGTCCTATCAGGAGTAAAGAAACCACCTGAACCATTCTTTTTATATTTCCAGAAATAGTTTATGGGGCCACTGAAAGATGTTGATGCTATCTTTTTAATATTCTGAGAAATAATCCTATTAAACAAAAAACAAGGGAAACTGTTATGCACACAAAATGGAATTACCCAAAGCCGACTGGCAGGGGTCGAGTTACTTTTCAAAACCCTACCTGTGTGCTGTTTCTATCGCTCCATCTAGGGCTTGGTGAATGAGCAATAATTTGTGGATTCTGCTCATCTCTCTTTGCGAACTTTGTTCTGTGGAATTAGATACAACTTTGACAAATTAGAAAAAGCCTCCCGCGCCTGCTGTCCCCAGAGCCGCACAGTCTGCTGATTGTGTGCTGGGCTTCTGAAGTCCGGCCACGTCAGGCCATCAGCGGCAGACTGGCCACCAGAGTACGCTTTTTAATAAGCGGGTCTGTCAGCACCAGGTTCTTCAGATCT
Source organism: Neomonachus schauinslandi (assembly GCF_002201575.2). Lineage (NCBI taxonomy): Eukaryota > Metazoa > Chordata > Mammalia > Carnivora > Phocidae > Neomonachus > Neomonachus schauinslandi. Next base: position 53,783,281 of record NC_058412.1, read on the forward strand.
TCTGACCTCTCCTTAATCCTTGGGATGCACTGACTTTCTTCTCTGTTTCGCTTATGGCAGAAGGCCCCGTGCCAGGAAAGAAATATCTTCTTTGTTTACAGCCTATCGGCAACAAAATTAACCTTTGAGATTAACTGTATGTAAGTGAGAGTCACATTTTATCTTTCTCTAGGACAAGGGGTAGGGACTAACACATGCATAAGGGAGTGTACACACATGTGCATGCATGTGCACATCCCCTCCCCAACTCACATCAGAGCCCCAAGTGTCTTTATGCTCCTGTTCGCTCTTCTTTTTTCATATAGGGTTTATTCTGGGGTGGATAGAACTAATAAGTGGTATTCCATTCTTTTCTAATCTTCCATTCCATTGCAACTCTTAGAGAAAGGAGATGGTATAAAACATCGGCATAATAAATGATGCCCAATAGGTGTATGGCTAAAAACTTGTCTCCAGCTAAGGACACAGGATCATCCTTTCCCAGTAGAATTCTTTGGCCCAATAGAAGTATAGTCTCTTAGTGTAGAACACGAACCATGAATGATTGACAAAAATAGGAGAAAGTGTCTTTTCATTGGTTTACATGTCAGTGTATTCATGTGTAATAGCGCCGGGTGGGAGATTTGTGGTTCTCCAAGATACAGGGAATATTAGGCTGGTAAATACTTCTCTGGGTTTCCCCCCTGCAAACACAAACTATTTAATATGAGAGATCTTCAGATTCATTGCTAACTGATTATGTTTAAACTGCAGTTTGATCAATTACAGTTGCTTAAAAATTTTGTAGGAGTTGACACAAACAACATCAAGAACAACAGTTATGAGCAATATTTGTACTGGGGAGAGAATGGAAGCCAGCTCCTTCAATATAAATGTTCTTCTTGGGCTCTGGAAACTTCTGAAAGGTGGGACAAGATGAGGTCAAGCATTAGATTATTTCTGACCTATGGAAACCCCAGAAATAGACTTCAGACGTCTACTCTATGCTGCTGAGAGCACAGGGACCACCCATTTTGCTACGTGCTCTCCATTTTGGATGGGGTCTTAACTTTCTCAAACCAGCTCAATAACGACAAGGAATCACCACCATCATGGTGACCAAAATCCAGGTACCTTCCTTAAGTCTCCTGTCCCCATTTCTTGAAGCTGCTGAAATGTCTGGGACTTGATGGGGTAGTGATTCATTCTAGCCACAGCCACTTATTCAAGCCAACAGTTCTATTAGAAACACATTATGATCCCAGTTCCTTCATATTTAGTTGGATTCTGTGGAATTTGACCACTTTTATAATTTTGTTGCCTTTCATCAAACAGGATTATTTTCTGTTGGTTTCAGTTCTACTCTCTCTCTCTCTCTCTCCTCTTTTTTTAATAAACAGAACAAAATAAAGTGACATGTCAGCACAGAGATATTTTATTTCTCACTCAACAGTGGCAATGACCATAACAATTAAATAGAAGAGAAAAGGGACTTTGTTGTAGGTGCACAGTTGGGGTTATGCAAAATGGAGCAATAACCAGGTCAGTGCCCGGGAGCCCATGATAGAACAACCAGTGTTTCAGGGGAATGAAAAGAGCATGTGTGTTGGGATTCCCAGTTTCCCCATTATCATCATCTTGGGCCAGGTACTTAATGTGTGCTGCGTTGGTTTTGGCTGAGGAAAGTGCTTGGAGGAAGCAGTTTTTTAAGTTTACTTGATATCTCTGGGAGGTAATAAAGATCTCTATTTACAAATAATGCACTTTCTGTGAATTGCCTTTGTGTGGGCATTGTATACCCTAGCAAAACGATAGGTTCTTCATTTTGCCTTGGTGGGAAGAGCAACAGTTAAGTCTGCAGGCTCCCTGGTTTGCAGCCAGACTTTTTACTTTCTGGGTGTGTGACACTGTTCAAGTCATTTAACCTCTCTGTGCCTTTGTATTCTTATTTCTGGAATGGATTTAATAATGATGTCAAGCTCACTGAGGAACCAGCAGGTGAAAGGACTGCATTTTACTTTGTGGCTGTCTTGTATCTATCCCTCAAGATGCTGTCAAGTGTCACCTCTTCAGCAAAGCCTTCCTGGGCCACTGGGAGGCTGGGGGACCCCCTGCCCACCTTGGTGAGAACACTTATACTACATGTAACCCTGAGTTTATGTGGCTATCCCACCACTTGCCTGTAAGGTCCTTGAAAGTAGGAACAATGATTCTCATCTTGTAGCGAATGAAACAGAGCCCAGCCCAACAGCTGGTCCACAGCAGGTGCCATAAAGGCAGCCAAATGATGGACAAACTGAACTCTATCATTAAAAAGGTGCTCAAAGGGACACCAGATTTGCTAATGTCTGTATGTCAGCTCCTCATGGCAATGTATGTTGAAGCAAATTTTTAAAAATTTAAGTCAATTTTTACACATTCTTACAATAGAATTCCTTAAATGTCCACAAAATCTAGGAATAAAAGAAAAACTAGGAATAAAAGACCTTTATTGGAAAAAGAATTTGGAGTGCCATGTCTCTCTCCAACTTTCTCATAGGAAATAAGAGAGCTAGAGTAAGAATAATGACTGAATGCTGGGGAGAAGGTAAGGTTCTGTTAAAGCCTTGGATTATATAATCACAGCAGTTGTGCCCAGAAAAACAATGAATGTTTTTCTCTGTATAAGGTGAATGAAAAAATACATGAGGTGGCTCTTGTTGGTGGGTCAGCCTGGCAGAACAATAAAAGATATATTTTGAATTTTCCAGAAGTGAGGACAAATCTGTAAAACTAAATTGATTTCTCTCAACACACATGACCACTTTGATAACACTCATCTGAGGAAAAGATGTCATGGTTTTTCTCTCTCATCTGTTCCTATCTTCCTTCCCCTCACATCCGGTATTTTATAATAAAATTTCCAACAGATACGGGCTGTTCAACAGTCACTAGCAATACATTGATTAATTATGTGTGCCAGACTTTCAGTATATAATTAAGCTCAACAAAACTGCATTAAAGTAATATGAATAATTGGACTTCAAGCCACAAAAACAAGGAAACTGAGTGAAAGCAGAATCTCTGACCTCATTCACTGTAGCATATTGTAGGAGACAAAAATGTAATCAGAGTTATAAATCATATGGCTGCCACGATACGATGATGCAGAAGGGAAGTTGTTCTGACATTTGTTTGGAAGAATTTCAAAGGTAGAAATTAAAGTGGACATTTTGTTCACTTCACAAAATTCTTTATGAAATATAATGAACAAAAATACCCTTTCCTTATTTAAGTGGGGAATGACTATTTTTGTTGTTCTTTTAAAAATGTTATTTTATTGCATTTTCTTCAATATGATTTTGATATGACACATTTACGTTGCCTTAAAATTAGAATAAAATATATTAAGTATCTAAGAAAATGGAATGAATCCTCAATAACTTTCTTCCCCCTAATTATAAAAGTGGTATTTATTCACTGTGGACAAATGTGGGAAATGCAAAAAAAAAAGTGTATAAGAAAAAAATAAAATTAATTCATAATTCTACTATGTTGAGACTCTTGAGGTAATCACAGTTAACACCTGTTTCCTTCCAGTTTGTAGTGTGTGTGAGGATGTGCAGAGTTTATGATCATCATGTTGTATATACACTTTGGTACCTGCTTCTTTCACTTCATAATATTTAACCAACATTTTTCCATTTCATAAAATATTCTACAGAAATCAGATTTTCAATTGTTTCATAGAATCCTGTCACATGGATAGATCATACTTTATTCAACAAAGTTAATGTTTTTAATGATCCAATTTTTAATTATTATTTTAAAAGAGCAAAACACTTGAATGAGCAACCCTATGCATAACTCTGTATGCATGGCTCAGATTTTTGCTTTCCGTTAAATTCCAAAAGGGATTCCTTCAGTAAAGGATATGAGCATATTTAAGCCTTGTTCTATCATATCCAAGATTCATCCAGAAAGTCTGAGTCCCTTGCATCCTCAGCTCTAATGGATGAGCCACATGACCACCCCTGAAAGAGGATGTTTTTAAAAGAGTATGTCCATAGAAACCTAGGGAGTCGGGGGGAAGTGGAATCATAAGATGCAAAGGTCTGAAAATCTTTCCTTATGTTCCTGCATGCACAAACAGCAACAGCAAAAAGAAAGAGGGAAAAGACTTGTGAACAATGGAAGAGGCCAACTGAATGTAAGGTATTTTTCTCATTAGAACCTATCTGTGAGGTATGACACCTGATTTAGAGTGAGTATACAATTAATGTATCATTGGCATACCAGGAAGAAGTTCAGGTTGCAGAGATGGTGACCAACCAGCTTAATACTGAAAAGAATCAGGGGCGCCTGTGTGGCTCAGTCATTAGGCATCTGCCTCCGGCTCGGGTCGTGATTCCAGGGTCCTGGGATCGAGCCCCGCATCGGGTTCCCTGCTCAGTGGAAGGCCTGCTTCTCCCTCTCCCACTTCCCCTGCTTGTGTTCCTGCTCTCACTATCTCTCTCTCTCTGTCAAATAAGTAAACAGAATCTTTGAAAAAAAAAAAAAAAAGAATCAAAGCACAGAGTATCCACGCACCCAGCTAATGGGTATCTACACTGATAATAGATTTTATTCAAAATGCCACCCACTCTCTTTTGTGAGAACTGCTCTCCCACTCAGTCCATGATGTTTGACTGGCACCTAGCAACAGTGTTTGTACCCTTGCCATGGCTGATTAGACTGGCTGGATCAAACTAGGTCGGCTAGAGGTATTCCGAAAGATAGTAAGTTGGTCTCTTATGGAGGCTGGTATTCCTTTGGTTGCAAGGACTAGAAAATTGGAATCAAACTATATTAAATGTAAAGGTGGTCTTTTTTTTTGTTTTGTTCCTGTCCTCAAACTCTTGTAGGAGAGATTTAGGCTACCGGAATGATTTGGTCAAAGACTCAAATGATGTCAGCAGGATCCAAGTCTTGGCTTTCTTCCTGTCAGTTGACTTAACCCTCAAGCTGACTTCCTTCATGGTCGTAAAAATGGCTATAGCAGTCCCAAGTTCACATTCTTATCAGATAGACCCCAGGGAAAAGAGTGAGTTTGTGTTCTAGGTTTCTAGACAAATCTGTGGATCCACTTTAACTGGAGCTATTTAGGCCTTGTGCCTTTCACCGAGCCAACTGTTGGCCAGGGTAATGAAATCCACTGGTTGATTAGCCAACTTGAGTTTCCTTCTAAAGCTAGAGGTAAGGTCCATCCCTCATGTACTGCATTGCTAGGGAATTGGAATACTGTTAGGAAGGGGAAATACATCCCCCAGAGGAAATCAACAAAGATGCACCAGCATCTCCCGTGTGCTTGGGAATCTAACTTACACAACTGGATGTAGTTGGGGCTTTTCTACCAAATGGAATGGGCAGCAGTAAAGATGGAAGAAGAAAGCAGGTGGGACAGAGAAACAGGGAGGAGGTGAGGAGAGGATGCTGATGGATTATTATAATTTTCCTAATAAGAATTCTAATTATTGATACTAGTCCTTTCCTGTGGTCTAGTTCTGTTCCTGCCCTCTGTTCCTTGAGAAATTCCCATGTCTTTATAATAAATCCCCCTTTTGCTCAAGTTGTTTTGAGTTGTTACTTATAACCACATTTGCTCCAATAATGGCTTTTAGAACATTCCCAACATACTGCTGAGGACTGCTTGCCTTTACTGCTTCCTTTGCCTCAGATGTGGGCCTTCCATTTGGTAGTTCTAGTCCTTTTTTTAAAGGTGTTTTGGATTAAATGTGGCAACCAGGAATAGGAAGCAATAAGAATTGACCATGAACCTGAAACAGGCTGACAATAGTTTATCAGGCCCATTTGATATGGGCATAGGGAAGACATTTGACTCCATTTACTTAGCAGATGTTTATCAGTTCTCTCAACAGGAATGTTGCAAAAATCTTTAAAAGAGCCTTTCTTCGCTTCCCCCTCCCCACACCTTGGATGCGATGTTCAGTGAAATATGTTGACTTTTTTTTCTTTACAAAACCCATAAAAAAGTCCTGGTTGACATGCAATGTTGTGACAAGCCCTAGTAGATTGTGTCAATCATGTTGCTTTATGTTACATTAAGTGACATATTGTAATGTGATTGATACAACATGGGATGACACATTATAATGTAAAATATCATCTGGAAAATGTAGAAAAACAACAGAAAATTTGAAGCCACTTTTACTTTCTAATTCTTTGAATAGGATAGAGGAAAAATCTCCTTCCTCAGGATAATTACCTGGGAAAGAATCAGGTCTTGTGGGGGTTTCCATGGTGCTCTTTCCCTTTGTAATTAATAGGGGATAGTGGAAGATATTTGCATTCTTTGGGGACGATAAACTCTGAGTTTGAATGGAAGGTCTCTAAGCCTATCTGGAGCTCTTTAGTAACAATATAGGTTCTGCACATTAGGATTGCCTTTATAGCTTTTATATGCAAAGGATTCTACCTTCCTCTACCCCAGTTAATATTCTCCTCTTAAAATCTCTGATATTTTTCTCTCTTGTTCTACAAAGACTGAGGAAAAAATTGCCTTTTCAGATTTCACTGTGAAGCCGATGAGGCTTTTATAGTGTAGTATCTTTTAAAATTTTTACTGTATCTCCAGAGTCTTACACAGTGTCTGGCACTTAGTAACACTTAGTGTTTGTTGAATGACTTATTGAAGAATTTTCTTCTTTAATTATACTTAATTGCATTTATTGAGTGGCATTTAATCAAATATAGTAAAACTCCATGTATTAGTTTCCTATGACTTCTGTAGCAGCAAAGTGCCACAAACTTGGTGGCTTACAACAACAGAAATTTATTCTCTCACAGTTCTAGAGGGCAGAAGTCTGAAATCAAGGTGTCAGTAGGGCCATACTGCCTCTGAAAATCTTAGGGGAAGATCCTTCTTTGCTTCTAGCTTTTGGTGACTCTAGGGTTCCTTAGTTTGTGGCTGCATACCTCCGAACTCTGCTTTCATCTTTATATGGCCTTTTCTTTTGTCTGTGTCTTCTCCTCTTATAAGGACACTTGTCATTAAATTTAGGGCCCACTTGGGATAATCTTAAGATAGATGATCTCATCTTAGTATCTTTAGCTTAATTACAGCTACAAAGACTGCTTTTTCCAAGTAAGATTACATTTACAGGTTCCTGGTGGACCTATCTTTTGGGGGGGGTGGGCACCTTTCAACCTGGTATATACCGAAAATGTGGTGGGGTATGTTGGGGAATTAACAGTTTTGGTTGATGGTTGCATAAAATATCTTTGTTTTAATCTATGTTTAAAACCCTTCTGTTTTCTTCCATGTCTCAGTAGTTATTGTATTATAAAGGTAATTACTTTATCTTTAAAGAAATTACTAAGTTCTTTAATAATAGGTACCTTTATAATATCACCGAGTTCCCAATCTGGATATGAATTTGCACTATTAATTGAAGGTACGGAGAATTGAAAAAGCTGAGATGAATATATTGACCTCAATACAGACTCTTAAAGTCCTTTAAAAAACAAGCCAACTAACCACACCTCCTCCCTGAATGTGCTGAGATATATGTGATTTTTCTTCTGAATGGAAGCAGAATGTAAGGAGAGATTCTGGCTAGTTGAGGATTTTGAATAAGTAGGCCCATTAGAGTTTCCTTAAACATGAATTCCATCCCTGTTACCTTCCCTTATGCCCATATCCACCTGCAGACATAGGAGTTCAGAGAGGTGAGGAACGAATGTTTGGGGTGGCCAGGAAAGGTCTCGTGAGAGAGGTGATGTGATACGGGGACAGGCCATTGATAGAAGATGTGGTCTCATAGTTCTGCTTCAGGGCCACCAAATGCTCACTTCTAGAGAGCTCTTGTCCTCAAAATAATGTGGGGTCAGGCCCTTAAAACCAAGCACCCCTGAGTCATGGAGACAAGTATGCTGCTGGTTTTCTTTCTAACAGCAAGGCAGCATCACCATAGACTTACATTAACTTTTCATCTCTTTGTTTAATAATCTTGTGGCTGCATAGAGTAATTTAATAAATCAAAATAGTCTCTTTCAATTTTCATTGTGGCTACATTGGTGTTCTTTTGAATGGAGTTCAATTATTGGGATGGCATATATTACTTTGAATCATTTTACAGCTCAATCAATACACACATCTTCATAATAAATATTGATGTTTTTTTGTATGCCTGGTGCTGCACACATTCAGCGTGGTTGTTAGGACTCAGGCAGCTCTGGTAATTAATATTTTTATTTTATTCTTCCGTTGAATTCTGTCACTCACATCTGCACTGTGGCCCGTCCAGAAGGGAAGAGAAATTCTGAAACTAACAAAATCATCCAGAAATCTATTATACTAAAAGCACTTCGTGAAAAGTTTGAGAGTTGGGATTTGCCGTGGAACTCCACTGCTCTCAAGTAAACACACTCAACTCAGTAGAGAACACAAATAGCCTAACTGTTAATAAGTCTCTGAATGACCAGCCAAAAAGAAATAGAATGTTTTCCTAGTAGGTTTAGAAAAGGGAAAATCTTAACTCATCTATATCCTCAAACAAATATCAAAGACCTCTAGCTAGGAAAGCAAAGATGTACCTGGTGAATGTCTCTTGAAGGTGTAATGAAATCTGAATATCTGATATCCCAAGGATCATGATCGCAACATTTACTAAATAAGATTCTTATACAATCTTATATTTGATTATATTCTTATGGTCAGATATAATCAATGATTTATTTTAAACTTCAGGACATAGTGAATTATTGTCGAGTAAATGGTAATATGTTTGAGTTTCTAAAATATTTTGGTTTCCAGAAGTGAGAATTCAGCTGCAGTCTACGGTATCTACAGTGAACGCCTTGGGTCTCCCTTACATCTTCACAAACGAAGAGTAACTAGACTTCCGGTCCATGTTGTTCCCTCCCAAGGAAGTCGTGTAATCTCTGGTATTTGTAGTTTAATCATGATGCATATACTCTATCTACCCATCGAAGAGCAAACATCTAGATGCTCTTTTTTTGTTAACTCTTTGGAACCCAGAGCATTGACAAAGTTATCTTAGTGTGGGAGAAAGATCAGAGATAAACAGTTTTGAATTAGGGCCCGAAGCTAAATTGTGGGACAAGAAGGATTTTGTTCCTTTGTTTCACAGTATGGAAGGTTATTCCCAAATGCTGGAAAACAGGCATGCCCTTTCATTGTGCTTTTTGACTGTCTACTGTGTGTATTCAGAGAGGTATTTTTTAAATGTTTGCAAAATGTCTTCAGTCAGTTTGTATTACGTATTGTCCCAATGATTTTATTTTGCTTTTCTAATAAGCTGCATTTCGCTGTTGATTTATTACCTGCATGAATCCCTTTACCAGGTATTATAAAAGGAAAAGACAAGCTCTTCCTACATTTAGCAGTATCGGAACAGTGTTGCTTCTAAACCTTGAAATCTTTGTCTAAGCTTAGAGCCCCCTCTCACCTATTTCTGTGCAATTTATTTCAAACCTTTCTGAGACCTGGATTTTTTTTTAACATTTCATGTTATAATTTTTCCTACTTATTTTAATTTTTCATGGTCCCAAGACTATAAAGCAATGCTGCTCAGAGTCAGAAAAATGTTAAGTAACAAAATGAGAACTCTGAGTATAAATTTAAGACACCCTATGCTGCTTTACTTCTGCTTATGTATTTGTACTGGTAATTTGATAACCTAGAGCACTGAATGAGGAAAGTGAAGAATGATCAAAATATGAAGGAGTGTGCACTGCACATTCAGAACTTATCAGTTCCAGGATCAGTTATCTGTTTGAAGAAAATTACATTGCATCTGTCAATGGACTTAATAACTCAGTGCCTGCTATTTGATAATGGATAATCACACAAATTCAGGAAGCTAGACCATATGCCATTCCAGTTTTCTATTCTCTTATTCACCTTAATTTTCTAGATGAGTGAAATTATCTAGTCCTGGCCTGAAGATGGCATACATAGAAATAGAGCCTGCAGGAATCCAGCCGCCTCTGATGTTAGCCCCATGCAGGTCAGGGCTGCCGGGTTATGTCTGCGACCCTGGTATCTAATTGAAATGGTCAGAGTTTGGAAAATTGTAAACCTGGACAATGCAAGTGATTAATGGATGGAAAATAAAGAAGGGCGGATGTAGAACAGCTGAGAGAATTAGCTGGTGGGAAACGGTGAGGCTGCAGAGACCAAGGATTCAGAATCTTAGGATAATTCCACATCTCTATGCATCAACCATGAAGGGTAGGGACTAAATGGTGGCGATGATATAAGGATACTGTTTCCTGGATGTAAGGGTTTTCTCAAGGACCCTTCATTCCTTTTGATCCAGGATCCTTTTCTATTTAGAAACCCATTTCTCAACTCTCAAAAAACATGGTCATTGTATCACTTAGTAATGATTTTGGCTATGAGTATTGCATGAGTTAATTTCAGTGACTTAAGCAAGTAGGTGTTTCTTGTTCTCAGATATCAAGAAGACCTGGTGTAGGCTGTTTCTGGTGTAGATGAAAGTTCTCAGTGATGTCATCAGCGACTCAGACTCTTTCCATCTTTTTGCTATGCCTGCCATAACAGAGTGCTTGTCTTTATGTTTGTTTCTGGTAGTTACCAGAGGCCACTGCATCTCTCTCCTCCTGTACAAGACAGGGAGGGAGGGACTGAGCATCAGCACTTGCCCCTTCACATCAGGAGAAGCAAAGATGCCCCAGAGGCTCCCAGTAGACTTTTATTTTCATCTCATTAGCCAGAACCACATCACATCTTGAACTTCTGGCTGGGCAAATGAGTATTTCACTTGGGGCTGACATCTTGCTCTTGAAAACAGAGTTTTGTAAATAAGCAAGGAGGGAAGAATGCATATCAGTCAGGCAATGGGCAAGGGATGCCATAACCATCTACCTAAGATTTATTGTTGAAGGAGAATAAGTGTTAGACAACTGTGCTATTTCAGATAATCACAGGGAAGGGTAGGCCAAATAATGCCAATAGTGGGGGTCATCTGGACACCACTGCAGTCTGTCTTTACATGCTCCTTTTAATATGAATGAATTGGATGTTTTTAGAATTTGTATCAAATCAAGCAAAACCACAAGGATACACTATGGAGAACTGACTCAGCAGAAACAGGAAACTGAATTCATACTTTCAGCCTGGTTCTTGGGTGGAATTATCCCCTAGATTTCTAAACTGAGCTTCTCTCTCTCTCTCTCGATTTACTGACTTATAGATCTCTGTTTCTGTGGACTGGGAATAATCATCAAGTCGTATTTTTAGAGGAGGAGGACACCTTGCTGAAACAAGAGTCTATCACTTTCTAGCTTAATCATGTAGATAAGAACTTGAGAGCAAGATGGCTCACTTCTCTGGTATATTTTGTACTTTATATTACTTTTTTTTTCTCCCAAAGAAACTCATAGGGTTTGATCTGAATCTAACATATCCCCAGAAGTGCTAAATAGGGTAGTTGGGGCAGAGCTTATTGCCATGTTTTGCAGATATGGATCCAGGGATTCAAAAGCTTTTCCCTGAGTCACACAGCAAATACTGCTATAATACCCTTTCTGCTTGGCCATACTGCCTTGCTGCAGATGGATGTCTCTTAGAAAGCTGAATCCATGATCTCAAATGAAGAAAAGGCCATTTGTCATGTATTTTCTCTTGAAGTAATACATTCCTTGAGTGGTCAATTAGAATGTATAAAAGGCCTCAGCTAGAAGATTTGGGAGAAGGTGAGCTTTTCTTGGTAGATTCATGAGGGTTTCATGATGTCACCATTTTTGTTCCTGAATTTTTTTTAAGTGAGAAGGAACTTGTTTCCAAGTTAGAATTTGTATTCATTCTTGTACCTAATCAAAGAATAGCTGTGAATCTATATTTAAAACTGTGATGTGTGAGTGCCCTTTTTTCTCTTTCATTTATTCACTCTTCGAACTATTTATGGGGTATCCACTAAGTCCCTGTCATGGTTCTAGGTAGGGAGAATTATGAGACAGACAGATGAGGTTGCTGCTCCCCTGGGGCTTCCAGTCTAGTGAAGGGGAGACACTAACAGCAAATGCAATTATTAGCACTTTCAATGAGATGAACTTGAAAAGTGGCAAGCGGGAAATGACTTGATAGTTTTTCCTGCCATTGTTTCTCGGAACCTGATTCTTGGACTGTTTGTCCTGTGATGAAAACTTGGGCTGGTTGCGTAACTTTTCCAGTCATTTTAGTGACAAGAAGAGTCTTCAACATATTTGAGGGACACTGCTCTAAGGTAGAACAAGTTAGTTTTGCTGAAGGACCAGAAAACCCAAAGGGCCATTGTGACCTTACTTCTTGGGCAAAAGGGAGAGAGCATGAGAGGAGCACAGGTGGAAACATGGGTGGAGGTTAACCAGCTTATGGGTCAGGAATGCAGCTTTTATTCCCAGTATGGGCAGCAGCATCTGAAGGGTTTGGGGCAAGGGAGTGGTGTCCTCTGATGTGCAGTTTAAAAGATCACTGTGAGTTTTAAGTGGGAATGGACTGTAGGGAAGCAAGAGAGGAAACAGAGAAACTGGTTGGGGGACGCTCTTGCCCTGGTCCAGGGGAGAGATGAAGGTAATGTGGAGGATGGTGGAGACGGGATCAAGGGTGTGCAAAGTCTTTCAGGCAGACCCTTCTCTCTTACAGCCCACAACCTACCACAGTGGCAGCCACACAATAGTGTTTAGTAAGCCTTTGCCCAATTTCTCAGGAATACCTTTGTGAGTGAAAGCAGTGCTGTTTGTATGGTTTAGAGAAATATGTGTCTTTTTGGCTTCCCTGATTTCTTCTCTAATATCTCAAATCCCCATTCTAAATGCAGGTCTTAGAATATAAGCACGTATTGAAGGCATAAAATCAGGCTAAAGTAAACTTTCCCTGACTCAGAATTTTTCTAATTGTCACACCTTGGCATAATTCAGTCTTCAGTCCCTGCACACAGGGAAAAGTGTCATTAAATATTGTGAGAATTTGGTTTTCTGACTTCCTTTTTTTTTTTTTAGAGATTTTATTTATTTATTTGAGAGAGAGAATGAGAGAGAGAGAGCACATGAGAGGGGGGAGGGTCAGAGGGAGAAGCAGACCCCCTGCTGAACAAGGAGCCCGATATGGGACTCGATCCCGGGACTCCAGGATCATGACCTGAGCTGAAGGCAGTTGCTTAACCAACTGAGCCACCCAGGTGCCCGTTTTCTGACTTCTTAAAAAGGTGTTCTTGCTGCCCTCCTCTCACCTCCTCCCTCTACCCCCTGTCTTTTTCTTTCTTAAGAAAATAAGAGAATGGGAAAACAGAAGGCTTGACTTAATTTACTTTGGGAAACAATCCAAAGAGTGGAGTCATTACCTACCCAGGTTTACATTTACACACATGTTTGTCAATAATTATTTTGAGGAGGGGAAAAAGGGAATTCAGTGATAACTTAAAAGAAAAATAAAGAAACAATCTCTGATAAAGCCATAAACCACCCCAAGAACTACCATAAAACTTCAGCACAGTGTATGGTTTTAAAGCAGGATTTGTGAAGCAAAAACCATGATTAAAGTAGGAACAATATGAGCTTTGTGCAGCCCTATTGGCCCCTGGTGTGTAACTTAAAACTCCTACCTCCTGTCCTGTGCCTAGAGGAGGTTCTGCAAGGTGAGAAGGCCCAGGGAGGAGGGCTCTTCACATCCAAGGTGGGGAAGTTGGTCCTGTTAACCAGGGACCTCTGTACCCCTTGTAATAAAAACTGAGGTTGGAGTTCAAGGGAATACATTTTCTCTCCCCAACCCCCCCCCCCCCCGCCCCCCTCCAATATCTAGTTGGGCTTCTCAGCAGAAGGCTACTGATTTGACTTCTCTGGTCCTTCAGACTGACTCTTGTAAATTTACATTTGGCTAAATTTTTCCCTTGACTTCCACTGTTCTCATCAAATCTCACTCCTTTCCACCCTCAGTGTTCTTACTCTCCTCTCTAGTCCAGGTCTTGGGGACTCTCCTTGCCTCTTCCTCATCTCTCTCCTCACCCTCTTCTCTTTCTTTTATACCATGCCCTCGTCCCTTTTTCTTTTGTTTTTCTTGGCTATCCTGCACCCTATGTCCCCTTCCCCCCTCTGCTCTGTCTCTTCTCCATCCCCCTGTGGTCGGGAGCATGGAGCAGGTGTTATTAGTTGATGATAATCACAGACATTTGTTTCCTGTGTTCTTCAGACTCTATTTTGGGGGAGGAAATGGATATGGACATAACTCTAAGCATACAGATGGATTCAAGTCAGTAAAGCCTTTTGTTGCTCCATAAGCATCCCAGGGACAAACGATCCCAGGGATATGCCTGCTGGAAAGAGCCATGGGTCCAGCTCTGAGTGCCTGTGGTGGGCCTGTCACAGCATCTGTGGCCTCAGGGTGCCCATTTGCAAATAAAGGGATCAGACCAAATGAAGTCTAACGCCCCCACCTTGAACCTCTGTTCCTTGAGCTCCTAAGCTAACCCCAGCATCTGTGTCTGGCCTCACGGCAGTATGCTCACTTCCCTCTGTGACAATAGCTGCCTGTCCTGATATCCAGCTCATGGGGCTAATGTCTGCCCCAGGAGGTGGTGAACTGGCCAGCTCTCCCCTCTGCTGTGAGCAGACCTTCAGGCCAGCCCAAAAACTACTCCAGGAAACTCACTCAAAAGCGGAGGGAAAAAAATAAACCTATGTGACTTAGGAGATAATTTTCTTTTCTTTTGAGACTTTTGCTTCTCCACAAATGGTCATATTGCTCCGGTGTGATCTGAGGCTTTGGGTATATTATCCCTGTGGGCCTTCTCTGCTTCTTGCAGGCGGCAGGCTGGGCTGGCCAAAGGCCCCTTCTTTGCTGCACTCTGCCAGTACCGTGGCCTGTAAGTTCTCTGAAGGTGTTTCTGTTTTTTTCAAGGCAAATGAAACTTCATGGACCATTTCTTCCTTTTTTCCTAGAAGCAAAGACCTGCACAAGGGAGGGGGTGGGGAACAGAGAAAGTCACTTCTCAGCACCGCAGAGGAAAGTGCTGACCCAGCGCGGGGCACTGGGACTCAGAGCCCAACTCCACAGCAGATGGCCGATGCACGTGCACATTAATCACGCAGCTTCCTGCGTGTCAGGTAGAGCATGATTTCTAGTGATAAGTGCTCAGTATTCAGTATGAGAAATGTAACAGTCTTGCTTCCTCTCTCTCTCCCCCCCGCCCGTCCTGTCTCCCTTCCTCTCTCTCTCTTTTAAAATAGGAGCAGATATTTCTCATTTCTAGCCCAGATGCTACTATTGCTCTGTTATTTGCACTTACTGAGTTGAAATGCAACAGATGTTTGAAGAGGGTTTAAAACTAAATTCCTCATAAGGGACCACAACAAATAAATCGCACACCTAACTTTAGAGGCTTGTTTTGCTCAGACTCTTGGCAGATATATTTTTTTTTTCTGGGGTGGAGAGGGGGAAGAAAAATTCTGTAATAAAATGACAATGAAAATAATGTAATAATCATGATTATTTATTGACTGAGCTAAGACTTTTAGTCCCTTCAAGTAATTTTCCATCTGTTATTTTATTTAACACTCACAGCTACCCCAAGGGGGGCAGGTATTATTGCCCCCAATTTACTTAGGAAGAAATTGAAACACAAATAGAATAAGGGAATTGACTGAAAATGAAACTAACCCACATTTGAAGATAAGAGCTTGGTTAGACCATGGAATGCTAGAGTCTTTGAGCACACACATAAAACTTGAGGTGAATTCCTTCAGTAAATGAAGTTCTCCAGCCTTTATCAACAAGAGGTCCCAGTATGAGTAGCACCACATTTTACTGGACGTTAACTCCCCTGTTTTATTCCTAAGACTCTCCAGGGGTGTCTCAGATGTATTCACCAATGGCCTTATTCTGCTCCCTTTTAGACATCTGAAGCCATGTGCTTCAGTCTTGCCCCACAGCTGGGGCCTTTGGGGTGAACACCTTTCCTTGCTGGGACTTTCTAGAAGACCAGGCCATCATCACTATCCTGTACCCTTTAGACTCCATGCTCTGGTCCATCAGTTTATCAGTCTAATTCAGGCTCACTGAAGGCACACCACTCCACTTGCCCTTCTCCTTCAGTTCTTAAATATTAAAAAACCGGAAAAGGAGTGACCAGCTGCCAGTGCAACAGAGAAGCTTAGGCACTCCTAAATGAGTCCTTGCTTGCTCCTGTTAGGTCTTTGCTGCTGATTCTCCAGTACTGGCCCAGTCAGTACCTGCAGTAGGGATGGAAGCAGAGAGCAGTTCTACCCCAGCCTCCTGGTTGGTGAGGGTGACAAGACAAATTGAATGATGTCATTCCTGCCATCTCTTTTGCAATCTCCTGTGCAAGACGGCTCTTCTCTCATGAGGCCCAATCTCTCACCTCCTTTAGGTCTTTGCGCCAAAGTCACCTTATCAATGAGGGCTTTCTTTTTTTTTTTTTTCTTTTAAAGATTTTATTTATTTGACAGAGAGAGACACAGCGAGAGAGGAAACACAAGCAGGGGGAGTGGGAGAGGGAGAAGCAGGCTTCCCGCAGAGCAGGGAGCCCGATGCGGGGCTCGATCCCAGGACCCTGGGATCAAGACCTGAGCCGAAGGCAGACGCTTAATGACTGAGCTACCCAGGCGCCCCTCAATGAGGCCTTTCTTAACCACCCTATTTAAAATGGCAACCTCCCCACTCCAGGCATGACTAAGCCACTTCTCTGCTTAATTTTTCTCCATAGCATTTTCAGAAATACACATAATATAATATTTGTCATCTTAACCACTTTTAAGTGTATAGTTTAGCAGTGTTAAGTATATTCACCTTGTTTCACAACCAATCTGCCCAACTTTTTCATCTTGCAAAATGGAAAGAAACTATATGCATTAAACAACAACCTCCTTTGCCTCTCGCCCCAGCCACCGGCAACCAGTGTTCTACTTTCTGGCTCTATGAATTTGATGATTCTAAGTATTTCTTATGTGTGGAATCATACAATATTTGTCTTTTTGTGACTTGTTTTATTTCACTTGGAATAATGGCTTCAATGTTCATCCATGTTGTAGTGTGTGACAGAATTCCCTTCCTTTGTAAGGCTGAATAATATTCCATTGTATGTGAATACCACATTTTATGTAACCATTCATCTGTCAGTGGACACATGGGTTGCTTTTGGCTATTGTGACTAGTGCTGTTATGATCATGTTTCCATAGCATTTTTCACTTTGTCCTATTCTAAATTAAGTACTTGTTTTTTGTCTGGTATCTTCTATTAAAATATAAGGTCAAAAACTTCTATTTTGATCCCTGCTATGATTCCAGCTCCTAAAATAGTATCTGGAACAAAGTAAGTACTTACAAATATTTGCTGGGTGGATTAGAAGATAGGGAAAAGGAACAAAGTTAAAAAAAAAAGGCTTTTGAAGAAATCAGAGTAACCAGTTGGTATTAAATAGCCTCTAAATATAAGAGTTACATTACCTCTCTTATCTTCCAGCCACCTACAGACCAAGCTCCCTTTCTGTCTTCAATCCATTTTCCAAAAATGACATTAAAAGGCTGAGTACACAAGATGGAACTTGGCTGCTGTTCTCATCATAGGACTGCCTCCATTCTTTTCTCACAGTGGCTGATGGGGAGGCTTCTTTAGCCACATTTCTCAGGACAGCAATCCGATTTTTTTTTCTTAAAGATTTTATTTATTTATTTATTTGACAGAGAGAGACACAGCAAGAGAGGGAACACAAGGGGGAGTGGGAGAGGAAGAAACAGACTCCCCGCTGAGCAGGGAGCCCGATGTGGGACTCGATCCCAGGACCCTGGGATCATGACCTGAGCTGAAGGCAGATGCTTAACGACTGAGCCACCCAGGCACCCCAGCAATTCAGTTTTTCTTTGCTACCCCTAGTCTGATGCTGCTGTGTTCCTCAAGTCAAAATCTATATGTGAAGTCAAGCTTGAGGGCAAGAGGAAGAATAGGGGGAAATAAAGACTCTTCTCCACATTTGTGCCCTGCCTTTTTCTCATCTCCATGGAGTTTAGATCTTAATGGCCCAGATACCAAACAGTAAGAAAACTTCAATAATAAGTGTGTTTTCTTACAATAATTATCAATGAAACCGAAGACCAGCAAGGACTAGAAGTATCTTCCAAATCATCAGATATCAAGTTGTCCTCAAACTAATCTGAATGTAGACAGCTGCAGTTAAATTCTTTGAAAATTGGTCACTCAGGTTCCTTTTTACCCAAAGTTTAGTTTGAGTACAGTGACAACAGCATCATCTGGGAACTTGTTAGAAACACAGACTCTCAGGCCTCTTCCTGGCCCATTGAATCAGAATCTGTATTTTAACCAGATCCTCAAGAGACTCAACCGCACCTTATTATAGTCGGTTCAGGCTGCTGTGACAGAATGCCATAGACCTGGTGGCTTATGAACAACAGAAATTTCTTTCTCAGTTCTGGAGACTGGAAGTTCAGCATTGTTGAGTTAGGATGCAACTCAGCTTCTTGTTGAGTCTTCATATGGCAGAAAGAGGGCCAGCAAGCAATCTGGCTTCTTCTAAAGGGGCACTGATCCCATCGTGGGAGCTCCACTCTCATGACCTAATTACCTGCAAGTACCATCTCCTAATTTGAAGGCCCCACCTCCAAATACCATCACACTGAGATTAGAGTTTCAACATATGAATTCTGGGGTGGGGTGTGTGTGTGTGTGTGTGTGGCACAAATATTCAGTCCATAGCATACCCTAAATTGTTTAAAGTATTGGCTTAAGATATCCACTCATTTAAATAATACATCTTTCCCAACTTTCAGGCATATTTACCCTTAAAGTAATTTCAAAGACTAAACATTGGTCTTATTCCATATAAGTAATTTCTGAATCTGACTACAATAGATGTTTTGCATTTTTCTCTGGAAAGCCAGTTTATTCTAAAAGATCTACTGATTTTCATATTAGAAGTAACTTTTTGAAATCACAGTATCAGAACCCAGAGTCTGTGCAATTTGAGACTCAGTGGTAAATTGCAGAAAAGGACTTAAAACAGCAAAAGCAAAAGTTCTCTGGGTATTAGTATCCTTGTTTTATTTATTTATTTATTTATTTATTTATTTATTTATTTATTTATTTTCAGAATGCTCAGGTCCCTCTTGGGCATTGTTTATCTAGAGAAAGTGAAGAGTTTTTAAGTGAATTAATGTCACCGGACATGTCTATTTCCTTTCCCCCCCACAACTAAATTCTAAGAGTACTTATACCCAAATTCTCTCACTTGTGTTACCTCCATCCCTGTTACCACTGCTCCTCATGGAGACGACTTGGAGTTCAGCCATCTCTTAGTGATGCCATTTCTGGTTATTCCCACTTGCCCCCTTCTATCTTAATTATTAGATGAGCTTGGGACATACACACAAATGATATCAACAAAAGTTTCTCTCTGTGAAGCTCAGATGCCAACGTTTATCAGTCATAGTTAGCTTTGTGATATCATTCTTCGTTGTTGGAGTAATTCCCATGCTGTGATATGTCCATAGGCTCTAACTGAAGTATAAGTAGCTTGGGGTTAATAGAAGAAATATTTCACAGTAGGGTACTTACCCTGATGAAAATATGACTGCCTCTATCTTCAAGGAAAAAAAGTCCATCTGGAGACATATTCTTTATTCTTTAGGCAATATTGTAGGGCGGGAGCCCCAGGGAATCAGAACTTGGAGTTTCATGATCACAGTGGTTTAACGTCCTCCTTTGACATAAGGGGAAATTGAGGGTTAGAAGATTTAATGGATCCACCCATGGTGACATGGCTTGTGGGTGTCAGTTGAGAGGTAAACTCGGTGTTACTGCCTTACTGCATTAAATGAAACAATGGGAATGTGCTGACTGCCAGCCCTGCAACTGGATGCACTTTATTTAAAAAGACAAGCAGGTATGCAGCAAGGGCCTCCCACTTAACCTGCTAGTTGTCACCTCCTGCTGTGGGAAGCATCCACACACTACAAACATGAGGACATTTTGAATAAGCAAGTGGCACTGGAGTTTCCTACCTCTGGTAGTATAACAATAGGCTGAAATTGGCCTTGAAATATCCCAGGATGTATCAGTGACCTCTCCCAGGAAGTGCCTCTAGAGCACTTTGCTTTCTTGGGAGCCACTCTTTCCTTTTTCTGTTGCCTTGAAGTCAAGGCGTAGAAAAACCAGGCAGGATGCCTCAATTTGGGCCAAATGACCTGTGTAATAGCAGTAGTTACAATTGATTCCAGAGGACACACACTCTTTGCTTCTTTCATTTCTATGTTATGAGGCAAATAGAAAGAAGAATGAATATTTGGGGTAGGGAGTGAAAAAAATCAGCAATTGCTTCTCTGGATAGACACCAGCATCGATGGATGAGCCCTTAACCCAGGGCAGATTAAAGTGCTTTTGACGTGTAATAGAACCAAGATCAGATATCATGATTCTAAGAGCATCACTAAAGGATGTACCATTGGGGGTTCTTAGCATTAATCACAGGTGAGTATGAGGGCCTAGCCATTTTGTGAGTACTTCTCATGCATACAGACTCACAAACCTTCCCCAGCAAAATGATGGAAGGGACTGAATCATAAAATAGTTATAGTAAACTGCTGCTTCAGGACAGCTGTTCACTGTTGGAGAAGCTGGGCTTAAAGGCATGAAAGAGAATGGGTGGTGGTTTTGTTTGGTTTTGATTTAAATGACATGGTTCATGGCTTTAGCACTGATTTTAATTCAGGTTGTATTTGAAAGAAGAAGTAATATATATATATATTTTAAGATTTTATTTATTTATTTGACAGAGACACAGCGAGGGAGGGAACACAAGCAGGGGGAGTGGGAGAGGGAGAAGCAGGCTTCCCCCGGAGCAGGGAGCCCAATGCGGGGCTCGATCCTGGGACCCTGGGAAATGACCTGAGCTGAAGGCAGACGCTTAATGACTGAGCCACCCAGGCTCCCCAAGAAGTAATATTTTGATTCCAAATATGATCAGGTAAATGGCTGATTCCAAGTTGGAATATTCTGTTTCTGTTGTCAAATATATCCTAGATTGGTATTTATAAACATGTTTACCATAACTCAAAGTTATGGTAGTTGGATTCCCAAAGTTCCAAGTTGGGAATTTTAGGTAGCAAAGACTGTGGCTGGAGATGGTTTCTGATGTACACAGGTAAGCAATGAGTACGTCTCTGGACACACACACATCATGTTCTGCTGCCTCAGCTGAACCTGGCCCTGGTGGTGGCAGGATGGAGGGCCTCTGGGGTCACAAGTGTGGTGTGGCTGGCACCAGGGTTGGCAATCAGCGGCTGCCCCTCCATGCTGGAGTGGCCCAGGACTGCCAGAGGAGGAGCTGGGAGCACAGAAAAGGCACTGAATACTTCCCAAGTTTCTCGAAAATGAATAAAGCATGGATCCCACATTATTCTGCAAGAGGATTGGCCCAAGAATCCTTTGTTAAAGGTAGTTGTGGGTCATTTAATTATGAGGAGGATAGAATTTTATCTCATTTCCCATTTGTCAGAAATTCCCTCTCCCTGTTTGGATTGTAGCTACTCTTCCACTCCACAGGTTTGGTGACTATCCCATGTAATCTATGTTTTTAAGCAAAGACTCCATATGGTTTTCATTCAATTATATGAAAATATTTAAAAATATTTGTGTTTTTAAAAGTATGAAAAGTCAGATGAGCCATTTATAGGCTTTTACAAATATATGTATATATCCCCTTAGACATGGGAAATAGTTATTTGCTAAAGATGTATGAGGGGAAACTTCAAGATATTTCAGTTTGCCTCACAACTTTGTAACCCAGAATTTTAAAAACATCTTCAGGTACCTCTCCCACCTTTCAATGTCATTACATCCTTCAGTTAGAGCAGACATGGAGCTTTCCCCTGAAATTCACCATTTGCCACATACAGCATTAGCTCCCCCACCCAAATACAACATAAAGTGTTTCTCTGTTCATAGATCTTTCAACCAAGCAAGAGCCAGGACTGTACTCTTTTTATTTCTCGGTGTTTTATTTTTTTCAAAATCTTTGGCCAGCCCCAGAAGGTGCCATTGGCCACCAGCCACAAGTCCGCAAACTGTGGCTCTTCAGTAAGCTAATTTTTTTTCTCTTGGGTGAAATCCTGAGCCTCGGGTATTTTAACCAAATAGTACTTGGCTAAAATCTTCAAGTGGAAAGTAGAAATTTCCCATCTCACACCAATGATCACCAGCTTTATTCTCTATATTTGTTGAAAAACTACTTCTTAATGGCTCTGGATGATTCAGGGCCTCTAATTTTAAGTAGGTCTGCAGTGATCTGAACTATAGCACATTTCAAATGATGCCAGACCAGAGGACAATAAGTTTGTGAAAGAAGTCATGAAATTAGGGTAGAGTTGTTAGATTTAGCAAATAAAAAAACTGGACACCTAATTAAATTTGAATTTTAGATAAATAACTCATAATTTTTTAGTATAAGTATATATCATGTCTATATATAAAAATATTTAGGATATAGTTATACTAAGATATCATTTGTTATTTGTCTGAAATTCAAATTTAACTGGGCATTCTGTATTTTGTCTGGCGACCCTACTTTAGGACAAAGGAGTGAGGTTATTTTATGTGGCCACTGGAATTAGAGTATGGTCTAGCACTTAAGACTTCAGTGCCAGGAGATCATGTCAAGAGAATAATCAAGTCAGGTTACCTTACTACAGAGGGGAAATCTAATACATTGCTTCATATCAGGGTCTGAGAGGTCAGGCTCTGCAACAAATAGAATGTGAGGTTAGAAAACCACATCTAAATCAGGCGACCAAACTTGACAGTTTTCTGTGTGGCAATGTTCTCTATTATCCATGCGTGTCTTTCTTCCTTTATTCTCCCTAAACTGCCCATAAAGATGGATGTGATTTGCCATCTGGTGATGCTATAGGAAGTTGAAGATTAATGAAGAAAAGATGGCTATCTGTCCTGGCTCAGGACTCTCTAGGTGCTTAATGCTAACCAGCTTCTCTCCTGGTTAGTATTAAGATGGTCTTGCAGGCTCTCTTGCATAGCTGATGCTTAAGGCACATAACTGGCTTGTTAAACCCATTAAGGAGACAGAAATAGACCCACAGATCAGCTGCCATGGGGTCCTGACTCCTTGTTTCCTATTGCCATGGTGCTGGGAGGAGATGGACGCTACCGCAGAGGGAGGAACACCAGGTAGAACTCAGGAGAGCAGGGCACATGAGCATTCGGATTTCCAGTCTGTTTCTCAGTTGGCTTGACCTCCAATATGAGTAATAATAATCCTTGTCCTTTCTATATAGGGGGGGGGTGTAATCACCAGAATGGCTAATTAGTGTGCACATTTTCTGAAATGAACAGAATACCAGATAAATACAGGAGAATTCTATTTTCCTTTGCGCATTTATGCTGCTCTCTTCTTACTGATGGGATGGCCACATGTCCCAGTTTGTCCAGGACAGCCCAGATCATGCCTGTTGTCCCAGCCTAATTATTAATAGCACCTCTTTTGCTCTCAAACATGGAAGATGCATTATGATGTCACTTGAGTTATGGCAAACATGTTTATAAATACCAATCTAGGATATATTTAACAACAGAAACAGAATATTTAAAATTAAGACTTGATAATTTTGATTTATCAGAAATTACACAATTGCAAAGTGGCCAGTGTTAAGCACCCAGTCTTCCAGTCCTAAGGCTAGGACTCTGTTGCTCCAGCCTGTCCCACTTTAACCTAAGAAGCTGATAATGAGGGTCCAGGTGGAGAATGAGGTGAGAAGAACCTTTTCTTTCCTTCCTATAATCGCAAGGGATTGGATTTCTCAACTGTAGCACTAGTTACATTTTGGGTCGGATAATTCTTTGTTGGGGCTGTCCCATGCACTGGAGGATGTTTAGCAGCATCCCTGGCCTCTACCAGGGTGCCGGTAGATGCTGGTAGAACCCCTGCCACCTCCAGGTGTGACAACTAAAAATGTCTCCAGATATTGTTAAACATCCGTGGGGGCAAAATCATACCCATTTGAAAGTCATTATTCTTGAAGAAAGGGATTAAGATTTCTAGGAGAAAAGTTTTGTTTTGTTTGGTTTCTAGTGGTTATAATTGGACTTGGGGAAGTTGTCAATTGTATAGTTATAGCTCCAAACAGTAGACTCAATAACAGCAATGATAATCGCCACTAATATTTTTAAAGCCCCTTACATTTACCAAGAACATTCTGTGCTTTAGACCAAGGTTGCTTGGGTAAACCTTGGGAGAAAAGAGAAGATCTGCTGTTGCCACATAAGTCACGCCTCATGTGTGCTATGCAGCACTCTCAGGATTTGGAGAGTAGAATGGATGTTCACAAGTGGAGCAGCTAACTGTTGTCTAATAGTTGGTCAGGTGGCTAACAGTGATGTCTTATATCACAATGCTTGAGGGGTCTCAGCTAGGTCTTTATGAAGGCAAGAAAGGGTTAATTGGTACTGAGTGAGCACATATCTTATAATGAGAACACCACATAGTTTGAGATCCATCTTTATATATAAAGTTAAGAAACTGATGCTGCTTCTTAATGGAATAGTTCATACACTACTAGAACCTTCTTTGTGCCCTACACCTTCTGGACAAGGATGTCTGCTTCCTGCCTCCAAACAATATTGATATTAACTCTTGAGTCTGAATATTTGCTCATTCTCTTGGAGAAAGTACAGGCTTTAAGTCCGGAGTCTTTATCAACCAATATCTAGCATACTCTGCAAATGCTGTGCTGGGTGCCATATCTGGGCCTCTCTGACTGTGCTGTGTCCTCTTTTCCCTTGTAAAATCAGTGACTTCTATTTTAAAATATATTTGTTGAGGAAAAAAATAACTTCCCTCCTGGAAGGCAATCTGATTGCCTGCTGTTGAGAAGCATGGCCATTATGATTCTGCCTATGTAAATGTTAAAGCATACCCCTGAGACTCGGGAGCAGGGCAGGGAGGTACCACGGTGTCCCTTTATGCCTAATAATATGGAGTAGGATAAATATCGAGCTTCAGTATAGTACTTCTGTTCTTGCTAGTCCACTTCAATTCTAGATTAAAATGGAGGAAAAAAAGCGAGGAGAAGCAAGTTCTCTGGAGGCATGGTCATTGATAGGGAATTATGAATAATCAACATGGATAGTCACCAATAGCAGTAAGAACAAGAGTGAATCATTGTGTTTTGGAGGGGAATTAGTTTGGGATAAAACAAGGACTTTGGGTTGTGAGTGGTAGATGCTACAGAGCTTCATGGAGTTTTCAAACTTCAAGAAGGGCACTGTGGCATTAGAGAACTTGAGAATGGAAAACCCATCATCTTGCTTAGTTGAGCTGGATACTTGGTTGTCAGTTCAGAAGAACCTTTAAGGTAGGAAATTCTAACAGCTTTATTTATTTATTTATTTTTAGCGATAGCTGACATCCTCATATACCAAAATAATTGATATTCAATAATAAAGGCTCTGAGTGCATGTGGGAAAGAGAAATTTCACTGGAGTGACAGATGCAGTCATGTTCCAGGGAGCAGGTGAGGGGGATCTGGACATTTATTCCATGATCCTGCACAGCCCCAACTGCAGTGCTGCTGTGGAGCGGACATTGGAATGTGAAACAAGTGCCATGAGGCCCTCCAGCCAAACTCTTCCAACTGAATAAATGAGCTAATTCTACCATATCAGCCAGTAGATGTCTCTCTCTGTTATATCCCTTCTGATCATTACCTTGGCCATCAGACAGTTCTGCTACATTACTCGACTGTACTGCCGAGAGAGAATTGACAATATTAAAATGACTCCATTGCTTTTATGAACTGGCTCTAGGAGACTAGAGTCCATTTCCATTACTGAGATGTGTTGTGTGCCTAACCAAATGCTTTTGGAAGCAGATAATTAGGCATTGCAGGCTGAGATTGTTTAAAGAAGATATACAATGAGGTTTCAGGCTTTAGATATGGTGCTGTGAAATGTCTTACTGCATGAAGATTATGCTCACTTTCAAAAGTGTTCCTGGGGTTATTTTAGTTGGGAGTTTGGAAGAGGGCAGGACTTCCTTTCTGGAGCACAAACTGCAGTAGAGGCAATGGCCAAATTTTAAATTCAAGAAATCCCTGAGAGGCAACCGGTGAGCAGTTGTAAATAATTCCAGCCACACACACACAAACACCCTGCCTTTGGGGGGACTATGAGGGGGGGAATCACACTTTCATCGTGTCCAAGAAATCAAGGTGTTGCTTTTGAAACTTTAACTTCTTGTTCTTAAAATGCCAGTGCCAACATACATTGTTTGTATGTGCTGATACAAAGCATATTTGAAATCTGAAAGCATTTAAGAGTTAAATAATACAAGACCAGTATCTGGAATAAATTACTGAAAATGCTAGCGTAAAGGGAACACATTTACTACACCTTTTAAGTCCCCAAAGAGAGCCCTAAAGAGAAAAGATTCTTTTCAGGTGGAATATATAGATGGCCTGGTGATGATAAAGGAGAAATATATAAGGAGAACTTTTCCAGACCTTCCCAGGTGGTCAGACGTAAAGGTAGGATGATTATTGACTCAGGTGATACTACACCTGAGTGAGGTCATGGGCAGTGTCCATTGAGACCCCATCAAACTTCCGGAAGGTTCTAACTCTAGGATGACCTTATTATGAAGTGACCATCTATAAGATATAAATGTATTGCAATAGGAAGGCTGTTTCAGACAGTTTTCAGGAGCTGCCTTTTTAGCTCTAGATGAGCCAACTATCAGCTAGAACTTTGATATTCAGAGTATGGACTGTCGACCAGCAGCAGCAGCAACACCTAGCATTTGTTAGAAATGCAGACTCTCAGGCTTTACCCCATACCTACAGAGTCAGAGTCTACATTTTAACAAGCTCCTCAGGTGATTTGTTTGCGCATTAAAATTTGCAACTCTTGGACTTTACCACAGATACTTCAAGGACAGAAGTCATGTCATTTAGCTATTCTTTTATCTGTTTATTTAATGAGTATTTATTGAATGTCTGCTCTGTGCTAGGTATGGGGCAAAGCCCTGGGCAGACAGTGCTGAATAAAGAAAGACCACATTCTTGCTTTCATCATATTTTATTTTTATATTTACTTAACAAATAGACATGCTTCTTACAGAACATTGCTCTTTGAAGTGCTTCATGCACATTGACTCATGTAATCCTCTAACCACTCTGTGAGGCGGGTACTATTATTTTTCACATTTTAGAGATAAGGGAATTGAGGCACAGAGAGGTTAAGTAAACTTCAAGGCCATACAGGTTGTAAGTGGTAGAGTCAGAATTTGAATCCAGAGACTGTGGCTTCAGAGTCCAGACTCTTAACTATTATGTTATGCTACCAGTAAAAACACCAACTATTTACAACCTATAATTTTGCTTTTAAGGAAATAAACAGATTGCTGTGATAACTAAAACTGAGGAGTAACCTTAGGTAGGCTGGTCAGGGAAGGTGTTTGTGAGATAATATATTTAAACTGAGACCTGGAGGAGGGGAAGGACCCATTCATGGAAAGGCAGAGCAAATTCTAAGCAGAAGAAATAGTAAGTACAAAGGACCAGAAGTTGAAAGAATGTGATCCGTTCTGAGAACTGCTTGAGACTATCATGCCTGGAACATGTAGGTGGTGAGGAAAGGGGTTAGAGGCAAGGCTGGGGAGATTGGAAGGGCAGATTCCACAGGGAGATAAGTAGGGTAGCTGATGCAGAGCCTCTGAGGAAAGGGGCAGAGGTGGGATTCTGGGTGTCCTGGGAAGTCACGTAAGGGTTTCAGCGGGAGAGTAAGGCAACCTGAATGCTGATTTGAGTGCTGAGAGGAGACTACGAAGCAGCAGAAGTCAGTGTGAGAGGACCAGTTGAAACATGGCAATGGCAGTGGGCATGGAGAGGAGGGCACAGATGGAAAGTGTAGTGTAGTGAGCCACCCCAAATATGTCTCTTTGGCATAAAGATTATTTTGAGCTGATTATTTTTGAGAAACAGCAGACATAGGAGAAGCTCTGAAAACAGAGTAAAAGTTACCTTTCTATAAGGGAAATTTACATGTATAAAGGAAATCTCCATTTATAAGGGTGTGCTTCTCTCTATACCAAGAAGAGAAGGAAGACTGTAGATCGAAAGTCTTAACAGCAGAGAAGACACCCACTTAAATCTGCATAACAACTATACCATTGTTTACTGTGCTTTTCGTGGTAATCTCCTGTGTAATTGGCCACCCCATCCCATCTTTCTTTTGTCTTTAGCTGAAGATGGTATTTAGGGTGGTGGCTTGGGTCGTCTCAGGAGTTTAGTTATTTTTTATTTTTCCTGGGTATCTTCCATGTATACATGAGGTATACATATAATAAACTTGTTTGTTTGTCTCTTCATCTTTTATCACAGGGGGTCTCAGCCAAGAACTGAGACGGGTACAGGGAAAATTATTTTTCCTCCACTATCTGATTTGGAGACGGCACCAACAGAATGATTCCCTGGACATGTATGTGTGTACAGTTAGAAGATAAACTGAGGCATATTAACAATTTTAAGAGTTTAATTGATCAAAAATCTATTTGAATTGGGTAGTACCAAACTGGAAATCGTTAGGAGTACTCCACTGGCAGGAGCTCAGGGAGACACTTTTATAAAGAAATGGTGGGAGTGAGTCAAAGAAATTATTAATTGGCTAAGCTTAAAGCCTAGTTGGCTGTTTGTGATTTGTTGTCCTTAGATTTTGATTTTGTAACTTTGAAGCATTTATAGGCATAGATTTTGGTTTGCTTATGTAGGCTGCCTGACATTAGAACCACATCATTCTAAGTGCCTCTTTATTAAATTAATTTAACAGTACACATGTGTGTCAGTGTATGCATTAGTGTGTGTTTCTGAGGGACAATGTTATTAAAGTGGAAGAATTGGATTATGCCAGGGTTTCTAACTTGAACCCACTGGGTTCATGCCATTTAGTGGGCTCTGCTATTTGGTGTGGTAAGAAAATGCAATAAACGGGTTTGGGTGGGTGAGAATCACGTACTTTTCTTAGTATATATTCAATTTGAGGTACTTATGGGACTTCCAAGTGGAGATGTCAGAGAGGCATCTATGGCTTCCTAGCATTTAATTCTGGGTCTGTAAGAGAGCCAGTACTTAATATTTGCTGAATGAATTTTGGGGAAGAAGACTTTCTGGTATGAAAAGATATTTAGCTCCATAGGTCTTTACTGTTGCCTGAAAGTTGCTCTAGCAGAGATCATAGCTTTGCTTTTTATAGTGGAGAATGACATAAAAATATAAACAGCCACCACAACAAACAAACCACAAATTATGGAGAGGTGACATATTAACTTAATTTACACTAAGGTATACATGACAAACATGAGCACCTCCTTGAAAGCAGGTTTCTGACACTGGAGGGGAAGATGGTGCTAAAGTAAAAGTGCTGTGCAAGCATGTTTTATTTAATAGAGTATCTGCAGTGACTAGCACAAGTGCTCCGTGAATGCTATTTTGAACAAGACATCTAAGATGAATTTTGCCCAAGGCCAATGCTGTCCCATTAAAGTAAATTTTGTGACTATAGATTCTTGAGAGAATTTGAACATCATCTGAAAGTCATTCACCTCTTACAGCCTTCTCATACACACTCCATACTTTGTTGTCTTCTTAGTTTTATCTATTTAGTGACTTCATTTATATCAAGGACACAGAATTACACTACACTGGGATATGCGCAGAAATTACAGTTTCCATATTTGTAGGCTGGTTCTAAACTTAGCCCAGTAGGGTAAATTTTCTCTTTGAGGTATTATTCAGATTCCTCCCTCCACCCCTGTCCTCTTTTAAGATGGTGTCGGTGAAAAGGAGAAAGATCTTCATAGGTGTGGGAAGAAGGTGGTCTCCTTGGATGAATGCTGACTGGTATCCACAGAGATCTGGTTTGCTGGCTGCTTTCTCTGAGCATGCTGCATCTGATGAGTTTGTGGTATGTTTCATAGTTTGATCATGGCTTCTCCATATTGACTGATCTCCTCTTGATTCTCCCTGCTTCTGTAGATTACTCTGAGTGGCTGTCAAGTGCTCCAAAGGGTTCCTGGATCAGGCCATCCACCACACAGCCTGTGGGCTCACTTTGCCTCCTGCAAGGGCTCTCTGGCCCTCTATTCAAAGTGTGATACATGCACATATTTATTTCCATGATTTTCTTTCAGACCTCCATGGGGAAAGAGAGTTTTTCTTTGCCATCTTCTCCTTTCCCCCAAAGTCCCCTGTCTTTTCTATTTCAATGAAGCTAAAAGGAAAAATGGGTACAAGGCAGAAGGAAACACATTGGAAAGTATTTGGAAAATATATGGTTATACATATTTGTAGTCTGTGAGCACCAAAGAGAGGCCCAAGGTAGTATATATAAGGCCACGAAAAGTCTCAAGATATTCTTGATGACAGAGTGCATCCTTCTAGAAGTAAGAAAATTGGCGCCTGGAAGAAGAATATCACATCTCTTTGTTCTTTTGTTGCCATATTGTCTTCATTGGTAAATGAAAGTCTTACTTCTCCAGTAACTTAGAGCAGAGTGTCTAAGAAAATGAAATTGATTCAGTTGAACAAGTATTTAATGGAGCCTACTGTGTGTTCAGCACTCAGCTTAGTGCTATGGAGGAGAAAAAGGATAAAAGGCACATTTACTATCCACAAATAAGCTACAAACTTCTTGGAGAGACATGACCCATGCTTATGAAGCAGTTGACTACTGAGACCAGGTGGGATAGGGTTGTTGGGGTAAATGGGTGGCATAGACTTTGAATGCTAGAAGAAATGAGGAGTGAGAGACTTGGAGATCTGGGCTTGGAGGTCTCTAGATATAATGGTGCATACACTAGATATTGAGGAAGACTGTGTTGCAGACAGGCAGAGAAGTATGAAAAGGAGGGTGTAGAAGGTAGGAAGGTAAGGGTTGCAGTAAGAGCCAAGACTGAACCAAGTATGACTGAATAGAAGAAGAACTACATGTCCAAGCTAGTAGCCACTAGTCATAAAATGTGACTAGTTCATATTGAGATGTACTATACCTATAAATACATACCAAATTTTGAAGTTTTAATATGAAAAATAATATATCTCATGAGTAATTTTTAAAATATTGATCACATGTTGAAATGATATTTTAAATATATTAAGTTATATTATTAAAATTAATTTTCCTATTTCTTTTTACTCTTTTTTAAATGTGGCCACTAGAAAATTTAAAATTACCTTTGTGGTTGCATTAAATTTTTATTGGGCAGCACTGGGAGAGAAAAAGGTATAGGGCAGAGACAGTCTAACTGAAGAAATGGCCTGTATAGCCCAGTAAGTTCTGCTTCTCAAGAAGAAACCTTTGTTATATCAAAAAAATAAACAGACGAACAAACAAAACAAACCCCTCCCCCCCCAAAAAAATTCCACAGGAAAATAACTGCTCATTCAGTACCAAAAGCAAACCAAAATTCAGTAATGTTTCTAAATGAAGCCATATTGAATTGAATGGGTTTCATACAAACTCTAGCAGTTTCATCTATCTATCTATCTATCTATCTATCTATCTATCTATCTATCTATCTATAGTAAGATAGCTATGGGTAAGACACCTTAGAGTATAAGCATGTGGCGGCCTCTTGTGCTAACTCCAAGGTCTTCCCGGGTCTGTAACTATAACTTTGGAGCTGCCTCTGGGTGGTGATGATGAAATAGAAAGAGAAAGCTGGCCATGTTGGGTAGAGCCTTGAGTGTCAGGCATAGGATTTGGGACTTTATTTCCTAGGCAATAAGGAATCTTAAATACCCCACGCTCTTTCACTATTTCCTTTGTTTGTCTAACCAGTGTAGCTTTTTGAGCAACTCTTGTCTTGCTGCTGACTTTCATTGTTCCTGCAGCTTGGATATTGCCGCAAGTACCATAGATCTACAAAGGAGGAAACTGAAGGGAATTCTAAAAGAGGGGGTTGAACCTTTCTGGGTGTCCTCAAACCTCTTAGAATCACTGTGCAGTATTTGGTCAAGTCTGCCAATTGAGGACCTATTGCAGGCTTGGGTGACAGCTGTGGAACTGTTGTTATCTTGTAGCCAGAGACCCTGCTGCCCTCTTGTCTTCTAAGTCTCTAAGTATTTTGAAATTCTTTCCCCAATTTGTGTTAAATGCCTGACTTCCATTTCCAATGTCCAGTCCCCTCCTGGAAGATTAGAAGCATCCAACTTAGTCAGATAAAAGATAACTATGGCCCCTTGTCTAAAACCTGCTGCTCTTGAGGCTGTTATCTGGGAAGAGGTCTGCATAGGGCAGTCCTCATGGTAGCAAAAAACATGCCCCTTCAGGGTATCATCTGAGGTTGGTGATAATTACAGTCAATAAGGCCCATACCTGAGGGGTTAAAAGGACATGTTATAAACTTGGGTAACCTTGCTACTGTTTGGGACACAGAGATTTATTTTCTGGATTCCTCAAGCCTTTCTCAGGAGATTTTGTCCTGTAAGTCTTGCTGACAGATTTATCCTGAGCTCCTGTCATCGATGGCTGTTTTCTCACTAAGCAGGTGGAAAGCAGAAGCTGGGGAAGGTAACTGCCAGCTGAGAGGTCATTTGTGAATCGGTGCCATGAAGTGGACATAAATTTTATATATTCTGCAAGGCCTTAGCTATTGCTTCTGCCTTGTCCTAGATTTTTCCTTTGTGACAGTATTTGCCGTCAGTGTTAGCATTATTGTCTGCAGTGGTAATTAGAGATTTCGGCCTTGCCCATACAGCATGCACAGGCCATCACAATTCCTACAGGAGGAGTGGTGAAGAGGGAGGGGTTGGTTATACTCACGAAAACGGGCCAGGCAAAATCTCATAATACCAGGCTTCCAGACAGCATTTCCAGGAACACTTTCAAACTGGTAGACATGCCCATTGCTTCCCCCAGTCTCACCATCACCAGCCCCCATGGCCAAGGGAACAGATGCTGTTTGACTCCGGTCCAACCTGAGTGACAGAGGTTTTATAGGGACAAAGTGATGAGATAAAGGAAAAAAGGAAAGAAATGGTAAAAAATAAAAAATAAAAAATAAAATAAAAATCATAGAACTTTAGGTACTACAGAAATTTTTAAAGATATCAGATCCAGTGTTTTGTTTTTTTTTCCCCCAAACTTTTTTTTTTTTTTTTTGCTATGGAATCCTTTGTTGAAACAAAATTGTTATAGTTAACATTTATTTAGCTCATAGTATAAACTGGGAAGTGAGGTCAATGTTTTATACATATTACCTCATTTATCTTCCCCAAAACACTGGAGGTAGGTGTTACTGTCTTCATTTTCCAGGCAAGGGAACTAACACACAGATGCTAAAGAACATGTGTGAGGTCACACAACTAGGAAGAGGTGGAATGGGGGTGGGAGCCCCAGCAATTGGTGTCAGAGCTGGTGAGACACAAGCTGCACACAGTGGGCGTATCCTCCAGATGTGCTCTTCACCTCTGTGCCCTACCCGAGGGGATAAAATGAACAGAAAATCAGGGGGCTGCTCTCATTGAAGCTGAGATAGGATGCAACTCAGACCTGACCTATTCAATTCTAACCCCTCACCTCAGGGCTCCTAAGGGGATCAGTCACTTCTGATCTAGTCAAATCCCCACATGTTCTTGGTTGATGAAGCTGAGAAGCTGTTTGAAAGGTGCTGAGCCTTGCCCAAGGTCACATAACCCATCAGTATCAGAGCCCAGCCATCTTGATTCCCAGGCCACTGCCAACCCCAAACTCCCAAACAGCAACACCAAGACACCTAATTGCTCCTGAAATCCTGTTGTACCAATTTCTCAGTGCTAACAGGCAGGCAACGGAGTAGGCCAAGCCCAGAAAATAACTAGAATGCTCTACAGAAACAAAATTTTGGTATAACTAAGAAATGGCACCAACCCTTCCAAGTTCCTGCTGACAGCTGATGCAACAGTTGTTTAGTTCAAAGCCTGATCTCCCAAAATGATGCCCACAAAATGCCTGAGGCTCTATTCTTAGAGCTTCTCATACATTTTTAATTGCTACCAAAGCAGCTCATGGTCCCCTTCAAGGTCTAACCTAACATGTTCTCCCTGCCCTGCTGAACTTCAGAGTTTGGTTTCTTCTGCTTTGGTGTACCAAGGGACCCCTAGGAGAGCTACTCCTTACTTTTTAAAAATGGAATTCACTTTTGCATGTCTT
The DNA here is from genome assembly GCF_002201575.2 of Neomonachus schauinslandi. Classification (NCBI taxonomy): domain Eukaryota; kingdom Metazoa; phylum Chordata; class Mammalia; order Carnivora; family Phocidae; genus Neomonachus; species Neomonachus schauinslandi. The sequence continues at coordinate 53,817,483 of NC_058412.1, forward strand.
CTTTCTCCTTCTTGGCTTCCTCCTCAAAGAAAGGGACCTGATAGTTTTTAATTAAAACTCCCTGAAGGGACTGAAATCTGTCTTGAGGTTAAAGAGGTGCAGGCTGTCATTGAAATTCTGCCTTAGTTACTTAATCAGCTGCCCACTATGCATGCCGAAAGGATTCATGCCTGAACAAATGTTCTCTGGTCTGAGAAGGGAAGTGAAAGAGCCCATTAGGATACAGAGGGTGGGGGCAACAGCTGGAAAGTTACCTGGGGAGATGGTTGATTCTCTTTTGTAGCCCCATGATCTGTTCCCGAATATGGATGCTGTCTTCCCTGAGGCTGAATCTGAGGATACAGAAGTAAAAGCTAAATGGTTTTACATCATTGAAAGGATTCTTTTTTTCAAAAATTTCAAAACTTCTTTCTTGCAACCAGGGCCGGTTTCATGAGCAGGTAACCTATGTAGTTGTGTAGGGCAGGCACCAACCTCGGAGGGGCTCCTCACTTGATTTAATGCTCCGCTATTGCCATCCTACAATTCTTAATAATTTTTTAACATGGGGCCTGGCTTTTTCATTTTGTACTAGGCCCTGCACATCATATAGCCTGTCTAGCTTACAACCCAGTTTGGGATATGTGTGTTTGTGGTGGAAGTGGGTGGGAGATCTATGTTTGTAAGGGAGGTATGACCCACTCTGTTTTGTAGCTTTTTTACAAAAACCTGTTCTGGCATAAGAGTGTATGTTTAATCCAGAGTAACAACACACCACCAACAAGAAGCTGTACTCTATGAGAAGCTTGTGGTTATACTGAATTTGGTATCTCACCTTTATGAGTTGAAAGACTAGTCATTTCTCAGTGCCTTGTGCTATTTTTGGCTTATAGATCCTGAGGCCCCAATGTATGACCTTTTCTAACCAGTGCTTGCCTTGCTGGCAGTCAGGTTACCATGGGTCAAGGCCCAGACACTTCATCTGTTGTTTTCCCCTTGGGTACAGAATGAGACCTCATAATGAAGTAAGGAGTTTCAGTGTTGTTTATTATCCTTCTAGTAGATAATATTTAAGATAAATCATCAAATTACTTCTAGAAATTTCAGGTCATTATATGCAAAAGACTGAGTGTTATTTTTCAAGGTAAATGTTGAAAAATGCAACATTATAACAAATTAGTTTATTTATATAATCTTTAGTAAAGTCATAATAAAATATATATTGAGCATTTGAGAGAAGACATTGGAAAGTAAATGTTTCATAATATAATTATAAATATTAGCAAGATTATCAACATCAGGTTTAAGATATTATAATGAAGAAAAATAACAATAAAATAAGAGGAGAACTTAAGTAGCTAAGTTAGAAAAAAAGGATAATGTAATTCTTAATCTCATTTGTCAAAGAATATCAAAAACCAGAAGTCTACTTTATTTTGTAATTTAAAGTGAGGCAGGGGCCAATTAGGCCTTGTCATCTGGTTTTGTAGCTATTATTTGTAAATATACAGTTGACCCTTGAGCAACATGGGTTTGAACTTGGGTTATATGTGGATTTTTCTTTTCTATAAACACAGTATAGTACCATAAATGTATTTTCTCCTCTTTATGATTTTCTTAATAACATTTTCTTTCCTCCAGCTTACTTAAGAATACAGCATATAATACATATAACATTCGAATATGTAACTGACTGTGTTATTGGGAAGGCTTCTGGTGAATAGTAGGCTATTAATAGTTAAGTTTTTGGGGAGTCAAGGTTAGGAATGGACTTTTGACTGTGGGGGGTGGGTCAGTGCACCTAACCCCTGTGTTGTTCAAGGATTAACAGTATATGGAGCACCATGCATTACTGGGTAGTTTTGACCTATCATCAGCTCTCTGTCTTCTGAGAGAAGCAAATCAGAATACTGACCCTCATTTTGAAAGACTGTGCAATGTGTTTGGGGGTCCTTACGGTTTTTTTCAGCACAGACTTAAAAACTCAAGTATCTATAGGGGTCAAGAAGCCTACCAAAATGGATATGTGCCCAGGTGGGGACTGGGATGAACTGGAGAGCCATGTCTGGTCTCATATAAGCAGTCCTCCTCAGCAATTGATGGGAGTTGACTGGAGGGGATATCGTCAGAAGTTCTGATTTTTCCAGAAGAGTAGATCATCTTCACTGGGAGATTTGGAACACTGGCTAGTGAATCAAATATTTAAAAATTCTACTGTCCAAAAGCAAATAAGCATCTATGGGTGCATGTTGCCATGGGTTGCCCATCTTTACCCAGTACCCTGTGTTCTTGTGCGGGCTGGGGCATGGGTAAAAGTAGGGGGTGGGGAGACAACTTAGGAATGTTATTTTCAGACTTAATTTATTTTCACAAACTGGAGTAAGTGGATTCCTTTTTCATTAGGTTATGGGGCAACTCTTTTTCTTGTTCTAATTTAGTTGAACTAGTTTCACATAGTTCCTTCTTCATGGACTCCATTTGCCTAACTACACAACAGAACTGAAAACCTTCTAATCTTTACTTCACATTGAAGATTAGAAAATAAAGGAGTAGGCACAGACATTTCTGACCAAGAAGTGTGCAATGAACAGGACCACATGTGCAAGATGAAACAACACAACTTTTTGGCTATTATTTGACTAAATTGATGTGAAAGATATGCATGCCATGCTGACATATTTTATGGATTGGGCATATCTTAATGGGTAGATGACCTAAGTGACCACACCATTTCTCGCTTTCAACCCTGAAATTTTGTGAGGTCAAATCATTGACTTCTTAGGTTTTATTTCCTTATGGATGGGCTGGTTAGACTAAGCTAAGAACTTTTGATCAAGTAAGAAACATCTTTAAAGCTAGTATCATTTATCCTTATATGGAATTATAGTTACTTCTATGTAAAATTTATGGTTTCAGATGTTAAATTTTATGATGTTGCATAACTAGAATATTAGAATAATATTCTAATGTGTGTCTCCCACTAGCAAATTTCATAGATTACCCATCTTTCTTTCTGAAAGGAAGCCTAAATTGGTTTATTTTGGTAGAAATGTGTATGGTGTATATGTGTTGTGTAGGGTGTGCATGTGTGTATTTATGATATGGTGTATATGTGTATATGCTGCATGGTGGATGGTGTGTGTATGTGTGTGTGTGTGTGTCCTCAAAGATCTGCTTTTTATATTTACAGACTCATTGCTATTGCTGAAGTTCACTGAAGACACCTATCTCCAGGGATGCAAAGTTCTTGTGATGATCCTTAAATTTCCCTCTTGCTCCTTGCTGGCTATTTTGATTTCGTGATGTAGCTCTTCTTTTCTCTCACCAGCTTTGTTACTTGTCTCCTAGTGCTATCTCCAAAGCCAAGTGTAAATCTGCTAATGATTTGCTTCTTTCTCTCTGGTTTTACCCTTTCCAACATCCATTTTCAACCCTCATAAGCCTTCTTTCCATTGTGTTGCTCTTTTTTCCTTCCCCTGCGTGCTTCCTACTTAACCTTCTACCTCAAATCCTTTCTTCATTTCTTAATGCTTAGTTTACCTTTCTGTCAGTTTCACTTTATTATATGATTTCTCAAATCTTAGATCTTTTTCTTGTTTCCATCCCCTTTTTTTTTCCCCATTCAGACCAGTGCACTTGCTTTTTCTCTTTGTCTCCTTGCCTGCCCTGAGAAATAAACTCACAACTTCTCCCTTGTCCTTTTCCTCTAAATTTTTGCCCCTCTCCTCTGTTCTTTTTGTCTTATTTTCTCAGTTGTTTTCAAACAGCATTTAAGGCAGCTTGCAAAGATGTTTACAATAAGGTGAAGTTAAAGAAATAAATTAAAAAGTGACACAGGAGGAGAATCAGAATAGATAATGTGACATGAATGGGAAATGAGTTAATAAACACCTCACCTATGAGTCAGCTTCCCCAGAGACTTCCTGATTTTCCTTCTTGCTCATCTTGATGATATTCCTTTCCTAAAAGCAAATCAGAGAAGAATTCCAATGGCTCAAGAGTCAAAAGGCACTGTGATCACTTAGTTGACTGTGTGTTGGTGCCATAGTTAAAGGCCAGGGTGAGAACAACTGGCCTTAGAGAGTATCCAAATGCCAGCCATTTTATTACTGACACAGAGCCCTTCCTGACAACTGCTTTTCAAAGGGAAAATGCCAGTCATGAAGAAAGGGTTGGGTATCACCCCTTATCTGCATTTAGGCCTCATCACATGGTAACCCAAGAGTGGATCATGCATCATCCCCAATTGATATCATGTCACCTCTGCTGGACTGCACCTTCCTTTCCTTTTCTAGTTTTGCAAAAGCCCTGTGAGAAGGCTCCCAAGACCACTTTTACCATTTCCCCTCAGGCTCTGGGCTGGATGCCATTTCTGCCTTTGGAGTTTTCTGAGGCTTGGGAACATTGCAATTTCTTGATGGCTTGTTCTTCTATTGATCTTGATTTCCTTAAACATTTTGCCTTCCCCCTTCTAGAAATTTATGCTTGTTTCTGCCATCTGCCCCATCCTCTGTGAACACTCAGGCACAGAATTCATTTAATTTTTTTTTTTTTTGCCTCTTCTGGCAGTAAATCTCCCTTGCCATTTCTCTGACCTCTTGTTCCTTATGTACTTAAAAATGCCTTATTTATTTCAGCCTCGTATGTAATTTATCTTGTGCTCATTCTGCACCTTTGCTGCTCTTACCATTTTTTTTTTACACTATCTTGATTTTATTCTGTAATACTTGAGGGACTCCTCTACCTGATATACTTGCCCAAATGCCCCTTCTTTGCCTTTGAACAATCTTCCCAACACTGACTCTCTCCCCTCATCTCCCTCTCCCTTGCCTTGGTATTTATTACCATGCATTTCCTATTGGCTGGTAATCACTTATCTTAATTTTCCATTTTTCTTCTCCTTTCCAACCTATTACTTTATTCACTGTCACTCTTGCCATAATTTTTCAGCTACCTAAGACTATTCTGACTTGAGATGATTTGCTGCTGCCTCTTCACAGGCCCAGTATGACACAGAAATCAAGCCCACCCATCTCTTCCTTTCTTTTTTGCAATAAATGGTGAAGTTAATTCAAGTTCCTATCCATCGTAAAAGAAATCACTCTTCAACCATATGGGATAACTTATGACTGCAAATAAAAATTCCCCAATGTTTTGCTCCTCACAAGTTTTCACTTCCCCAGCACAGCTTGGGAAGTCTAAGATGTTAAAAATCCCTGGGGAGCGCATATTTTCATAAAAATCCACTTTCAACTTCTAGAATGTTTCTTCTACTCACAGAGACTTGATTTTTCAATAATATTAGAGAGCATCACAGCTTTTCTTTTCTACTCCTGCTCTCACCTCTGCCTGTGCTGCTTTTTCAAGGAAGGCAATTTTGAGTTGTTGACCTAGTTTGTTTTCCTCAATGGATGGGCTAGAAGAATTTAAATATAAATATAGGCTTTAAGATCTTTCTCACTCTGACTTATGAATAAAAGCTCACATTGAAACAAAAAAGCCCATTCTGTTTAAGTTACTTCTATTTCTGGGGTTTTGTGTGAACGCAGGTAGGGCTACTTTCTACACTGCTTAGGATGGCAATACTTGGCATTGCCTCAAACCCAACCACTCATGTGGAGAGCCAGGGCATTGTAAGCAGTTGTGGGTGCCATATGGCCTTACATAGGACTTGATCCTTCTCCAGAGATGTTATAGGACTGCTTTAAAATTAAAAAAATAGGCACTAAGTATACTTTGGTGGGATGTATGTTACAGAGATAACCTCTGTGATTCATTGATTGATCAATTGATTCCTTATTCCAACGCCTTTCTGAGGAAAGGAATAAAACTGGCCATATAATCACTCTGATCCAGTCCATGTCCATACAGTTTGATAGAAGTAATTTTCCAAAGCTATGGTCCATACCTATTTATTAAATCTTGACTTTATTACTGTTGACTGTTAAGAGATTTCCTGAATTTTAATTTCCTGTATCATCATTGGAACATCCATTGCTTGTGGAGGGGAATCAGCAGGCTTGGGTTTTTCTCTAGGTTCCACTCCTCTGTCATCCTGGAGTAAATGACTTAACCCTTGAGGTCTCTGTTTCCATTTATATATCTTGAGGGCAATGTTTTCATTCTCTCTCTGCCCCCCAGTGATGCAGTGAGAATGGGATGACGTGGCTTTAGGAAGCAATACAAGCAAGGAGAAGGACCTGGCTAATACTTCTAATTAAGTAGATTTACATTTATGCTGTTAGATTTCAAAGCCTTGCCTGATAGATTTCTAGTTACCAGTCCTTTGAAAGCTCTCTCTGAAGTTTTCTGGAATTTCCAGTATATAATGCCTAATATGATAGCTTTCACCTGTCCTAACATCTTACAGAATGTTCTAGAAGCTGGAGACTTTTAATTTTTTTGATGGACATCACTTACATTTTTTTCTATGTCTCAGTTACACAGCTTCAAAATGATCACTTCTGAAATACGATGCCAAATCATTTATTATCCTTTAAAGCATTCTTGGACTTACACAATGCTGTTATTATTCTCATTCCTGGACCATCTTTTCAGAGGTGTACACTATCAAGAATTTGGAGAAATTTTTTCTGTCCCGAGGAAATCACCAAACAACTTTACCATGCTTATTGTAGTTCCTAATTTTTTTTAACAGGGAAAACATTTTATTCCACAAATAAATATAGGGTTGGTATGAAAATAGCTCTAGGAGGAGTAATAAAGATTTAAATTTAGACCAAGGCTTAAATGACTGATACAGGATTCATGCCCGGGGAGATTTTGGATGTGGCTATGTGGTGGAGAGACATCCTCGTTTCTTGAAGGCTGGGAGAGAGACCTAGAGAGTGGTAATGGAAAACATAGAAAGGGGAGCTTTAGTTGAGAGGGAGCTGAAAACAGTTTCTGTCACCCTCACAATTTTGCCTTTGCATTTTCTTAGTCTTTCTTATTGCTGGGTTTCAGCTACTTTTAAGAAGGCTTAGTTGCTTTTCAGGGTCCCTGATTCTTCAGATTCTATAATATTATGCTTCTTGACTAAGGTGGAGGCAAAAATCTGCAAAGCAGACTGGTGGAAATCAGTCCAATGCTGTGGGAGAATCATCAGAAAATATCCCTGGCTTCCTCACTCCCTTCAGGTGTGAGGGGGTCAGAGAATCCTGTCCCTCCAGTGACTTCTGTTCCTGTTATTCAGCACAAAAGTTCCAGGTAGGGCAGATGCATCTGGAGGGGCCAGTCGTTCCCCTTCTTACCTCTAAAAATGAGCCGTTTTGTTTTTGTCATTCAGTTATTGCCACAGTAATGGCTCATAAAAACCATCCCCAAGCCTAGTGGCATACAAAAATAAACATTTATTTCTTGCTTACATGTGTGTTGGTTGGCTGGTCCAGTCTTAGCTGGGCTCAGCTTAATCTGTAGCTGGTTTCAAGTCTGCTTCACATATCTCTTGTCTTTCTGGGACCTGCAACTCCAGGAAGCTCTTTTTATGGCCAAGCATAAGAGGGCAAGCTGACCGTGCAAGCCATTTCCAGTTGTTCTAGCAAACTCCAATAAACTGAAGTAAGTCACGTGATCAAACCCTAAGGCGAGGTATGGGAAAGGGAATTTTGTTTACCCAGGAGGCCATATTGAGGGTATGGAGGTTTAAAATTACTGTAGGAGATTGGGACCAATAATTAAATATGCCATAGGCTCTGATAAAATAATAATCAAAACTATTAGACATCCAAAGACTAAGTCACATAAAAGGTGGTTGGACTTTCAAAGGGCAAATATTAATGAGAACAACATGCATTTATATTTATAGTAAATTAGAAAATAATAGAATATTTTATATTATTACAAGTTGTTCCATATTCAATTTTATCTGGGGGTCTCAGACCAAATATAAAATATATGTATGTGTGTGTGGTTTTCTAACCATTTATTGGATATTTATTATAAACTAGGCATTATGGGGGCGCCTGGGTGGCTCAGTCGTTAAGCGTCTGCCTTCGGCTCAGGCCATGATCCCAGGATCCTGGGATCGAGCCCCGCATCGGGCTCCCTGCTCCGCGGGAAGCCTGCTTCTCCCTCTCCCACTCCCCCTGCTTGTGTTCCCTCTCTCGCTGTGTCTCTCTCTGTCAAATAAATAAATAAAATTAAAAAAAAACAAAAAAAACCTAGGCATTATGTTAAGTACTTTTACATCCATTATCTTATTTACTCTGCACCGTGTTCCCATGAAGATGATATTATTATCCCCTTTTGGGAAGTCTGAGTTTGAGAGAGCTTATGTAAGCTAACCAAAGTCCCACAGCTAGTAAGGGGTAGAAGCAAAACCTCCTGTGGTGGCCTCAAAGTATGTTCTTGTATCTACTGTGCTTGTACTGCCCTCCCATTGTATGAAATCAATAGCCATATGAAGTAGATGTTGTCATTTTCATTTCTTAGATCTGTTAAAAACAAAACAAAATAAAACAAAGCACAATAAAACCAAATCAAAACAAGCAAGCAAACAAAAAACCAGACAAGTGACATGAATCATGCAGCTGACACAGTGCTCAGGGGTTGGTGCCAGCACCAGAATTTGTGTGTCCTGCACCCAGTCCCGTGGTGGCTTCAGTGCTGGACTCAGACTGGCTGTGTAGATTTGTTTATTTTTAAACCACTTGTGCCTGTTGGTGTCCTGTCCCTTCTTACTGCCACCTCTTTCTCTTTGGGTTCTTCCCTTCTTACCTAGAACTGTCTCTTTATAGATCTCCTGGGAGGATCGTGCTGTGATGAAATCACAGTGCTGCACTCCCCACCTCTCTGCCAGTTTGGGTTATTTCTGTTCAGACACAGATTTGGCCAGCAGGGCTGTTGACAGTTATATGCTGAATTCATTTCAGGTTGTTCCCAAGCCTGGCCCACAAAAGGAAATCAAGCAAAGGATACTCTTGCTGTTTTTAGGAGGGCACATTCTAGCCGGCCTGAGAACAGAATGCTGGGCTTTAACTGCCAGGACCTCCAGGGGTGGGGATGTGTGTTTACATAGATTTATATTATTATATGAAATGATTTTCTAGAGCAGTTGTGGAGGGAAAAAGAAAATACACAAAGCAGGCTGGGCGAAGTGAATACATTGGAGGAATAGCCCCTTGACTCATTTTACTTTGATTATTGGGGATTTTTATCTGTGTATTGACATGGTAAACCTAGTTCAGATATATTTCCTTCTTCATCTCTGCTCACAAGTTGTGGGATCTGAGGACCTACCTTAATTTGATAAACATTAGCGTAACTTGGATGATAGAGCTCTCCCTGAACACTTTATTAGTATCTCCCAAGAGCTGAGGGGCAGGCAGGATGTTGTTTACCTTTGCCAAGATGTTCTGAACACCATGCCTTCTCTGCTATGAAATACTGTCCTCTGTTGTCTGAAACCAGAGCAAGAGAGCCAGACCTGAGGCCAGGATTGGGAAAAAGGAATATAAGGGGCGCTCTCTCTCCAAGGGTTGATGTCACCAAGGCACCGAACTGCTGAATTCCCGTGTTGCCAGGTTAAAAGAAGTTAAAAGAAATAGTGACATGAGCCTAACATAGTCTTGGATGGGGTACTGAAAAATGAAACATATTTAGTTGTGTATGAGAGAGACTAAAGTATTAAGTGGGGAAGGGGTTGCAAATATGGCTTCTCATATCGATGCTCTGATTATGATTTATAATTTAATAATATCAGCATCAGGGAGGGAGAGAAACCCAAACCAGATGAAAACTAGGATAAACATGCATAATGCGAAAAGCAGCAAACTGACAGTGGGGAGACTGGGTTATTGTCCTCTTCCACCATGGGTAGCTATGTAGCTTTGGGAAAAAGTCACTTACCCTCCCTATGTCTTCTGCTGAAAAAAATTACATCAGAGCCTAAACTGCTTACTCTAGAAAGTTGATTTGATGGTCAAATGAAATAAAACACATGTAAGCATTTTGTAAACTGGAAAGTACTATCCAAATATCAGGGTTTATTATTCTTTCTTAATCCTGCTATTCTACTGCCCTCTCATCTCAAAGAACAGAAAAATGTTGGCACAGGATAATTTTCACAGTTTGGAAGGAGGGGTAAGTTGTTGCCTTTGCACCCTTCACTGCTAACATCTGTCACCCCCAGCTCTGACAGCTGCTTCAAAGTTTGCACTATGAAAGTCTCAAAACAGGATTGGGTCAGCCTCCAATCTGTACTCTGTCATGCCCCAAGCATATTAAAAAATTAACATCTCTTCTCTTTCCATATGCTTGGAAAGAGGCCATGAAGGGAAGCTCTTGACAATCTTTTTATTCTATTTTTCATTTGTTTGAGTTTTTTCCCCTCCCCCACCCTGATATTAGCAAATTGTAAAATAAAACCAGAACACCAATATAAGAGCAGGATTTGCAACCCTGCTTAATACTTTATTCCTTTGCACACTAAAGTTTGCAATGAATTGTTTCATTTCTTAGTACCTCATCCAAGAAAATTTCCCATTCAGTAATATTAATAATAATATATTTTTAAACCTTGACTTAAAATTATAGTAAGTGCCAAGAGGCTCTAGTTGCTATTTTGTTGAAATAATATCAGGTTTCCTGTGATGCTTTACATAGCTGTCATCTCTGTGATATGATACGTCCATGATTTATTGACCTACTAAAAATGCTGTCATTGACTTGTCATAATAAACTTTTCTTAAAATATTAAAGCGTGGAACATTGAGTAATGGCTCAAACAGTACAGAGCCTTGACTTGGTTGTGGATTTGGATTCAGTGGCCTAAAGTTCATCTTTTATGCCTTGAAAATGAAAACTCTGCCTTGGTTCCCTCTCACTTCCTACTCCTCTCCACCCCCCAGGGTTAGTTGTCACTAAACAGCTTGGCAGAGAGGAGGGGACAGCATGTGAGAAACTCTGAACATGAAGGACTGACCATAAGCTTCAGCCCGATGGTCACTGCTGTGTCTGGAAAGGCTTTCTGGTCTCAGCAGAGATGAATCCGAACACCATGATCCTCATCCAACTAACTTGCCTTTCTGAACAGACATTGTATCCACTATGGTGGGGTGGTGGTAAGGGTTAATTTTTTTCCAGAAAGGGAAAAATGTCTAATCCTGGAATCTGATGTTTATTGGCCATGAATATGGAAGCTGGGAGAAATTTTGATTTGGGGAATCTCCAGGCACAACTGAGACACAGAGAAGGCTTTTAGTAGAGTCTTTGTCTCCCTTTCAGGGACCTGTACCTCTGACTCTGGCAGGCTTGTTGGCTGGTCCTCCTGACTCGTACTGAAGGAGGTTGATCCTGGTGATCTGACCACTGTTATCCATTATCTCCTTAGGTTCAGCCAGCTGTTCAGATAAGGTTGTGGTGAAGGGATAGGGCTAGGAGATCTTCCCCATGAAATACACATTGGAGATTTAGGGAGGCCATGTTATCTAATTCACTTGTCACAAAGTAAGACAAATTGATAAAGGTATGAGTCCTAGGTTCATGGAATCTAGAAGTGGGGTTAGGTTAGGGGATAAGGGAACAAGGGAGATAAGGGGAATAATGAGGAAAGCTGAAGAGAAGTGAGATAGTAGAAATGAGAAAGTCAAGTGGTAAACCACAATCTCAAATAAGGAAATGCTATGAAGCATTTATGGGTATTTAATCTTATAAATGTATGTGTGCAAACATACATGACCAAAGCCCTAACAGATTAACTGTCACCAAATTGCCTTTGAGACTTTAACTTGAATATAGTCTTTTGATCAGATCAAATTTTATATGAACTCTTTAAAAGGCTTTTCCCCCCTTCCTTATCCACTGAAATTCTACTTGCATAGAAAGATTGGGTGAGAAATTGTTAAAAATCTAGAAGTTTCCAGAGGGGAGTTGGGTGGGGGGATGGGTGAAGTAGAAAAAGGGAATAAGAACACTTACTGTGAGGGACACTGAGTAATGTATAGAATTGTTAAATAAAAAAAAAATCTGGCAAAATTTTAAATCCTTTGTAGTTTTTTTTTTAATTGAGGAAAAACAAATTTTGAAAAGAAACAAAATGCATATCTGTAGTAATGTATAATACATATCTTTGTAGTTCCATTACAGTTTAAAGTAACTTTGTCAGGTTAGAAGCATAAATATATCTAAATATTTGAAGAATTTTGAATGCTCACAAAATGGCCATGCTTGGTTCATTTGGAGATGTGAAGGTCTGAACAAGGCTCCAACAACAAAAAAAGACTATGCCTACAAAAAAATATGCTCAACCCAAACTTGCTTACTGACAGATAAAAAGGTCAAGTTTCAGAGTAGGACACATAAAATTTATGTAGAGAAAATTCCTGTGTTTTAATTTTAGGAAACCAAAAATGTACTTTGGGAACACTTCTGATTTTGTTGTTGTTGTTATGATTTCACATTTCTAGATAAACAAGAAAGGGTACAGAAATTAACTTTCCTTATTCAGCTAGCTCTTTCATTGTTAATGCTTAGTGTTGTCAGTGCCAATGGATCAAAATATTGAAGGTAGTTCAATCATATTCTCCCAGAGTAGAATGCCAAGAGATCAGTCACTAAACCTACATCATAGAATTACTCAGAGAACAAGATAAGAGAACAGTTGAGGGAAATGGGGGGGGGGAGGGCTTTTAAAATATAACATTTCAGTTACTGGAAATACACCAGATATAGTTATCTCATGGCTACTTTAGATCTTAAGCTGCTTGAGAACAGGCATAAGTTAATCAGGTAGTCAGCAAGACTGTAGGATCTAGATGATGCACTAGGCACTTTGCACTTTCATTTTTCTTTCCTGTGCAACCAATATTTTTTGAGTCAATATCTTCTGGGTCTCCCTGGTAAGCACAACCAACACAGCAGTAAACAAGTCTTCAGTGTGTTCATGATGTTTACATTCTAGCAGAAAGGACTGATAAAATATGTTAGACACTGTTTTTAGACCTCAAACCTCAAACCTTGGAAGTTGGATTGGAATGAAAAGGAACACATCTGAAAGAGCAAATACAAGATAGTATATAATAAAAAGTATATATGTTTAGACACCCAAAACTTGTGCAGAGTGGAAATCCATGAGCTATGGAAAGCTTTGAAAAGAGATCAAGTGCTTTTGGCCTGGAAAGATGAATGAGATTGGGAAAGAAAGAGGCAAGGAGTTCTTGACAGGGGAATATCAGTGGGCAGGGATAAGGATAAAGGGGTTCTGTGTCCTCTTTATACTCAGCAGGTCTGGTTCCATGCCAGGGACTTGATGGCATCCTACAGGGGTGGCAGCCTTCTCTGCTCCTCCTTGAGCTCCTGCGTACCTCTTATTGTTGACAGAATGAGGGAAAGCCTGGCTTACAGCACATGTTAACATTGGCAATATTCATGCAGGGTGACATACTAAGGGCTTGCCTTTACCCTTACTTGAAATCAATGCCTTGTTGACAGAGCTGTTTCTTAGAGCTGAAATGAAGGAGGTACTATGGATCTCATGTTGCTCTCCCCTGGAAAAGCTGGTGAGAAATCAGTGCTGGACTTGTGACTCACATGGAGCCTGGCATAGGACACAAGGAATTCGGTATGGCTCATTAGGAAGCCAGTTGATTGAACCTCAGATAAACCACAAACATAAAATGCAAATCCCTATGCTCTTCTGAGGTTGTCTATCTCAGGACTAAATTTAAAGTTTTAAAGGAGTTTCTTCCCTTGGGGAAGGGTTAGGCAGGGAGGAGGCTATGTAGGGGAAAACGTGTCAATTCTTCATTTTTTTTCCCAAGGATCTTCACATGGTAAAAGTATTTGTAGGTCCAAATAGAAGCAGGGAGAAACACGATTAGTTTAGAGAAAGTCAGTCAAAGCCTTTGTTTGCTGTTATGGAAACCAAACAACTGCTGGATTGAATGATACTAATATTATATTTTTATTTTTCAACTGTTCTTAGAAACTGTGGAGACATAGCCTAACTTTACACAGTCTTAGATTAATTCCATAGTCTGCGTATTCAGTAGGAAAAATTAACTACATCAGAGAAAGTCCTAATACTCTAAAAGGAAATGCATGGAATCTACATAAACAGCCACAGAAAATTAAGCTTTACATTAAAAAAAAATCAGAGAAAAAATGTGACGGGTAAAGCTACAAATTTAGTACTGTACAGTGGCTTCATGAAGGACAAGCCTGTGTCTTCCCAACAGGTCTGGTGAGTCTTTGTAATACAACACGTGCATGTTATACTTTGATGTAGAATTCAATATATAAAAAGAGGCAGTTAGGAAGAAATGTTTATGAAAAATAGGTGAGGGAAATGATGGAACAAATAAATAAATGGGGAGAATGGGCAAATCTTCCTTAAAGAAGAAATCCAAATAACTTAAATAGATTCTCTCCAGGAGATAAAGGTTAATTCCCTCCTCCCCCTCAAGTGGGAGTTGGATGTGGTGACTCACTTCCAAAGGACAGAACATGGGAAGGGGAAATAGTAACTTTAGAGTGGAGAAACCCAGCAGACACCACTTGAACCAAATAATCAAGGTGAGAATCACCAGTAATAAATTAGGTTGATATCCTTATAGCCTCTTATATGATGTAATGAGAAGGGTACTTTACCTCTGTATTATTCTTTCTAAAAGTCCATAACTCTGGTCTAGTTGTGAGAAAACATCAGACAAACTGAGGAATGTTCTGTAAAATACCTAGCCAGTATTCCTCTAAACTGTGAAGGTCATGGGAAACAAGGAGACTGAGTGGCTGTCACAGATCAGAAGGGACTAAGAAGGCATGGCTAAATGAAAAATGGTATACTAGATTGGCTCCTGGAACAGAAAAATGGCATTAGTGGAAACACTGGTGAAATCCAAATGGAGTGTAGAGTTTAGTTAATAGTAACGTACCAACGTTGACTTCTTGGTTTTGGCAAGTGTATTATGGTGATGTAAGATGTTAACATTAGGGGAAAGGGGGTGAAGGGTGTGTAGGAACTCTAATATCTTTGCAGTTTTTCTGTAAATCTAAAATTATTCCAAATGATTATTGCTTTTTCCTTTATCTCCTATCTCTTCTCCACCCTAGATTCTGTGAATGTAGGAATTATACCTATTTCTAATTTCTCTGTGTTATAATAAGAGAAAGTGTTTTTTGCTAAGTAAAACGAGATAGTGGAAACTTGTCCCTCACCAAAAAGCTCTTTGTCCTTAGTTTCTGCCTTTTTCTTTCGTGCCATGAGGTTCCAATATATTTATAAAACTCTTGAGTTATCCTTATTCATAAAGTCATAAAAAAGTAAATTTTTAAAAAAATCTAAAGAAGAAGTGATAATACTCCCCAAAGATTAGATTCAAAGGACTATAAATAGCTAGATTATCAAGTAAAGATATATTTAAAGTGAAACACCAACTATATTTTGAAATGCCACCAATCCTTGATGTTCTGTTACAAAACCCTACATCCTGAGCACAATATTTCAGAACATCAAAGCAAAGGATAAAGGATCAAGGATCTACTTTCTTCTTATTTAAGGGTTTTCTTTCATTTTATTTCAGGGCCCTGGGGTAGCCTCTCAGCTTAAGCCCAGTGATCACCAATCACTTGCTAATAACTAGAACTGAAAGAGGGCTCTGCCCTAATGCCATTATGTTCAAGAGCCATGATTGATTCTGTTATAGTATGTTTTTGAAACCTAATTACTGTCTGAGTGAGTATCTGAACTCATTAATCTTTAGTCCTGTAAATAAGTAAAATTGACTAAATAACTGGATTTCTCTAATGATGGCTTAGGTTATCTTTGGACCTACTGCCTTGCCCTACCCTCTTCAGAGCAGCAAATTATTTTGCTTAATGGTAATTGCTCCCCAGCTTTGAAATCAATTTGTAAAAGTCGGCTTATAAAACAATTTTCCATGTTGCCCTGTGATTGCTTGGTCCCTACTCTATCTTTGTGGTATAATGAGCACGTCCTGTGATGTGTTCACAAACCATTGTGTTTGCTGATGACCCTCCTTGGTGAGGAGGGTCACATCACTTAATGAGATAAGAGGCTGTGTGTGTGTGGAAGAGGGTGGGTTGGAAGAGTGGTTTTATTTTCACCTTACTAATTCTACCTTGGTTTTTTTTTTCTCCCCATCAGAATAGAAAACAATTTCATGTAGCATAGCTTATTCCATATATTCCAAATAATAAAATCAATTAAGGTGATTCCTTTCTCCTTTCTCTAATATCCAGCTGTAGCATAACTAGGGTGTGGGTCTTCAGTGTAAATTCTTCCTTTTCTGATTCTTTTTAATGTTTTCCTTCTTGTTACCATTTTATTATCCATTAGAGCTGTTCCCCAGATAGTAGCTTTAAGAGAAAGAGGATTAGGCAATATTCATATGCACCATGGGACTTCTGCTTCCAGCCAAGATGGAGTAACATGGACCAGATATGCTCTTCCCTTGAAACAATTAAATCAAAAAATATATATGAAATAACAGTTTTCAATGCATTGGATATCAGGCATTCAAGGACAGAGATCCCTGAGAAATGAGAACAAATGAATTGAGCCCCACAATTGCCACAGCTTGTAGCCTTGAGAAAGTTTATAGGTTATGGCACAGACAGGGAGACATCCTGAATGAAGAGCTGAAGCTTAGAATCTAGGGAGACCATGGTAGCTAGAAGTCACAGAACAGAGTGCCAAAGAGTGGAATGCTACATAGAAAGAAAACTCTGGAAATCTGTAGAAGATCTTCTTTGAATATTCAGTACCGATCAGCACATGTGTGTGAAACAACTACCCAGGAGGAAGAAAGAATCATTCAGAAGGATTAGAGAAAACAGAAGCTAACATTCACACAATGCAGGAAATTGTGCCTATTTCCACAGTCAGATTGGAAAACTTCACAATTCAATAGGCATTGGGTTTTGCTTTAGTAATGGGGAATAAATAGCTCTAGACTTAAGGCTATCTAGCAAAGCTGAAAAATAAGCCAAGCATGGACCAAGTTTTCCAAATAACTTAATATCTCAGAACAAAGTTCAAAAATATTTATAGGAATCAAAAAACATCCAGCATGCAACAAAATAAAATTTACAATGTTTGATGTCCAATTAAAGATTACCAGGCATACTAGGAAATAGGAACATATGACCCATCTTTGTTGAAAGCCAATTAATCAAAATTAACCTAGAACTGGCAATGATTTTAGAATTCTCAGACAAGGACACTAAAATCAGTTATTATAACTTTATTCCGAATGTTCAAGAAGCTAGAGGAAAGATTGACCAAGTTAAGTAGAGACATGGAAAATATAAAAAAGACCCAAATCAAACTTTTAAAGGTGAAGACTAGGGGTGCCTGGGTGGCTCAGTCATTAAGCGTCTGCCTTCGGCTCAGGTCATGATCCCAGGGTCCTGGGATCGAGTCCCACATTGGGCTCCCTGCCTGGTGGGAAGCCTGCTTCTTCCTCTCCCATTCCCCCTGCTTGTGTTCCCTCTCTCGCTGTGTCTCTCTCTGTCAAATAAATAAAATCTTTAAAAAAAATTTTAAAAAAGGTGAAAACTTTAATGTCTGAGATGAAAAGGATATTTGATGGGATTAACAGCAGATTACTCACTGCAGAGGAAAAGATTGGTTAACTTGAAGACATAGCAATAGAAACTATCCCAAAGGAAAAACACAGAGAAATAAAGCTCAAGAAAAAATGAAAAGAGCATCAGTGAACTGTGAAACAATTTTGATCAGCCTAATATACACATTATTAGGGTTCTCGAGAGGGGAGTGAGATGGGTCATAAAAATATTTGAAGAAATATTCTGAAGAATATTTGAAGAAAATAAATAATCCAATTAAAAAGTGGGCAGAGGATCTGAACAGACATTTTTCCAAAGAGGACACACTGATGACCAGCAGATGCATGAGAAGATGCTCAACATCATTAATCATCAGGGAAATGCAAATCAAAACCACAATGAGATATCTCCTCACACCAGATTGACTAGTATCAAGAGATAAGAAACAATAAGTGTTGGCAACTATGAGGAGAAAAAGGAACCCTCATACACTGGTGGGGATGCAAATTGGTACAGTTACTGTGAAAAACAGCGTGGGGTTTCCTCAAAAAAATTAAATAGAGAAATACCATATGATTCAGTAATTCTGCTACTGGACATTTAACCAAAGAAAATGAAAACAGTAGTTTGAAAATATATAAGCACTCCTATATTTATTGCAGCATTATTTGTAATACCCAAGGTATGGAAGCAACCCATGTCCATCAATAGATGAATGGATAAAGAAATATATATATATATTACTTGGCCACCACAGAGAATGAGATCTTGCCACTTGTGGCAACATGCATAGACCTAGAGGGCATTATACTAAGTACAATAAGTCAGACAGAGAAAGACAAATACCACATGATTTCAATTATATGTGGAATATAAAAATAAAACAAATGAGGGGTGTCTGGGTGGCTCAGTTGGTTAAGTGTCTGACTCTTGATTTCAGCTCAGATTATGATCTCAGGGTCATAGGATTAAGCCCCGTGCCAGACTCCACACTCAGTGGGGAGTCTGCTTGAGATTCTCTTTCTCCCTCTCCCTCTGCCCCTTCTCCCCTACCGCACTCTTTCTCTCTCTAAAATAAATAAATAAATCTTAAAAAAAAATAAAACAAATGAACCAAACAACCAACAAGCAAACAGAAAAACAGACTCAAATACAGAAAACAAACTGGTGGTTGCCAGAGGGGAGGTGATGAGGGGATGGGTGAAATAGACAAAGGGGATTAAGAGGTACAAACTTCCAGTTATAGAGTAAGTCATGGAAATGAAAAGTACAGCATAGGGAATATAGCCAATAATGTTGTATTAATGTTAGTATGGTGACAGATAAAAAAGAGTTTAAAGAAATAATGGCTAATAGGTTTCCAAATTTGATGAAAACTGTAAATCCACAGATCCAGAGCTCAACGAACTCTAGTCACAAGGAACATAAAGAAAACCACACCAAACAGATTGTAATCAAATTGCTCAAAACTAGTAATAGAGGAAACCTTAAAAACAGCCATTGAAAAAGAATTACACACAGAGGGACAAAGATAAAGGTGATGCCATACTTTTCATTAGAAATAATGCCAGCAAGAAGTTAGTGGAGCAATGTCTTTAAAATTCTGAAATAACAAAAGTTAGAATTCATACCAAGTGGAAATATATTTCAAAATGAAGGCAAAATACTGTTTCAGACATACAAAAGCTGGAACAATGTATCATCAGAACTGTACTACAAGAAATGTTAAAATACTTTAGCAGAAAGAATATCATATCAGATAGGGATATTGATCTACACAACATAATGAAGAACATCAGAAACATGAACTGCATGGCTATGTATATGAGATTCTTTTCTTATTAGCTAAATCTCTTTAAAAGATAAGGGACTGTCTTAATAATAGTAATACAGTATGGGGTTTATAACATATGTAGTAGTAAAACGTATGACAAAAATTGCACAAAGGCCAGGAAGGTAGAAATGGAAATGGAAATATATGCATCATAAGTCCATTCATAAATTAACATTTACTGTTTAGTAAGTATTGCAGGTATTTTCTATTGAGCATCTATTATGTATTACATACTGTTCTAGTTGTTACAGATACAATGGAGGACAGAAGAGATAAGATCCCTGATTTCATGGATTGTCCATTTCACTGAGTTGGCAGTTAACAGACAAGTACACAAATAAACAGGATAATTATAGATTGTTGTAAGTGCCACAGAGGAAACAAATAGGATGATATAATAGAGAATAACAAAGTGTACAGGAAAAACTTAGACTGACCAAGAAAGTTGTGTGTGACAAGGGGACATTTGCACTGAAACATGAGAGCTAAGAAGAAGCCAGCCCAGTTGAGATTCAGGAGGAGGATCGCAGGTTGAGATAACTTCTGAGCAAAGGGCTTGAATGTGAGTAAGAACTCAGCCATTTTTAGAAACTGAGTGTCTCAGGGACAGTGTGGCTGAAATATAGTGAGGGATGGATAGAGAGGTGAGAGATGGTGCTGGGGCAGAGGTTGGATCATGAAGGGTCTTGAAGCCATGATCAGGGATTTGGAGCTCATGCTAAGCACAGTGGGAAAACATTGAGGATTTTCAGCAAGAGAGTGAGATGGTCTGGTTTACCTTAAACAAAAGAAAATTTTGCGGTAGGATGGAGAATTGAAGGTAAGGAGCAGGAATGTAAACAAGAAGGTGAGCCACAAGGCTATTTCAGTGCTTAAGGCAAGAGACGATAGTGGTGGTATGAATAGACACAATGGCAGTAAGAAGAAAGGAAGTAACTAGACTAAATAAGCATTTTGGAAGTAGTACTGGCAGGGCTTGATGACAGATGTGGATGTGGGGGCCAGGAAAGGAAGAGTTTAGAAAGCAGGGGAGCTAGGATTTGATCCAGGTTCATCTGAGTCTGGAATTTTCTACTTTCAGTGCTGCCATTATTAGGTTAGACACCCATTATGAATGGTATATCTCACTAGTCATGAGAATATAAAAAAGTATAAAACCATAGTTTTGTCATTAAGGGCAAGATAGCTGACGATTAAAAAATTATGTTAGCTAGAAACTAAATGATACCAATAAGTGTTATAGAAGTTCAGAGGCAGAGGAGGAGGATATTGCAAGGAATGTAAACTCAGAAGAGTATCCTTTGACAGGGAAAGAGAGAGCACTGTGTGGAGGGTGAGTGGTGTGAGCAAAGACCTGGAACTGGGGATTCCCATATGGTTTTCAAGGAATGATAACTAAACTACCATGGTGTATTAATAAATAAACCCCAAAGAGAGTTGGCTTTGAATAGGTAGCTAGAGGTGGAGTTGGTCAGCTTAGAATGATTGAATGGTAGTGCAAAACCTCTAAATGGCAACCTTCAGACAGATCAATTTGTCATCATTGTGAAGCTATTGATTAAAAATGGGGAATTGATGTCATACATTACATGCACTGTAGCAATCATTTTAAGTAAAAATTAGGGACAGCAGGGTTTCATTGCCAACTATGTACACACAGCCTGAGACAAATGGTGGAAGCAGAATTTGAAATTTTTCTCATTGTTGGGAGGTTTTTCTACCACTTCACATAAACGAAAGACATCTTTTGTCTCCCTCCTCCTTTTCCTGCTTTGCCTTCTTCTTTAAATATACTACTGATTTTTCTGACTGTGGTAGTCATCTGATCTGTGATGGTTGGAACTTTCTTGAGCATTATCAGAATGTACAGATATTGTAAATGGTGATAGCTCTACCCATTGAGAGTTTTCTGAAATATGGACCAGACTCCAAAGCACCAAAATTTAATCCAATTGGGTAACTCATAAGATTGGTTCTATGGAAAGCAGCCCCAACTTTGCCAACCTTATGGAGTCAGAGAGAGAATCCCCAGCAAATAACCCACTGGAATCCTTTGGTTCTGTAACCAAAAGGTGGGCTTTGCAAATCTTAGGCCCCAACTTTAGGACTGGAGGTCTGATATTCACAATTTATGAGCTCAATGGCAAATTAACTTCCAACTGAACTTTTCTCAGTAAAACCCTCACCTCTGTCCATGTGTTTCCAGCTGTGCAGTAAGAAGAAATGAATCGTTTCTGAAAAAATAACAATTGAATCAAGCCCTGTTTCTTTCTTCTTTCCAGATCAAACTCCGAACTGTGTTCAAATGAGGGATAGTTGGCAGAGTGAACTTCCTCTTCATCTCTGCTTGCATCCCACTGCTGATAGTTTGAGCTTGTCTGGGTTCTAAATACTTTTTTACTTATAAAACAGTGGGCAAGTGTTATTCACAGTCACACTCTGGCTGTGTACACACACACACACACACACACATTTCATAATTCCTGGACAACATACTCAGTCTAATCAAATGATTCCTAAAGTCAAATCATTTATTTGGAAACATTTATAGTTTGAAAATTAATTGTACTTTTTTAAAGCTTTATGACTGGCTTAATGATAGCAGATGGAGATACCAAGATAGCATGTTAACTCTCAAAATTAAGCAATAATATTAGCTCTATTCAGTCAAAATATTAAAGCAAATGAGTAAAATAATGTTTCTCCACAAGTTGTTTTGTGTACAAACCTCTCTCCCCAGGGTAGATATGTTTTAAATTTTATCCTGCCAGAGATGATAATACAAATTTCTGACATTTGATTCATATGACCTTTTAGGCCACAATTTTGAGAGAGGTTCATCTAATCCATTATATAATACAAGCTGCTTCTCTTTGGGAAAAGGTTGGTTCACTGGTAATTGTTAAGCCCCCTTCTGAGGTCTGGGTATGTTAAAAAATGAGGAAGAAGTCACTATTTGGACACTATTGGGGATTGAATCTTCTATAACAGTCCTCCACTTGAGTGGGCATCTGCTCCTGGCCCTTGGTGATACCTTGGGCTTTTTCACCTCTGTATATTTGTTGACCCAAGTCCATTATTTAGGACCTTCTGTTCCTCCCCATCTACTCTCATGGCTTCCACCCAGCCTTCCAGCCCAGTGGAAACCCCACTGCCTTTGCAAGGTCCCCTGGACCACACCAAACTGACTTGATAGCTTTCTCTTTTGAGGTCTCTTTTGGCCCTGTGCCACTTTAGATTGTTATCTTCTCATTCTCCCAACTAGATGTAGATAGATGAATATCAAAGATGTTAAAACGGGTGATCATCTACTCTAGATTTCTCAGTCTTTGGACTCCTGATCCAGTGTTCTTTTGACTTTCATGCTATTCCTTATTACTTTTAACATGCCTATTAACTTTTGAGGGCAATGATTTATTCATTTATCAAGTCATTATTTATTCATCATTAAGTAGATATTCATTGAGTGTCTACTAGATGCCAGGTTCTATCCTAGGTCCTGGAGATACAGTAGTGACCTTGAGAGAGTAACACTGTCCTCTCTAACAAGGAGATGCATTTTAGTGGAGGACCCAGAAAATAAGCAAGTAAGTAAACAAAGTAATTTTAGAGAATGACAGTGCTACATATAAAACTGAAGAGGATATGTAGGGTGGTACGCTAGAGAGAGGCAGTGGTGTGGGAAGGCTGATACATTAGCTAGGGCAGTCAGCAGAGGCCTCTCTGAGGAGAGCTCTTGAGCTGAGATCTGAGTGATGAGTTGGGGGTGGTCTTGGGGGAATCTGAGAGAAAAGTGTTCCCTGCAGAGTGAAGAGCTAGTGCCAAGGACCTAGGTCAGAATGAGCTTGGTATTTTAGAGGAGAAAAATATCAGTGTGGCTGGAACGGGGATCAGCAAGAGGAAGTGGGGCAGACGTGGTGAGAGATGTCAGGTAGGCTGGGCTCAGAACACGCATGACCTTTGTAGGCCAAGTGAAGAGTTTGCAGTTCATTGTCAGAGGAAGTGGGAAGCCCTGGAGGGCTTGATGTAGGGAAGTGACATTATATGAGTCACATTTGAAGCCAATCTCGCTAGCTGTCAGCAGGAGGTTTTTTCCTTTTCTTTCTTTTATTCTTTGTCTTGCTTTTGCTTTTGCTTTTTGGGAGGTGCACACACCTTAACTGTCTAGCTGCATGAATTTTACATATGTGTATATACCCTGTAACTACATCCATAGTAAGATGCAGAGAAATTCCCGCACACCCCAGTGGGCTTTTTCTTTCTTTTCTTTTTTTTTTTTTAAAATATTTTATTTATTTATTTGACACAGTGAGAGATATAGCAAGAGCAGGAACACAAGCAGGGGGAGTGGGAGAGGGAGAAGCAGGCTTCCCGCCAAGCAGGGAGCCCGATGTGGGACTCGATCCCAGGACCCTGGGATCATATCCTGTGCCGAAGGCAGACGCTTAATGACTGAGCTACCCAGGCGCCCCCAGAGGGTTTTTTCATGCTCTGCCTAGTCATTACTTCCACCACTGTTAGGATGACTTCTATCACCACAGGTTAGTTTTGTCTATTTTTGAATAAAATACAAATGAAATCATATAGCAGGCACTCTTTTGTGTCTGGGACTTATTACTATGTAATATTCTATGGCATGAATATCTTATAATTTATTTGTTTTACTACTGATGGACTTTTGGGATGTTTCCAATTCAGGCTATTTGAATAAAGCTGCTATGAACATCCTTATACATGCCTTTCAGTATATGCCCATTTAGGTTGTATATAAACCCAGGAGTGAAATTTCTGGGTCTTAGGATTTATGTAGTTAGTAGATGCCATCAAACAGTTTTCCAAAGTGGTTGTACCAATTTACACTTCCACTAAAAACACATGAGGATTCTAGTTTCTTCCCATTCTTACAAACACTTGGTATGATCAGTCCTTTTAATCTTAGCCATTCTAGTGGGAGTGTAGTGGGTGGGGGTCTCACTGTGGTTTTCTGGTGGGGAGGAGAGGGATTGTTTCTCATTGGGGCTTATGATTATGTTGTTGATAATATATGGTTTGGTTTTGAAAGTTTGGTTTTCAGGCTTCCTGGCTTTCATTCCCTATTTCTAATACCACATTTTTCCCCCTTGCAGTACTCCCCAAGAGCAGTATAAAAGCCACGCATGCTGATATGACATCATCAGCTCATTGTTTTTAAGGAATGTGATATTTCATCTTTTATAGGGTGACCCTATTCCAAGATAGAAGGGAAAATAGAAAACAGGGCTTAGAACTTGAAAGAGAAAATTTGGGTTAGGCTCCAGCTTAATGCAGTTTCCATTCTTTGAGCCAAAATGCCGTCTAGTCAATGCACAAAGGGAGTCGCTGGAGGAGTGGGGACTGTTGGTTTCATTATATGCTCATTATACCACTACATTAGGGTGTCTAGGATTTTGCCCTAACAATGAAATTGAGGGTGTTATGCTTCATTTCCTGTTTTGGAAAACAGAGACTTTGGCTTAAAAAAAAAAAAAGGCTAATTGCATATTGTTTTTAAAAAAATTGGGTTGATAATTCATCATATCATAATTAAACTAATTAGAATGCTATTATTTTCCAACAGCTTTAATGAGGTCTTCCATTTGGCAGGGAACCTGTAAGACCAAAAAATATTGCCATTTGTTAAAAGATGGAGAAACTCTGATGACAAACAACTATTCAGCTGCATTTTGGTTAATAAGATTTATGCATTAATCTAGTTATACTTTGTTCCCTTGAGTTTGGCAAACTTCTGAAGTTTTCCAATTTTCTACTGTGTCTCTTCTGCTCCCCACCTCCTCTTCTCCTTAGAGAATTTCTGGCGTCTGAGTTAAAATAGGTGGAAACATTCTCTGTTTCCAGCCGAGGCTCCCCAGCTTGGTTGGAATGCTCGTCTGGTTGTAATAGAGCCTGCTTTTCAGCCAGCAACTCTTAAAATATCTTCTCAGCTTATGAAGCAGAAAATAGAAGTTTGGGCAGCCTAGAGTCTGCTTACAGGATGTTTCTTGCTGCTTGCTTTGGGGGGCACTGTTGCTCCAGTTTGAGAACTCCAGCAGGGCTCTGGTGAGTGATGGCTCTCCGTTGCGCAATTTTGTATCTGCACTCCTTGTCAAGTAATCATTACAAATGTTTTGTGGAGGAAGGAGTTGGCTCTGAGCAAAGGTCTGCCTCTCTGAAGAAGTGAAGGCCTGAGGGGTGGGCATTGGTCTGGTCTGTCGTGGTAAAATTTTCCCCTTTGACAGTGTAATTAAGTGCTAATTAACTAAATGAGTGTAAATGTTGAAGGCTGAGATAAATATCTACATTTCCTTAATCTATTTTTCCCCTCTAAAATTTGATAAAGGAAATTTGGATTTAATGGAGGATATATGTCAAATTTTTTTTTAAGATTGCAAATCTGTTTAGAAGGAACTCAGATTCATGGATTTGGATTTCTACAGGAAAACTTAGCAGCATATAAATATAGAAGATGTACAATAAAATGCGGATGCGATATTGCAATAATTATGTTAAGAAGGCTTAGTGGAGCTACCTTTTTAAAACATCTGGTTTGTTTCTGTTCTTTCCACATCCTGCAGATGTTGCTGAACCCATGAAATACACTGACAGGAGAATACATTAGCTCACGAAGTCATTCCAATGAATAAAGCAAAGAGTAGCCTCTTAACTTTCTAAAAAAGCTAGTTAGAAAAGAATTCTGCTTTCAGAGCAGGCAGAGATTAGGTCAATAATTGAGAGGGGCCCAGGGCCTTCTTAAAGTGTCAATAGTGATCTGTTCTTGCCAAAGGGGAAAAGAGACACTTTGTGAAGGGGCAGCCAGAGCAATAAATGGGAATCTTTATAATTCTAGGACTTTCTCATTACCTTCATGGTTAGAGATTAAAAATAGGGCTGAAGCTGGGGCAAGGAAAGCCCACTCCTTCTGTGCTCAGTCCTAGAGCTAAAGGCTCCTGAACACTTCTTGAGTTCAGCTACTCTGCCTCTTGAGCCTCGGGAACCCAAAGTGAGTCCCAGAGGCAGGTAGACTGCTCATGTGGCTGAGGCAAGTACCTTGGGAAGGGGACGCATAATTGAGGTACCATCTGTGGCATGGGGCTGATGACAGCTGCGTGATGTCCTGACACTCCTATGTCAACACCTTCCCCAGTCGGGAAAAGACAGGGGCAGGCACATGTATGCGGAGCCGTTGGGAGAACAGACATAGCCATCCTCGAAGGGAAGGGTCTGGGGAGTTTGAGTTTATTAAATAAGAGTTGGTTGCCTATGAGATTAACGCCCTGAAATAAATGCAAAGTTAAGAAATATTCTGGCCTCCAGCCCGCTTGGCAGGAGGATTAGAAACCTGGAATGGTCAGAAAGACAAAGCCTTAAAGGGCCAATGTCACGTTTGGTTTCTGGCCGGCTGTGATCTCTAAATTTCCCCACCATTTACATCACTCCTTTGGGTTACAGCGTCATGTGTTCAGAAGACCCATCTTAAAATGTGTAACAGATGTTTTTCTGGCCACCAGCCTAGTAGACAAGAAGAACACACTCATATAAACTCATTTATAAGAAACTAGTATTTCTCTGGTTCAGCTCTGAATTGTTGAACTCCAGTTACTGACATCCACTCCTATTTGCCTTCTTCCCTCTGGGGCAAAGGGATAAATCTCCAGGATGTTTCACAAAAGACTGTTTTTTGCATGTTCTCACAGGGTTTCTAGCTTCCTTTGGGTCACTGAGGAGGGGTCTTTACTGCTTGCACCAAATCCTTCCATTTCAGCAACGATTTTGTGTACGGTTCCACCAGGCAGACACCTAGCTCCTGGCTGCACCATTTACCCCTGCCCCAGGTCAGGGGAAATATCTTACTGAAATTCTGCAAGAGCTTTGCACTCTCAAATGATTTTAAATTTCTTCAACCTTTCTCCCCATCAGTGCTGTACCTCCCTTCTCTTTTTCTTTTGCAGCTGGCTAATTTTTGCTTTAGATTCTTCAGCCATATTTCCCTATGCTCATTTGACAGATTAAACAGATATGACAGGTTTTAATCATCTTTGGGAACTTTTGGCACTAACATAAATGTGTTACTTAAGGAAAGAGGTTTAGCATCATTGTCATTATCATGATAGTAATTTTTTAACATTTATACCACCTTTTAGAGTGAATGACATGCTTTCCCATCTGTTATTTCTGCTGATTCTCCAAGCAGTACTGATATAGGCAGGGCAGAAATTACAATGTTGAAGTTATGGGTGAAGAAATCAATGCTCACATAAAGTAAAGCTATTCATTCAAAGTCATGCAACCAGTGAAAGTGGAATTCAGCCCATTTTAGATTCCAAGTTCGGTGCTTTTCCTGGGCATAGTGAGCCCTTATTAATACTTTAGCATGGTAGGAACTTAAGAAGATAGTCCATAGAATGGGAATGCTTTCATAGGGTAGTGTAAGTATGCCAAGAATGCAAGAAAGCAGCGAACCTAGACGGAAATACAGACATGGTGTCTAGAGCTAATTTTCCTTGTGTACTGCAAGAGTCCAATAGGTGTATGGTTAGGAAAAGAGTTCCATAGCCAAATACGCTTGACAAATATTAAATTAAACAAAGTCATGAAAATTTCTTGATTATAGCACTCTCAGAGACTTTGATATGCCTTAAGAATTCTCAAGGCAGGGATCAGATATACTATGAGCATGTTGCAAACATATTTGACACAGGGCCCTTCTTGACTGAAGCATCTCATTAGAGCACACTTTGGGGAAAGTTGGTCAGAAACACCATCATTTACCACCTGAGAAGGTATGTGAGTTAGTCAAAGAGGGGAAAGATGAGAACTCTTCAGACGTCAGGAAAAGATCTAGCCACTGTGTTTATACTGCTATCTAATTACTGCCCAATTTAGTAGGCTGTGCGTTAAGGTCCTACAGGCGGTAAAACTGGTATGTCAGTACTCTGATGCAATATTTTATTGGAAGAGAAGCTGGCAAGACTGAGGGAGGTGACAGTATAGTGAGAAGAACATGTAGGAAGGGGGGTAGGAGAACAAGTTCTAGTCTTGAATGTCTTGAGTCTTAGCTGTATGACCTTGGTCAAGTCACTATGCCTTCTAGACTCAAGTTCCCTCAACTATAAATGAGCAGAATGGACTAAATGGTTCCTCCCAGATTAAGATTTCATGATTCCATAAATAGACATTACATGTTTTAGAGGGTGATAGTAGATGTTTCAGATGGAGACAGATTTGGAAGTTGATTTCTTAAGGAATGCTATGAGATGTTAGTTTAGCATTGCTAGAAAGGAATGGTGAAAAGTCAGGTGGAACCAGAAGCAGTTTGCCTTGTGAATACCAGCAGACAAGAGCATGCCATGTTACCTCCAGTTTTAAAAATCAAATTTCAAAGTTGCATAGCTGCAAAGGCCCAATCTGAAAGCCAAAGAATCACTAGGTAGCCATTGCTGGTCTGGAAGGGAAAACAGAGATTACCTTACTAGCAAGACAGTAAGCTTTGGAGAATAAAAGCCTAAGCCTTCTTTCCTAGAAGAATGAAAAAGACTAATCAGAGAAATTATTGAGAAGGAAGATGAAATCCTCAAAGAGATGAAGAGGCTTGGTATCAGGAATTGGCAGAAGAGTTAAGGAAACGGAGGGTGATAATTAAACCGAGTGTGAGGGGAGCTAATAGAAATGGGTCAGGAGAGAGACTGGAGGATGAGAGAAATATAAAAATATCTAAAGGAATGTGACTTCCTTGTGAACACAGCTTGACATCCAAGACACAAGGAGGGGGCTGATATGATGTCCTTTTCCACTTAAGACTCAAAAGGTATAAAAATCTCATTCCACTCTGTTTTGTTTTGTTTTTGTTGTTGTTGTTTGTGTTTTCAAAGAGATGCTGGCCAGAGGCATGAGATATAGTGGAAATACATGAGATATTCATGGTCTGAGCATTAAAGAGGTTCTGGCCCAATAGCCCTCAAGTCTTGGAGTATAACAATGGATTTGAATTTGATTTTTATCCATGATTGATTCACTGGGTTTCCTGAAAGTAATTTCTCTTCTCTGAGAGTTTTATACTCACTGTGAAGCAGCGAGTGGAGGACTGGAAAAATTTGATGCCAAGGGCCAGTACTTTTAGGAATACCAGGTTAAAGCACACACATCTTAAAATCTGAAGTGCTGAGGCACCTGGGAATTATGGCTTCTTAACTTCTCTGTTCTACAGATTGCCATCATACCCTTGCTGATAGGATATAGAAAACAAGGTAACACAAGGTTACCTTAAGGGTAAGTGTTTGTAGGATTAGATATAGGAAGAGAAGGCAATAAGTTATGAAATTTATGGCAACCTTTCACTGCTTGGCTGGACCATCTTCTCCCTGCATAGAAGGGATGGGGCCTCAGTGATCGCCTAGCAGGTCAGTGCAATGTGGAGTCGTTCTTTGTTCTGCTCTTCTCTTATCTCACTAAAACCTGCAACATCTAAATGAAACAAGTATGAGGTTGACACATGTTAGAAGGCTCCTGTGACTCATTCCTTTCGTTAGGAGCTCTAGAATTCTTTAGCAGATCCAGTGCTTGGGGATTTTGTGCAGCAGCAGTGTCTATACTGCGCTGCAGAAAACATGACCAGTGTTTAAGAAAAATGTCCTAATAGAAGGCATACAAACCAGGAAAAAGCCTCTGTGTTCTCTGCCATAATCATTCACCGCAAACAGAAAGGTCTTCCCATGAGCCTGATAGCAGGCTGGACCATAGTGAGAAAAAAATGGCACAGACATGGCCATGTCTATCTCTGAAGGGTACATAAGGGGCATACTCTTATTTAAATAGGGAACAGCATTTTTCTTTTAAGATTTTTTATTTATTTATTTGACAGAGAGAGACACAGCGAGAGAGGGAACACAAGCAGGGGGAGTGGGAGAGGGAGAAGCAGGCTTCCCGCGGAGCAGGGAGCCCGATGTGGGGCTTGATCCTAGGACCATGGGACAATGACCTGAGCTAAAGGCAGATGCTTAACGACTGAGTCACCCAGGCGCCCCTGGGAACAGCATTTTATTACAAAGTCGACCGGCAAATAATACACTTGATTTGACCTGTGTAGATGTAATCCCATCTCAGGTTGTTTTTTAAGGAATACCAATGGTAAACTGTAAAGTGAAAAAGTCAACTAGTGAACTAGACATCGCTAAGTGTCTGGATCTGTAGCAGCATGTACAACAAACATCTGTGCAGCTGATTAGCACTTTAGTCTTAGAGGAAAGAATGGTTTCTTCCTACCATAGATGCCTGTGTCTCTGTGAGTAAATGGGTAAGAACAACCCATCTAAACTTATCTCACATGGGTTGTCTGGAAAGTCAGGCCTGTCTTGCCCTGAAATTGCAAACCTATCTTTGGGCAAAGACTGGCTTTTCCTTTCTGACTCTCATGTGTTCAGTGGCTTAAGAAATGTATGTGAATGCAAAAATGGGTAATGCCAAGCAATTTATGTCTCCTTTTCCTGATAAAGGAGCAACGCAACATTGACTTCTCTCTAGAACCTCACTTCTCACCAGCTGTGAATGATTTTTTCCCCCTCCTCTCATAGTGGTCTCTTCTCTCTTCCTGTGGGACTAGCTCCCCAAGGACAAAATTCATATCCTATTGCCTTGTTCCCCATGGCTGCCTTGGTACTGTGCACGTAGGAGGTGTTTAATAGATATGATACTCTCTCTAAAAACTACATAGAATTTTCTATTCTAACTCATACCAGCCTGCTCCAGGTCCTCTTGTTTTCTTCTTTAGATCACTTTAGTATCCTGTTTTTATCTATCACCACCTTTTCTGCCACTTGGAGTTCTTCTTCATGCAAGTTGGAATAAGGAGATACAGTATGGTGTCAGCTCTTCTTTTCCTTTTGGTCCATGCTATAGACTGAAAGTTTTTATCTCCCAAAAATTCATATGTTGAAACCAAATCCCTAAACGTGATAATTTGATGGCCAACCCTTTGTGAGGGTGGAGTCCTCATGATGGAATTAGTGCCTTAATAAAAGAGACCTCAGAGAGCTCCCTTGCATCTTCTGCCATGTGAGGATACAGAGAAAAGATGGCTGTCTATGAACAAGGAAGTGGGTTCTCACCAGACACCAAATCTACTGGTGCCTTGATCTTGAACTTCCAAGCCTCCAGAACTACGAGAAATAAATTTCTGTTGTTTATAAGCCATCTTACTCCATGGTATTCTGTTACAGTAGGCCAAACCAACTAAGATAAGCCCTTTGTCATCATGAAGTTTCCCCTTCTGATCCCTATAGGAAATCACATACAAAAATAGCAAATAAAATCTTACAATATTCTGATAGTCATGTTTCTGTTCTATAGCTCTAACTCCTTCTAAAGTGGCTAGTGAAAGAACTTGTTTTGTTTATTGCTGTAACCTGAATATAATATACCACATGGCCTTGTCTATGCATAATATAGATTCAAAGAAAGAGCAGTATGTCAGAGGAAAAATAATGGAAAGGTGTTTTAGTCTGACTAATCTCATAGAACACGGGTTGGCAATCTATGGATCCTGGGCCAAATCTGGTTTTTTTTTTTTTAATAAAGGTTTTTGTTTCCTTTTAAAACATCTTTATTGTTCCCTATTCTGAAGGTTTAAATTCAGTGTAGGTTCTGTTATCTATGGATCTGAAAAACGAAATTGTCATTAAGGAGAATTTTAAGGTTATTTCTTTAAAAATTTCTCCTAGGCTCATTTTAGAAGACTGGAGGCTTTGAGAAATATCTTGAGATATCCAATACAATAGACCAGCAATCTTTAATAAAGAAAAAAATTTGAGCAATTAAAAAAAGTCTACTCTTCTTGAAAAAGCAATCTTAGCCTCGTGCATGAAGTTTCCCCTTCTGATCCCTATAGGAAATCACATACAAAAAGTATCTAAACATTGTGCGTGCAATTTTGGGCTCATCTGTGACCTCCCAGCAGTGATGCAATCCAAAAATCACATCTGCAACCAGAGGCCACCAAAGCTGCAGGTTTGTCTCAAAAGCCACAGCTTCCTAATAATGTTCATTCCTCCCTTGACTCCATTTTGATCCTATTCAGACATCACTCTTATACATACACACACATAAATACATATGTGTGTATGTATATAACATAATGCATGTAAAAAAATCATACACTCTAGGACAATATACTTCCATTCTCCAGAGGAATCATTCACAAATTAACACTTTCCATTTTTATTTTTCCTGGTAGTTACAATTATATCTTTTAAAAATATACTTTAAATGAAGGGGGGGAAGTCGGAGGGCGAGATGAGCCATGAGAGACGATGAAGTCTGAAAAACAAACTGAGGGCTCTAGAGGGGAGGGAGGTGGGAGGATGGGTTAGCCTGGTGATGGGTATTAAAGAGGGCACGTTCTGCATGGAGCACTGGGTGTTATGCACAAACAATGAATCATGGAACACTACAACAAAAACTAATGATGTAATGTATGGTGATTAACATAATAATAACAATTAAAAAAATATATACTTTATATTCCTCCATTTCTTGATTTGCCAAGTTACAAAATTGTTGACTTCTCTATTTGAAAGTTTAGGAGTCCAATACTCCTACAATATTTTCTTTCTTCCTTATTCCACCTCTACTACCCAAATTTTGTTAATAATATGGTTGTTTATGACATCAACATTCTATTCTCTAGCTAAAATTAAGTCTACTGTGTCAATTGGTTGATCCTAAAAATTGAAAATCAACAAACAATATTTAAAATTAACAATGTATTTTTCACGTGAAATGTATGTTTCCTGAACTTTGAGGACAACCATTATTTTCTAGAATCCATTATTACTGATAAGAAGTCTCATATACATCTCATTGTCTTCTCTTTGTTGATAAGTATTTTTTAATCTCTGGAATTTTTTAGGATGGTTTTAATCCTTGGAATGCTTATCATTTGGATGTGTCTAGATAGTAGACTTTTTCCATATACTCTACCCCCATAGTAGTAGTGTATCGTTATTTAGGGGAGTCAAATCTTCTGTTATTTCTTTGATAATTTATTTTCTAATGTTTCTGTTTTCTCCTGGAATGCCTTGTATTTTCTATCCTTGTCTTTTTGATCTATGCTCTAGTAGAGTTTATTTTTTTCTTTTCTTTTTTCTGGTAGAGTTTCTTTATCTTCCTGATGTCTAACTTAATCTTCAGATGATTTCATTTTATTGTTAAACTCTATCAATGATTCTTTTTTTGGGTTCTTTTTTTAAAATAAAGTTTTATTGAAACACAGCCACATTTGTTTATGTATTCTCTATGGCTGTTTTCAAGTGACAATGGCAAAGTTGAGTAGTTGTGGCAGATATCATAATATCCTAAAAGCTGAAAATATTTACGCTCTGGCCCTTTGTAGGAAATGTTTGCTGACCTCCGTCTTAGAAGATATGGAGGGGCGGGTGGGAGGGGAGAACATTCTTAATGTACAGGAAAACACTTCTTCCCTATTTCTGTCGCATGTAGGGACCTTCACAGGGACAGCTGCTGGCCTCTCAAAAATGAAAATAATCCTTTTTTTTCCCTCTCAACTTCCTATCAAAAATCCCTTTTTGAAATCCAGCCTGGGTAGCTCCTAACTTCTTCATCCTTACTTACCTCCTTTTGAATAAAATCCTTCCCTCCACTAATAATCCTCATTTGTTTTTCCCTGAATACCAAAAACTCTACCCTGACTCAGCTCATTCCAATTGACAGCTCTTTCTACTGTTTACTGCAAACTGTTTATCACTAACAACCCAGAATTCACACCAAAGGAGTCTTCTTTAGGAGAGATGTGTAAAGAGGAGGCTCATAGCTTGGTCAAAACTATATAATTTGCTCCTGTTAAATAATGAGTTGTTTGATGGTGGTTACAAGGGAAGGCTCACCTACAGCTCACCTTTATACACTCCCAGTCTTTTCATGTGAATTCAGAACTCTCCATGGCATCTTCTCTTCTTGTATGTAACCTCACAGAGATGACTGCCCACTCCCCTCACATGGGTGTCAGATGGAAAATCTCTGCTCTCAGGCTTCCTTCAGGGGATATCCACTTCCAAGGGCCTCTGCCCCTTCCAGTCAGAATGCCTGAAGGACATTTCTCATTCCTCTCACAGCATTTGTCTTTGCCACATGTGTTTGGTGTTTGCATTTGTATATATATGCATATATATATATATATATATATATATATAGTTTTTTAAAGTAATTTTTAGTATATTTTTTAGTAATTTCTTGGTTTCAAAAGTGAATTTTGTTCATTGCAAGGAAAGTTAAAATACAAAACTGTATAAATAAGGGGCGCCTGGGTGGCTCAGTTGGTTAAGCGACTGCCTTCGGCTCAGGTCATGATCCTGGAGTCCCTGGATCGAGTCCCGCATGGGGGTCCCTGCTCGGCAGGGAGCCTGCTTCTCCCTCTGACCCTCCCCCCTCTCATGTGCTCTCTGTCTCTCTCATTCTCTCTGTCTCAGATAAATAAATAAAATCTTTAAAAAAAAAAAAAAAAACTGTATAAATAAGAAAAAATCAGCTATAATCTCATATGCAGAGGTAACCAGTATTAACATTTCACTATGTAAATTTGTAATTATTATTCTGTTAGTATGTATGTGAATCTTTACATATGGATATGCATATACACAAAATTATTAAACCCAATTTTGGTTTAGAGTTTATACTTAGTTTTGTATATCTTTTCATTTAGTGCTACATCCTGTGTTCTTGCTTTTGGGTTTATACTCCTATACACTGCTTTGTACTTGAATAATTGTTTTCCTGGGGGAAACCAGGCTTTTCAGTCATATCATAAATTCCTTGAGTGCAAGGATAGTTTTTCCTTTTTTATCCCCTTCTCCTTTCCTCACCTCCATTCCCATTCCTACCAGCAACCAGTGTCATTTAGTAGTAAAGAATGAGTGTTTGGTAAATATTTTCTGAGTATAGTTGAATGGAATGATGTGTGATGCACCCATAGGAGGAAACCCGAGTGCCTGATCTTCCTCTCTTGTTCTTGCCACACAGAGAAAGTCACAGCTTGAAACGAGCCGTGAATGGTTCTTTGGCGGAGCTCACAGCAATACACCTGCTGAGTTACGAGCCCAATGAATCATTTGCCTGGTTATCTTGCTAGTCATGCTGAACTGAATGCCACTTTTCAAACCCAGCAGGTCCAAACCAAGGCTCTTTCTTTGCTTTGGTTTTGAGTTAGTGTTTTTTTTCTGCAAATTGTCTCCCTATCTCGTTTTAAAAATCTGTAATAATGGACTTACAAAAATAGTATTCAAAGAATACTTCACCACTCTTGCTTTTCTAATAACAGTTTCATTACATATTGCCAAGTAAATTAGATTTGGCCTCTTGTTTTATTTATACATAAAACCAAGCAAAGATATCAGCCATGGGATAAATTAATAACAAGGCATAACCCTGCCAGATATTTCCTTTGGGGGACAAACCAAACAACAAAACAACCCTGCTAACACTTGTCCTTATCTATTTCATTACATGCTTTGGCAAGTCTCAATAGCCTGCTTGTTTAACTGACCTAATGGTTTTGTTTATGTTTTTTTTTTTTTTAATTTATTGCTTTGCAAAAGTTAATGTCCCTTTGTTTTAGCATCCAAATTTCTTTCTTATGTCCCAGTCTTCCTTACAGATCCCCCCTCCTCCCCATTCCTTAGATGAGGAACTGCAAGGGTCACTGAAATTAATGAAAAACACAATCGTAACAACATGAAACTAGAGGCCCAATTTGGCTCTAAGGGGCTCCATTTAGGTGTATCACGTTGCATTATATGATGTAAGGGCTTCATATGGGTTAATCAAAATGTAACCTCAACTCTTACTCAAATCACCTGTTGGACTGCTGTTTGCAGAGGTTGAGCCTTCCTGCTGCTGGTGGGTCTGTAATGCATTTAGCTAATAATAATCCCTTCCATTTGGGAGAGTGCCTTCTACTTTTCAAAGCTCTTTCACCTCTGTTATCTCATTTTATCCTAACAGCCCTGGGAAACATTTCCCATTTTACGGATGAGGAAACCCAGAAGAAATTGACTTGCTCATGGTCACACCACCAGTTTCTCCAGTCTTTCTGTCTCCCAACTATTAAAAATAAGTCACTAAAGTTTAGGCATCTCTTTAGTGTTTCTTCTTAACACCACTCAGTACATTTTCTTATAGTTAAAAAAAAAAGGCAATCATATTAAAATGTTGCCTGTGATTTTATATTAAAAATTGAGTTCCCATTTCAAGTGTCATATCCCACAATCTGTAGTTTAAAGACACCAAAAGCTGGAAAGAAATTTTTTTTTAAGATTTTATTTATTTATTCATGAGAGATAGAGAGAAAGAGAGGCAGAGGGAGAAGCAGGCTCCCCAAGGAGCAGGGAGCCTGATGTGGGACTCAATCCCAGGACCCTGGGATCATGACCTGAGCTGAAGGCAGACGCCCAACCATCTGAGCCACCCAGGCACCCTGGAAAGAAATGTAAACATCACCTAGTCCATACCCTGGCCTCTCAGTCCCTATATTCAAACTGTCATAGACTGGGACAGTTTGAGAGTGACTGACCTCAATTCTATTGGAACATTTTTGCCATATCCTGACTTTGTATAGGCTTTCTCTGGTTCAACTATCCTTTTAGTAAGAAATTTCTATTAGAACTTACCCAAATCCTTTCCTCTGGAATTTGAGCCACTTTTACCTTATTCTGTTCTCAATGCAATTTGTAAACCACTCTTCTTTTATCCAGTACCGGATTCTGATTCTCATCCCACTCTTCTCCCCAAATTTGAATTTTTGCATTGGATAAGGATGATTTATGACCTAAAGGAGGTGGACATCCTGGAACTTACTTTTCTGATAAAAGTATAGATTCTCTAACAAAAGACATGAAAATTTTGGCAGTAGGTTGGGAGCCAAAGTAAAGGCAAACTATCGTCTCTTTGGGGCCAAGTATCTTGGGTCTCAATTTCAAAGAATTCAGAGGCACTTACGTGTACTCTCAGGAGTAGGAGTTTGAGATGGCCCTAGCCACATGCAAGCTTCCCTGTGGTTAAACTAAGCTGCAGAGCTGTGCATTGTATGTAACTCATACAATCTCATTTCCCTTTTTACGTTTATTTCCCTTTTGTCATCCTCTGGCCTCTAATAAACTCTTGTTTAACTGCTTTCTACCTCACATCAGCTGTGCTGCAGGAAATTCAGGAAAAGGTTGTGTCCATGCTTGGGACAGAACGTTAAAGAGGGAGAAGCTTCTAAGGTTACCATCTAAGGTTAACATAGTTGAGCTAGATAGTCAAGAGAGGGCTGCATTTTAGATGTGAGAGACAAAGTTGAGTGGTCTGATCACCTGTCCCTGTTGCAGAGCATCCCTCCATTGCTCATCTTAAAGGATCTACATTATATTTTTCTGAAGATGGTAATAGATTTTTTTTGCATAAAGAACCTTATTCTTAGCCCAAATTACAAATTTATTGAGTGTTCAACCTATGCAATATATATGAAGATTCAAAGAATCACGTGATACTTTTTCTGCCCTCAAAGAGCTAAAAATCAACAGGTGAATAAGCCCTAAACTTCAGTGACTATGATGTTAAGTGCAGCAGGGAGGTACAAGGTCCTTTGAGAAGCCACACAATAAAAGGATCACTTTCAGGTGCTGATAGGGGGAAAGCAGGGCAAGGCTCCCAGTACTGGTAATATTTGAATTGGGCCTGAAGGGTCGGGAATTTCTAGCGGAGGAAATGGCATAGGCAAAAACAGAGGCAGGACATCTTCAGGATTCAAAGAGGAACATGTAAGGATTTATGTAAGAGAACAATGGGAGAAGAATTTGGATATCAAGATTGATACCAGATCATGGATGTCATGGGAGGACGTCAAGGAAGTTGTTTGCATGCCAGTGTCAGTAACTCCCACATCATTCATTCACTTGCTGGTATACATGGTGAATTCCAAACTTAGTGGCTGATTCAGGAGTATTATGCTGTGGGTAGTAGAGTAGAAAGAATATGGGCTCTGCAGTCAGACAGACTGAGTGAAAATCCTGTGCCTGCTGCTTGCTGCTGTGTGACTTTGGCCAAGTTACATACAACCCTTCTGGGCCTCAGTTTATACTTCCATAAAATGGGGGGATATTTAAAAAATGCCCTCATATGGCTATTGTGAGGATTAAATAAGGCAACACATGAAAAGTGCAAGATACAGCAGGCATGTAAAAATATTTGAATTCATTTTTATCCTTTTTCTGGGAATTGGCAGAGTATTACCCAGAGTCCCTGCAAGCTTTCCCATAGGTACCCACAATCCTGGGAAGAAACAGTTTAATCTTTATCTATTACCTTACCTGCAGCTTAGCTTGGCTTCTACCTAATAGCCCAGAGACGTATGGTTGTATATTTCAGAGTAGGGGGCGGATAAAGTATAGTCCCACAGCAGAAACTCAGCTGGTTGCCTGTTTTTCTATGGCTTGGGAACTAAGAATAGTTTTTAATAATTGAAAAAAAATCAAAAGATTTTGTGGCATGTTAAAACTACACAAAATTCAAATTTCAATGCCCATAAATGAAGTTTTGTCAAAACACAGCCAGCCACATTTATTTGTTTATATATTATCTGTATGACTGCTTTCTGCTTATACTGGCAGAGTTGAGTGGTTGCAGTAGAGATCATATGCTCTTCAAAGCCTATAATATTGATTATCTGACCCTTTACAGAAACACATGGCAAACCCTCTTCCAAGAGTTTGGTGAATTTATACAGTATGAACACTGGTTAAAGAATAGTAGGAAATTCTTAGTGTGTCCATTTTAGATCTTATTAAGTTTGCCCAAAGAAATTTTATGCTGTGCATACTTTCCAGAATGAGTTTCCAATGCCCCCAAGCTCAAACTGCTTACTGTCCACTCTCCATGGGATCATCATAGAGACAGGTAAAAGGAGTATTTGACCCATTATGTTATTTTAATCTGTAAAGCTGGACCTGAAGTTTTAGTAGTAGAGAAAACTTTGTTGTGAAGTTTAAATGAACAGTTTATTTAAACTTTTAAAACATCAAAAGTTAGAAAACAGCTAAGGCAGAAGAAAAATAAAAAGCCCTCTTGCTTTCTAAATTGAATTCAAGCTCTGAGAGGCATTAAATCAATCAGTTAATAAACTTTAATATTTTATTAAGAAAAACCTCCAGTGTTCGCTATTATTCATAAATGGAATGACCTATTTAGAAAAGAGAAGGTCCTCTGGCTCCAGAGCTATGAGACAAAATCAGGTGGGCATTTTCTGAGATGGTACACATGATATTTCTACTTTGGGGAGGGTTGGGTGAAGTGAGCTTTATGATTGCATCCAACTTGAAGATCCTGGAACTTTATTTATTGAACACTTATTATTTGATGTTTTTATTCCCATTGTTTTTAAACATTGGTCATATAACAGAAACCTTTTTAAAGGAAGTTATGTTTAACAAATGCTCATGCAAGGATGAAGAGAAGCAAAGAGGGAGTAGATGTAATCTGACCTTCCAAACTCAAAGTGGTTGCAGATCCTCATAGAATAGGTGTATATATATCTCTTTTGGTACTTTGAACCACTGAATTCATACCTTGGTTCTTTATGAAATGCATGGAAGATTTCTTTGTTTCTTCATTTCTTTCTTTTTTAGTAGTCCTTACAAAGAATTCCTAATTCCATGGAAGTAGGAAGTGAACCAAAACCAAAACCAAAAAACCAAAACCAAACAAAACCCCTAAAGTAGTATCCCAGAAGTCTAGCCTAAGAACTTCTTTAGTATAGACTGATTTGTTTGGTTCTGGGGTGGATGTAATTTACCTTGGGTTTGATATGTTAATTGTTACTTCATGGGCTACTTCCAACATTATAATCAGGTGCACCTGGAATAAAAAAAAGGATTTGTGTTGGGAGATAAGACATTTGGGTCTAGTCCTAGTCTATGATATGATAGACTATGTCTCCTTCATTGTCTCCCTTAATGACTGTAGGTCTTGCTCTCCTTATCTACCTAATGGAGTAGTAGACAAGACAGTTTGAATGGTCTCCCCATACTATAATTTGAAAATCAATTATTTTGGGAAAAAGTTTTGACAAGCATGAAATGTCATTATGTGGGCTTATCTAGGGATGCTGGGCTTCTATGATGAGCACTCACAGCTTTGTATTAATTCTGCCACACACTCAGTGCATCATTTTTTGGTTTGCTTTTAAAATTAATCCATTGAAAGATACATGAGACCTGTAGCTCTCCTGGGAGGAGATGGCTCAATGTATTAATATTATTCTGATGGGATGGGCTGGTGAGAGCAAGACATGGGTTTTAAAGTCATGGAAACATTGCATTTTTGTTGCATTCCTATGTAGGAAGGACAAACATTTCTTTTTCTTCAAATGGTGTTTATGTTATTCACTAGAAACATGATTGATAACATACAAGCGGGAGGCAATAGTGTATTTACTTGAGACCCATACAAAGTATTCCCACATGGAGAAATATCCTATAATACAACCATTAAGGTTGGCTTGACCAAAGTGTTCCTTTTCCTCCAAGGAAAAATATATCTTTTAATAACTGAATAATTCATCTATTTTGATTCTTCAGACTAGATTATGACCTGAAGTTACTGCAGTACTACAGGAAATCAAGTTTGATTTTGTAATATAGTCAAATGAGTACTTTAGAGTGCTATGCCTGAGATCAATAAGGAAGCAGTAACTACATTTACTGTCATATGATGATATTGATGTAAAAACATAATGGTCAAAATTATAAAATCAATTTCATAATTTAATCAGAAATGTTTATTGATACTGTTAAAGTTGAATTCAATAGTTTCTGGTATGTAGTTAATTTCCTACCTGTCAGAAAAATGTATTGAAATGTTCTTTCTTGAAAATGATTGGAGTTAATTCAGTAGAGAAAACAGCAAAGTTTCATGCTAATAGATAGAGATTTCTTCTCTCTTCAACCCTTGGTGGTGAATGCTGGAAGCTTTTGGTTTGGATCTTTTAAAAAGGAAACCAGGAAATATCCATCAGCCACCCAGGTGGTTGGGATGGTCACCATCTAAAATATAATCGAGTGTCTTCTTAGGATAAAGACACAGTTTTAACTTTATTGTAAGACTGCAGAAATGAATAGGCAACATATGTATAGGGGTGTGAGAGGTGTGTAAGTCTTCAATAGACCCCTATGAAATGATATCTAGTTAAAAAAATAAATGAGGAGAAAGAGAAAGTTTGAGAGACTGGAATTCTCTGATGGTTTTACTTTGCCACTCGCTACTAGTTTTGATCTTTATTCACATTAAGTTAAAAGTATCTTAATTGAAGCAAATGCCACTTAAGGGAATGTGTATAAGTTTGACTTGTATGTTTGAAATGGTGCTCTTGCAGATTATGAGAATCTGTCTAGCCCATCCAATTTAAATGAGATGAAGACCAAATTCTAAAGATTTAGAAGTTCATTCAGATGTGTGAAAAATATGTATGTCGTGAAAACTAACACAATTTTGAAATTCAGCATGATTCTAGAAATTAGCATTTTCTTCACAAAACCTCATAATAGTTCCTCATTGTGTAGTCAGTGAAGTTAAGTTTCCTTGTACAGGCATTCAATTGTCACTATCTGACCAAACTATTTTCTGGCTCATCTTATTCTTTTACCATACTTTCCATTTTGGTCAAACTTGCCTTTGAACTTTCCTGTAAGTGCCCATGCTCTTTTCTTTGTCAGTTATTATTCTATGCCATGTTGTCTTCTTAGCACTTTTGATACTGATACATGTCCTATTCTGCCTTATACTTAACATCTTTTTTTTGGTGTGTGTGTCTTGCCTCGCCAATTAGACTCTAAGATCTCTGGGGGCTGGTACTAGGACCTATATCCTCCAGAACATTAAGCCATTGCACACATAGTAGTTGTTCAGAGAGTGTTTGGCCAACGGAATTTTCTATGAAATTGTTAAGATTAGAGTTCCCAGAGGCAGCATTTTGGAATGCAGCCAAATTCATTCTTTGGGTGTGCTTCAATTCATTGCAATGAATCAGAATGGAAAATCATTCTTAATTAGAATCATAAAATTTCTGCACAAGATGGAACTGCAGGTCTCATTGTAAAAATGAGACAATGAATGCCCAGAAAGTTCTCAAAGGTATTTAGCATTAGACTCACCATCAGACTTCAGATCTCTTGACACCTGTCTACTCCTCTTTTTACTGCACCACAGTGACTACTGAGGAACTAATTCTAATTATCTACTAATGAAAAGGGGAGACAGGTTGCTTTAAAAATGAACCAAATCCATTGAGGATAAGGTGAGGCTCCAGAAGTTTTAAGAATTGATGACAGAAGATAACCAAGAAGCTTTATTTGCATTGCTAGTTACTAATTTTTGATCTTTGGGTATAAAATATTCTTATCAGAACAAACGAAGCCAACAGTTCAGCAAAGCACAAAGCTAAACCACCGAAAAAGATATCCTGAGTGTATTTTGAAACACAATTCACAATTCACAATTCTAACTCTAGGCATGCATGGGATCTGCCTTTAGGTTCTTCCCCCTTTTCTCTATAATTGGGCTGCTCCTTATCTCTCTGGGCATATCCTCCTTCCTGGAAGATGGATTTTTCATTTGTCTTGTTGTTCTTCTAATGTCAAATACTCGAAGATTCAAGTCTAAGTTTTTATATTAAGTGTCAACTGAGACTCTGCCTATACCAAAAGAAAAGGATATATTTAGGCATGAACAAATTAGTACATAAGGAATTATGAGGGTATACTTAATGCTAGTGTGAGTCTGTCTACAGAACTTACATGTTTCAGCAAAACTAACTATAAGCAAATTCTGTTTTCCTATTAACTCTCGTATATGTTTCTGTAGGTAATAAACACCTAATTATCTGGGTTAAGATGACAAAGCAGAATATTTTGGGACATTGATGCACACATGTAATGTGTAAAATATAAAAACTATTAGAGCACTTTTATGATATAATATCTAATATTCATTGAATGCTTACTATATGTTGGCCCTATCAGTGCTGTATATGTCTCATTTAATCATCACAATAACCTTACAATAACTATATTGTGATCAGCACTTAAATAAGCTTTAGACTATGGGATTTGAAGTTAGAGATATCTGAGTTTAACTCCCACTTCCTCCATTTACTAGCTGTGAGACCTTAAGCAATTTTCTTTTTTTTTTTTTTAAAGATTTTATTTATTTATTTGAGAGAGAGAATGAGAGACAGAGAGCACGAGAGGGAAGAGGGTCAGAGGGAGAAGCAGACCCCCAGCTGAGCAGGGAGCCCAACGCGGGACTCGATCCCGGGACTCCAGGATCATGACCTGAGCTGAAGGCAGTCGCTTAACCAACTGAGCCACCCAGGCGCCCTTAAGCAAATTTCTTAACTCTTCTAAATCTTTGTTTTTTTTTTCAGCTGCAAAAATGAGAAGGAGAATAACACGCAGCTCATGGGATTAAAAGTATTAAAATAGAGAATGCCTATAAAGTGTTTAGCAAAACCCCAAGTACATTGTGGGTGCTCAATAACGGTTAGCAAGTTTTGTTTACTATTATTACAAACGAGGAAACTGAGTTTTAAAGGAGTTAAATGACTTGTCCAAGGCCACACAGCAAATAAGTGGAAGAACCGAAATTTAAACTCAGCTCTCTACAAGTTTCAGTGTCTGGGAGAATATTGCAGTGGCTCAAGAAATAGGTGGTCAGTGGAGATGAAACAGAAAAGAAAGAATATATTCCTCTGAGACATATTATGACAAAAAAGATGATTGACAAGCTGTAACATAGAGGGAGAATGGTCATGAATGACCTCAAGTTTTAAAATTTGGACTAATGGAAAATGGAGGGAGCTGTTGGTGCTCTTGGACTGGAGTCCAGGAGGCTAGAATCTGCTGCTGCTGAACTGCCAATGAGGAGTTGCC
Organism: Neomonachus schauinslandi; assembly: GCF_002201575.2. Lineage (NCBI taxonomy): Eukaryota > Metazoa > Chordata > Mammalia > Carnivora > Phocidae > Neomonachus > Neomonachus schauinslandi. Next base: position 53,861,805 of record NC_058412.1, read on the forward strand.
TCAGCTGTAACAAGAACCATGTACGAGGGGCTGCCTGTTTTGGGGCTCTAGAGGTTATAGTCCCCCTGCCCGTGCTGCTGCCCTACCACCAGAAACTCTTAGCAGCCAATGTGCTGTTGAAATCAGAAGCTGAGAAAAACATTGCTTCTGTCTTTCCACCCACTTCCTAACCTTCCAGCAGTTCCTCCACCTGGCACGGGTATCTGGGAATTGTAGTTTGCGGCGTTCCAGCTCCAGCAAAACAGAGCAGAGTATAGAAGGGCAGGTTGTGGGGCTGTGAAGCAAATGATAAATCACCAGCATGGGAGGAAACATTAAAAGAATTAGGAGCTTCTGGAGGAAGAAATGGTTTTAGAGAAAATAAGTTGTTTTTGTTGTGGATAACATATCACAGAGAAAAGTAAATGCTTCTGCTCTTAGAAATGCATTAAAAATAGGATACATTATTTGTTGGAGACCTGTAAAAGTTAATTAAATTCCACTACCTATGATCATATTCTAACATTAGGGGAAAAGCTAAATGAAGTAAAATATAATAAATATTATAACTGGGTATTATTTATGTATCAGCCTCCCCATATTTCTCCTGTTATCAGGTGCTATGTAACAGAATTACATTTTCATTCACCCATAGACCTCTAATAATTAGAAGAAGTGACTTGAATGAGGAAGATCTGTAGGTGCATGAACTATAGTTTGTTCTATTTCCTTTTTATAACATAACATAGAGTATTTTTAGGGAATGGAACATTGATTTTTTGGCATGAAAACTTCTCAAGCTACAAGATTTTATCTAAACTTGGTGGTAAATCCCTTGACTTTTTTCCCTGTACCCTAGAAGACAATATGGAGAACTACTGATCACTTCCTGAGTATTTCTTTTTTTCTGGGTCCAGTCCTTCTTACCCTACTTACTTTCCTCCCCTTTCTTTGTTCAGTTAAAACAGAAGGCACCTGTGTCATGAGACTTTTAGGAAGTTCTGTAAGCAGACTAGGAATGCTCTTCGAAAATTTCCCACATGCAACTCTCTCTTTACCTACAAAGGAGAGGCCTGTATGATCACATTCAGAACTTAAGCTGAAAGGTTATCATTTAAAAAAAAATAATTTGCCTATCACATTTTTATTATTTTTTTTATTGTGTTCAATTAGCCACTATATAGTACATCATTAGTTTTTGATGTAGTGTTCAATGACTCATTAGTTGCATATAACACCCAGTGCTCTTCACAACATGTGCCCTCCTTAATACCCATCACCCTGTTACCCCATCCTCCCATCCCCCTCCTCTCTGAAACCCTCGGTTTGTTTCCCGGGATCCACAGTCTCTCATGGTTCATCTCCCTCTCTGATTTCTCTACCTAGGTAGAGCTGTGGGACAAGTTTTGGTGGTTGGGGTGTAAATAGATTCCTGGCCTCTGAAATCTGCATGAGATTCTCTTTGTTTCTTTCCTCCCTTTTTGGTCAGATGCAGAAGATTTAATGGGGGCTTCAATCAGAACCACTTACTAGGTACAGCCTGAATCCCTGAGTCTTACCTGGAGCAGAGCTGGCCAACCTACATCAGTAGAAAATACTGTTTTGAGGTTAAGTAGCTGATAAGTATCATTATCATCATCATCATCATCATCATCAATCATCATCACAACAAGTCTTACAGACCTAATATATACACACATCTTGAAGCAAGATGCATTTGATTACCTGGGGAATTTAGCCTTAAAGAGATGAGGTAGTTTACTTAAAGACCCAGAGCTAGTAAATGGCAAACCTAGGTTTGCATTACTAGACTTAAATTAATTTAACCAACAATCTGATTGCCACCATTAACCCATAATTTGTTAACCATTAGCCATTAACTTGTCATCTGATCGCCACCATGGCTCTGGAAGCAGGATACCTGGAGATGTTTTAGGTCAGTTAGGAAAACTTACAGATTGCTCCTGAGATGAGATGCACCTGACAGGTATCAGGCAGGAGAGGAGCAACCTTTGTAAGAGAGTTCTGGCTGTTTCTTCAGCCTGCATTTATCACCTTTCAACCCTAATAACTTCCATTGAAGGGAATCAACTACATTTTTACCATTTCCAACTGCACCCAGCCTAATAAGACCAAGCCCTACCTCTTATGTTGCCACAAAATCCAAAATAGGGATCCCAAGGATGCAGTCAAAGAAGGTCAGGGCCAGTTCTTGAACCTGATGCACTGGATAGAGTTAAGAAGAAAGGACAAGGGAGACAGTCTCCTGCTTCAAGAATTCTCAAATTGGATCTGAATTTTCCACTGGATAAGTTTAGAAAGTCCCCTCATTTTTTCTGAGATGAAAGAAACATAAAGAAGAGGCAATGTGTGTTTCTTCCTTTGTTCTTTAAACTTTATGGCTTATCTAAACATCTGATTTAAACTGGTATAAGAGAACAAGTAAATAAAAATGGCCATTGTTTAGATTATAGCTCATTGGTATTAGATTTATCACTTTTGATTCTTTTCAGCTTCTAGCTCTGGGTTTCTACTTCTCATTTTTGTTCCAGCCCCTTTGGCTTTAGCTATTTCTTTGAGGACTGCTTTAGGTTCTTTAAACTTCAGCTTTGCACCCAACTCTCAATATCTTTGTTCATTCTCTGTTTTTGGAAGTAAATTCCTTCCTCTAGAATGGCTCAGTGGTGTTGCCCACCACCCTCATTACACCCCCCTCTGTAGAAAATTGCAGAATTTTCTTGAAAAGGAATGAGGATTAAGACAATAGAGCACTATTAAACATAAGACTCTGTGGCCTTAAAACAGGTTCAGATTTAAGTTCTTCCTTATCTGCCAGAACCTGTATCATTTGTCACAGACTTAGAGCAAATGACTATACTCTTCAGATTCCATTAGCAATATGGAACAGGGGCTCAGCCAGAAGCTACTGCCTTTATCCTCGCTCTCCAAGTCAAGCTCACTCTTTACTGATGGTGATATTTGGAACTTGATGGGACACCAGATGTTCCAGCAGCCTTTCCTTAATGTGAAGCTTCTATGATCAGAAAGCTGAGTGGCTATATTTGCATATGAAACTGTTTTCTATGGCAGTGCTGGGAATATTAAGTGGTGATATTCCATGGAGCTCTGGAGGCTTGTGTCCTTAGCAATGATTTAAGAAGACCTGTTGCAAATGACTACAGCTGAATTGGCAAGCTGTGCAGCCGATGGCCTTGATGTGGTCCTTAGGAGTGTTTCTCAAGCCAGCTAGCACTTATGGCCCTGAATTATTCTTATTTCTTCCAAGATAGGTTAAAATAAGGGCAAGGCCCTACCCTACAGGAACTTACAGTCTAGTTGTATAGGTAAGACATACACTCAGGAACATTGCAAGGTGACATATAAACAAGGTGAAAAAGTAAGACAGACTATTTATGTAGGCACTGAAGGGATTGAAGGTGAAGCCAAAGTTATTTTGCTTGTTTTCTGTTCTATTTTCTTGAAAATCTCCCAATAAAGTAAAAAGAGAGGCATTTCACCATTCCTTGTTTGTATCTAATTTCCAGACAAGTTAGTTGTGATTTTCCAAAGCCGACAATACACCAAATGTGATTTGCTTTACATATAGTGGTTTATTAAGATGCAATGGTGAAAAATGAACCATGCTTTCTTTATTAGGGAATTCAAATGGTACTTATATGACATAAACCCTTCAGAATGTCCAGTGCCTGTTCCACCTTAGAATTTTGGACAGTCTTTAAATCTTTAGTGCTTGAAGGCATCAAAAGTCACCATTTAAATTTTTTTCTACCTTTATTTATCTGTACATATGTTATTAGAATTTACATTCTTTTTATTTTTATTTATGTATTTTTTAAAAAAGATTTTATTTATTTATTTGACAGAGAGAGAGACAGCGAGAGAGGGAACACAAGCAGGGGGAGTGGGAGAGGAGAAGCAGGCTTCCTGCTGAGCAGGGCTCGATCCCAGGACCCTGGGACCGTGACCTGAGCCGAAGGCAGATGCTTAATGACTGAGCCACCCAGGTGCCCCAGTTTACATTCTTTTTAGAGGTCTTTATTTTGTTGAAGAATCCAAAGTGGCTAAAAGGTTATTCAGACTAAATTTCTTATGGTCAATTTGATTGGATTGACAAGTATCAAGCAACCTGAAAATACTGGCTTTAATGAATTTTTGGACTGCAATTCTGCTATAATCTTGGAATTTGCTTTTTTCAGACCCTAGACATGAATGCTATAGAGAAAACACAAGGAATACATGGCCCATACACCAGATATAGACATAGGAATGAGGTACAGTGCAAAAACGCTGCTCAGGTTCTGAAACAATGAGGAATTCTTTTGAGGGATTGTAGACAATGTGGAGAAACAGTTACCAAAGCCACAGGAATGCCAGGCCTAAAGCTCAGGCTACAGAATCTGAGTTTAAAGAGATGATGATGGATTACCCAATTCTTTCCTAAGACCCCTCTCAGAATCCCATGGTGAATGAAGCCCTGGTCAACACGTTTTTCACAAGGTCGAAGTGGTAACTGAGAATGAACAAAGAGGGGGAATAAAGTTGAAACTAGAACTAAAGAGCATGAACTATGAAGATGGGCTCAGTTCCTTAATCTTTTAAAGATACTTTCCAGGTGGATCGACTGAGCTGTGTAGCATTTCCAAACATGTAGATAAATCTCCTCATCTATCATGATGTCACCAATGACCCTAAAAATCTGCAGTCCATGGTTCATCACGAAAACATTTCATGGATGCTTATTATCTTCTGTGAAGGAAGGTAAACTTAGGTTTTTGGAATTTGGGGCTTGCTCATTATGAGCTCAGGCTGATGTGCAAGTGTGTTTGAATTCAGACTTCAGCATGAGGATGTTTGAGTATAAAACTACAAGGTTCTTTATTAAATTTAAAATCGTGGGTTATGTGTTGAACGGCCTGCATTCCATCCCATTGTTTAAATTCATCAAATAGTCACTCTGGAATTATTTCTAACAATTGGGATGACTTCATTTGTGTTTGTTTTCCCTTTCTATTAATCCATGACAAACTGTGAAATTTGCCATTTTTACCATAACCAGGCCATGAAATTTGTCATCTCTCTCTGTAATTTACATGGAGCCTTGGCTATAGATACATTTCAGACAGGATGATTGCTTTCCATCTGACACAGATGACAGAACAAAGGAGGGATACACATAGAATAGAACACAAACAAATTCAGAACAGACATCAGGAAGGGCTTTTCCCCCCCTTTTTTCTTTAATGCTGTAAAGTCTGCTAAAATGTGCCGACTGCCTCCCAGGGAGAAAGGTTGATGGGACAAACTAAGGCACTATTGTCAAATCCAAGGAACAATGAAATGACACTCCAGGGAGAGGGGAGAGCTTAAAAGAAGAGATGTCTTGACAAACTAGAATGGTTGGAAGGATGTGGTAGGAAATCATGTGAGTAATGTGGTCAGGAGATATTTGGAGATGGAGTTTCAGAGGCAAGCCACCATAACAGTACAAGAGTTTTAAAGCTTGTTCACAAGCTATTGTTCATGGGATGGTGAATTTCCTCTTTTCTTTCCACTCCCTCTTCTCTAAAATTGAACATAAATTAGTTTCTTCCATGTCAAATGGATGAAAAGTCCTCTGAACAATTTGTGTTAAAAATTAGACTGGATGTTTTGCAAGGAAGCTCTGTTTCTGATGATCCTCTTCTTGGTTAGGAGAAAGGAAAGAAAGAAAAATGTTTTCACTATCCATTTGTCTATTTGCAAAATACAGCATCTTCCTTGAACTGTTGACTCTGGCCAGATAGGTTAGCAACAGCTAACCAACCACTGAAGAGTAAGGTCATCAAGCCAAGTGGATGTGCTCTTTCTCCACTGTAGATATACCTGGCGTTGTGATTTCTTCTGAAGGAAGAGAAATGTGGCTTTGTTTGAGGGTGGATATGGGGTAGAATAGAAGGTGTTGGGAAGGAGGAGACATCTAGACAATAGCTTGCCCTAGTATTTCCATCTCTCTCAGAGAGAGCAGTGGATATCACATAAGTGTGTGAGCCCCAGGTGACTGAAAGGGAATGATGCCATGGGGTCTCTCACAGTGCATTTAGGCATTATTCTCTACTGAGAGGACGCTTGTTTTCTAGGATCTAGAGGGATTTATTGAAAGTGGATTGCCACTTCTTTTTGGCTTAGATATAAAGTGGGAGGTGGTTATAGAGAATTATAATATATATAGAGAGAATTATAGTTGCTTTAACTAAATTGTAGTCCTCTTTGCTCATGGTGAATAAGGATTGTGTAGGAATAATATCAACCCATTGATAGTAGGAAATCTCAAGGGTGCATTTTTTTTTTTTATGGACTTTATTTCCTCTTCCACTTTCATTGCCATATCATTAGAAAATAGGAGTTTCTAATCCTCTCAATTTTGTCATTGTCACCAAAACCTCCTGCCACTGGCTTATTCTTATCTCCTTTCCACCTGTGGTAGAGCTCCCATTTTAACATAAACAAATGGCTGGTTTAAATGCTTATTTTGCAAATTATAGAGAAGAAAAAGAAGAATGCAAAGAATGCATCATGCAAAAATCTTCCTATACCCAGGAATAATCATTGTTAGAATGTTGATAAGCTTCCTTCCAGTTACTTGTTCTCTGCCCATATTTTTTACATAGTAGACTTCAAATTATATATGAAAATACAAATGATCTTCATTAGCTTAACATTTTATCATAAGTGTTTTCCTGTAACATTACAACCTCTTCAAAAGTGTAATTTTGATAGCTTTTATCTTATCCCATTAAGTAAATGCATCAACATTTTCTTTAGATTTTCTTGTGATTAAAACTTTCTTTTTGATTGCATCTATTTTTTGTGACTATAAATACTATAACAATCATTTTTGTGTATACATCTTTGCATGTGTTTCTGAGCAGGATAGATTTCTAAATAAGGAATGACTAGGTAAAAGCACATGGTTGTTTTAAAAGACACATTTTTACCAAATTGTATTCTGGAATTGTTGTACCAATTTACATTCATAACAGCTATCAATAACATTAGTAACAGCTAACCCTCACCAGCATTGAATATCTTCATTTTAAAAAAGTACCCTTACTTTGATAATTTTAAAAAGAAAAAAATGGTGCTGTCTGACATTGTACTTTCGTGATTGCCAATGAAGCTGAACTTTTTATACTTTCTTTATTTATCTATGATGGTATTGTGGCAGCCATGAGAAGATGCCTCCCAGAGGAGCATCATTGACTGAGGGCCCCAACTGCAGCACTTTGAAACCCATTGTCCTATTTACACTGGGGCCACACCACTGATGGCCTGCTCCTTACCAATGACTGAGTGTGGTGGGGATGCTAAAGCAGACCCATTCTTAGGAGACACAGAACTTCTTTGTTAGCAGGGTTGTTGCAGATGTAACTAGTTAAGATGAGGTCATACTGGAGGAGAATGGGCCTCTAATCCAAGATGACTGGTGTCCTTATATAAAGAATACCATATGAAGAGATAGATGCTTACAGAGGGAGGTGGAAGTGAGGACCCATAGAGAATGCTATCCATAGGCCAAGGAACACCTGAGACTACCAGAAGCTAGGGGACAAGCTGGAGCAGATCCTCTCCCACAGCCCTCAGAGAGAACCGGCCCTGTGGACACCTGGATTTCTGACCTCTAGTCTCCAGATCTGTGAGACAATAAGCTCCCATTTAAGCCACCAGTTTATGGTATTTTGTTATGGCAGCCCCAGGAAACTAATATACCTAATAAAATCCTCCCACTTTTAATACTGATCGTCCACTTCTTAGACATCTGGACTAAGATAAACTTCATATGAGCTTTTTATATATTGAATATTCTTGCAAATATTCTTCTAGTTTATATGCATTTTAATTTAGTGTATAATATTTTAATTGACAAATAATGTAAACCTTTATGTGTTTAAATAATCAACATTCCCAAGGGTTCTTACATCCCTCCTTCCTTCCCTCCCTTTCTTCCTCTTTCTTCCTCCCCTTCTCCCTCCCTTCCTTCTTTCCTTCCTTCCTTCCTTCCTTCCTTCCTTCCTTCCTTCCTTCCTGCTTGTTCTCTTGTTTTCACATCTTTCCCTACTAGAGAGATGATAGATATTCACCCAGTTGGGTCCCCCCCCTTATTTTTAAGGCTTGGACTTTACATTTTAGCTTTTGAGTATATTTAGAACTTTGTGTATGTACTGAAATATAAAGTCTACAGTATTGTACCCAGTCTTTTCTCATTTTTTTTCTCTTTGAACTGTGTTTAGCCATTCTTACACAAATACATTCTTTCATATGAACTTTTGAAACTTTTTTTGTCAGGCATGCTAAATGAGAAAAATGCTGTTGGGGTTTTTATTGGATATGCTTTAAACAAATAACTCAATTTGTCAATAATTAACATGATTAGAACATTTAGTTTTGCCATCTGAGGACATTCTGTCTCCAATTATTAAATAATTAGTTTATATTTTTTCAGGAACTCTTTGACATTTTCTTTACATAGGTCTCATGCATGTCTTGCTAAGTATTGTCTTAAGGATTTTATTGATTTTTTGTTTTATAAATGTGATTTTTTAATGATATTTTCTAACTAGTATGAAGAAAAGTTATTTCCACATGGTCATATCATATTCAACCACTTTTACTAAAATTTCTTATTAATTCCAATTTGGGAGTCTTAGCACATTTGGGGGACTATTCTCCATGGTGGTAAATCTCATAGAAACTTTGGCCGTGAGAGCAGAAAGGATCTAAAGGTCATCATACCCCCTCATTTTATAGATGATCCATCAGGAAGCCTCAGTACTATGTTCTAAACACTATGAAAGGAAGGCCCTGAAAAGGCCTCACCCCATCTCTCTGGAGATTCTTAAACCAAAGATCATATAGCACAACATATAGACATGCTTTAACATTTGTGAATAATTATAGTGATAAAATAACAGTAACTATTTATTGGGGTCCAGACACTTGCTAGGTGCTTTATACAGGGGCAATCTCATTTTATTCTTACAACAGTCATTTGAAATACAGTTGTTCAAGATCACTGGCAGATGTGTCTAACTGGAATGTCTCTCTTCTCACTCACTCTGGCTCTCTCTCTATCTGGTCGTTTTAGGGACAGGACTGATTTACCAAGTTACTTTGTAGGGTTCTGTGTTTTCCTTGGTTACTATGGGGTTTAGTCTGTTATTAATTGACAGAGTTGATCCAGTCTTTCTGTTGCAGGGAACAAATATCCCATCAGCACCCTTACACAAAAAATAAATAATAAAAAATACTAACAAATATTTTAAAAGTTTCATTGGCTAGATTTGAATGTCAAGTCAAAAAAGTTGAATTTTTAAGTGTATTTTGAGCCTCTACTATGTAGCCTGTTAGAGACTTTAAAAATAAAGTTATGATGGTTTCTAACCATAAAGGGTTTACATCTAGAGTCACAGTACCCTCATCATGGAAGGGGCTTGGATATCATCTGGTCCAATTTCCTATCTGGTGTGCCTCCCTGATGAATTCTTGGCCAATCTCTCTTGGAACAGTTTCCTAACTGATAGAAAGCCCTTCCTTTTTGAAGTCTGTCTCCTGGTATCTTCTACCCACCTCTACTCAAGTGCCTTTTGTAGTCACAGGATAAGTTCAATTTCTTTTAATAGTTGAGAAACAACCACTATGTGCTGTATTCACCTGTATCAGTGATGGCTCTTCTGGTCCATTTATAGTTAATTAGTTAAGATGAGGTCATACTGGAGTAGGATGAGCCCCTAATCCAATATGACTGGTGTCCTTATATAAAAAGTGCTATGTGAAGAGATGGATGCTTACAGAGGGAGGTGGAAGTGAGGACACAGGGAGAATGCTATCCATAAGCCAAGGAACATCTGAGACCACCAGAAGCTAAGGGCATGGAACATATCCTCTCCCACCGCCCTCAGAGAGAACCAACCCTGATGATGCCTCGATTTCTGACTTCCAGCCCCACCAGTTTCCTCAAGCATTTATCATGTCAGCCCCTTCTCTTTCCCAGACTCCATTCTCTGAGCGTGGGTTTTTGCCAATATCCCTCTTAACATGTAAAGTCTAGTACTGAACTGAGTGGTTATGATGTGGTACAAACAGCAAACAGTAGAGAGGATGTATTGTGTCATTTGATCTGAATACTAAATTTCCAACAATATAGTCCAAGTTCCTATTAATTATTTTTAGCAGTTGCAGTGCATAGTTAATAATTTCACTTTCCATGTAACTTTTGATTCTCTACCCTGCTCCCAATTCTTCTCTTCCACCAATCTTCCTCATCTTAGTAGACAGCCCCAGAAATCACTCAATTAGCTCTAGGCAACACCCAGTTATCATTCTTTTTTTTAATTCTTATGTTAATCCCCATACATTACATCATTAGTTTTAGATGTAGTGTTCCATGATTCATTGTTTGTGCATAACACCCAGTGCTCCATGCAGAATGTGCCCTCCTCAATACCCACCACCAGGCTAACCCAACCTCCCACCCCCCTCCCCTCTAGAACCCTGTTTGTTTTTCAGAGTCCATCGTCTCTCATGGTTCGTCTACCCCTCCGATTTTCCCCGCTTCATTCTTCCCCTCCCACTACCTTCTTCTTTTTTTTTTTTTCTTAACATATATTGCATTATTTGTTTCAGAGGTACAGATCTGAGATTCAACAGTCTTGCACAATTCACAGTGCTTACCAGAGCACATACCCTCCCCAGTGTCTATCACCCAGTCACTCCATCCCTCCCACCCCACCCCCCACTCCAGCATCCCTCAGTTTGTTTCCTACAATTAAGAATTCCTCATATCAGTGAGATCATATGATACATGTCTTTCTCTGTTTGACTTATTTCACTCAACATAATACCCTCCAGTTCCATCCACGTCGTTGCAAATGGCAAGATCTCATTCCTTTTGATGGCTGCATAATATTCCATTGTATATATATACCACCATCTTCTTTATCCATTCATCTGTTGATGGACATCTTGGCTCTTTCCACAGTTTGGCTATTGTGGACATTGCTGCTATAAACATCGGGGTGCACATACCCCTTTGGATCCCTACTTTTGTATCTTTGGGGTAAATACCCAGTAGTGCAATTGCTGGATCATATGGTAGCTCTATTTTCAACTTTTTGAGGAACCTCCATACAGTTTTCCAGAGTGGCTGCACCAGCTTGCATTCCCACCAACAGTGTAGGAGGGTTCCCCTTTCTCCGCATCCCCGCCAACATCTGTCATTTCCTGACTTGTTAATTTTAGCCATTTTGACTGGTGTGAGGTGGTATCTCATTGAGGTTTTGATTTGGATTTCCCTGATGCCAAGCGATATTGAACACTTTTTCATGTGTCTGTTGGCCATTGGATGTTTTCTTTGGAAAAATGTCTGTTCATGTCTTCTGCCCATTTCTTGATTGGATTCTTTGTTCTTTGGGTGTTGAGTTTGATGAGGTCTTTATAGATTTTGGATACTAGCCCTTTATCTGATATGTCATTTGCAAATATCTTCTCCCATTCTGTCGGTTGTCTTTTGGTTTTGTTGACTGTTTCCTTTGCTTTGCAAAAGCTTTTTATCTTGATGAAGTCCCAATAGTTCATTGTTGCCCTTGCTTCCCTTGCCTTTGGTGATGTTTCTAGGAAGAAGTTGCTTCGGCTGAAGTCAAAGAGGTTGCTGCCTGTGTTCTCCTTTAGGATTTGGATGGACTCCTGTCTCACATTGAGGTCTTTCAATGATTTGGAGTCTATTTTTGTGTGTGGTGTAAGGAAATGGTCCAGTTTCATTCTTCTGCATGTGGCTATCCAATTTTCCCAACACCATTTGTTGAAGAGACTGTCTTTTTTCCATTGGACATTCTTTCCTGCTTTGTCAAAGATGAGTTGACCGTAGAGTTGAGGGTCCATTTCTGGGCTCTCTATTCTGTTCCATTGATCTATGTGTCTGTTTTTGTGCCAGTACCATGCTGTCTTGGTGATGACAGCTTTGTAATAGAGCTGGAAGTCCGGAATTGTGATGCCGCCAACTTTGCTTTTCTTTTTCAACATTCCTCTGGCTATGCGGGGTCTTTTCTGGTTCCATACAAATTTTAGGATGATTTGTTCCATTTCTTTGAAAAAAGTGGATGGTATTTTGATGGGGATTGCATTGAATGTGTAGATTGCTCTAGGTAGCATTGACATCTTCACAATATTTGTCCTTCCAATCCATGAGCATGGAACGTTTTTCCATTTCTTTGTGTCTTCCTCAATTTCTTTCATGAGTATTTTATAGTTTTCTGAGTACAGATCCTTTGTCTCTTTGGTTAGATTTATTCCTAGGTATCTTATGGTTTTGGGTGCAATTGTAAATGGGATCGACTCCTTAATTTCTCTTTCTTCTGTCTTGTTGTTGGTGTATAGGAATGCCACTGACTTCTGTGCATTGATTTTATATCCTGCCACTTTACTGAATTCCTGTATGAGTTCTAGCAGTTTTGGGGTGGAGTCTTTCGGGTTTTCCACATAAAGTATCATATCATCTGCAAAGAGTGAGAGTTTGACTTCTTCTTTGCCGATTTGGATGCCTTTGATTTCTTTTTGTTGTCTGATTGCTGTGGCTAGGACTTCCAATACTATGTTGAATAGCAGTGGTGATAGTGGACATCCCTGCCGCGTTCCTGACCTTAGGGGGAAAGCTCTCAGTTTTTCCCCATTGAGAATGATATTCGCTGTAGGTTTTTCATAGATGGCTTTTATGATATTGAGGTATGTACCCTCGATCCCTATACTCTGAAGAGTTTGGATCAAGAAAGGATGCTGTACTTTGTCAAAAGCTTTTTCTGCATCTATTGAGAGGATCATATGATTCTTGTTCTTTCTTTTGTTAATGTATTGTATTGCATTGATTGATTTGTGGATGTTGAACCAACCTTGCAGCCCAGGGATAAATCCCACTTGGTCATGGTGAATAATCCTTCTAATGTACTGTTGGATCCTATTGGCTAGTATTTTGGTGAGAATTTTTGCATCCATGTTCATCAAGGATATTGGTCTGTAATTCTCCTTTTTGATGGGATCTGTGTCTGGTTTGGGGATCAAGGTAATGCTGGCCTCATAAAATGAGTTTGGAAGTTTTCCTTCCATTTCTGTTTTTTGGAACAGTTTCAGAAGAATAGGTATTAATTCTTCTTGAAATGTTTGGTAGAATTCCCCTGGGAAGCCATCTGGCCCTGGGCTTTTGTTTGTTGGGAGATTTTTGATGACTGCTTCAATTTCCTTAGTGGTTATAGGTCTGTTCAGGTTTTCTATTTCTTCCTGGTTCAGTTTTGGTAGTTGATACATCTCTAGGAATGCATCCATTTCTTCCAGGTTATCTAATTTGCTGGCATAGAGTTGCTCATAATATGTTCTTATAATTGTTTGTATTTCTTTGGTGTTGGTTGTGATCTCTCCTCTTTCATCCATGATTTTGTTGATTTGGGTCATTTCTGTTTTCTTTTTGATAAGTCTGGCCAGGGGTTTATCAATCTTGTTAATTCTTTCAAAGAACCAGCTCCTAGTTTCTTTGATCTGTTCTAGTGTTCTTTTAGTTTCTATTTCATTGATTTCTGCTCTGATCTTTATTATTTCTCTTCTCCTGCTGGGTTTAGGCTTTATTTGCTGTTCTTTCTCCAGCTCCTTTAGGTGTAGGGTTAGGTTGTGTACTTGAGACCTTTTTTGTTTCTTGAGAAAGGCTTGTATTGCTATATACTTTCCTCTTAGGACTGCCTTTGCTGCATCCCAAAGATTTTGAATAGTTGTGTTTTCATTTTCATTGGTTTCCATGTATTTTTTTAATTCTTCTTTAATTTCCTGGTTGACCCATTCATTCTTCAGTAGGATGCTCTTTAACCTCCATGTATTTGAGTTCTTTCCGACTTTCCTCTTGTGATTGAGTTCTATTTTCAAAGCATTGTGGTCTGAAAATAGGCAGGGAATCCCAATCTTTTGGTACCGGTTGAGACATGATTTGTGACCTAGGATGTGATCGATCCTGGAGAATGTTCCATGGGCACTAGAGAAGAATGTGTATTCCGTTGCTTTGGGATGGAATGTTCTGAATATGTCTGTGAAGTCCATTTGGTCCAGTGTGTCATTTAAAGTCTTTATTTCCTTGTTGATCTTTTGCTTAGACGCTCTGTCCATTTCAGTGAGGGGGGTGTTAAAGTCCCCCACTATTATTGTATTGTTGTCGATGTGTTTCTTTGCTTTTGTTATTAATTGGCTTATATAATTGGCTGCTCCCATGTTAGGGGCATAGATATTTACAATTGTTAGATCTTCTTGTTGGATAGATCCTTTAAGTATGATATAGTGTCCTTTCTCATCTCTTATTACAGTCTTTGGTTTAAAATCTAATTTGTCTGATATAAGGATTGCCACCCCAGCTTTCTTTTGGTGTCCATTAGCATGGTAAATGGTTTTCCACCCCCTCACTTTCAATCTGGGGCTGTCTTTGGGTCGAAAATGAGTCTCTTGCAGACAGCATATCGATGGGTCTTGTTTTTTAATCCAGTCTGATAGCCTGTGTCTTTTGATTGGGGCATTGAGCCCATTTACATTCAGGGTAACTATTGAAAGATAGGAATTTAGTGCCATTGTATTGCCTGTAAGGTGACTGTTACCGTATATTGTCTGTGTTCCTTTCTGGTCTATGTTGCTTTTGGGGTCTCTCTTTGCTTAGAGGACTCCTTTCAAGATTTCCTGTAGGGCTGGTTTTGTGTTTGCAAATTCCTTTAGTTTTTGTTTGTCCTGGAAGCTTTTTATCTCTCCTTCAATTTTCAATGACAGCCTAGCTGGATAGAGTATTCTTGGCTGCATATTTTTCTCGTTTAGTGCTCTGAATATATCCTGCCAGTCCTTTCTGGCCTGCCAGGTCTCTGTGGATAGGTCTGTTGCCAATCTAATGTTTCTACCCTTGTAGGTTACATATCTCTTCTCCCGAGCTGCTTTCAGGATTTTCTCTTTGTCTATGAGACTCGTAAGTTTTACTATTAGATGTCGGGGTGTTGACCTATTTTTATTGATTTTGAGAGGGGTTCTCTGTGCTTCCTGGATTTTCATGCCTGTTTCCTTCCCCAAATTAGGGAAGTTCTCTGCTATAATTTGCTCCATTATACCTTCTGCCCCTCTCTCTCTTTCTTCTTCTTCTGGGATCCCAATTATTCTAATGTTGTTTCGTCTTATGGTATCGCTTATCTCTCGAATTCTGCCCTCGTGATCCAGTAGTTGTTTATCTCTCTTTTTCTCAGCTTCTTTATTTTCCATCATTTCATCTTCTATATTACTGATTCTCTCTTCTGCCTCATTTATTCTAGCAGTTAGCGCCCCCATTTTTGATTGCACCTCATTAATAGCCTTTTTGATTTCTACTTGGTTGGATTTTAGTTCTTTTACTTCTCCAGAAAGGGTTTCTCTAATAACTTCCATATTTTTTTCAAGCCCAGCTAGTATCTTTAAAGTGATGATTCTGAACTCTAGATCTGACATTGTACTAATGTCCGTATTGAGTAGGTCCCTGGCGGTCGGTACTACCTCTTGTTCTTTTTGTTGAGGTGATTTTTTCCGTCTTGTCATTTTGTGCAGAGGAGAATAGATTAATGAGAGAACAAAATGCTAGCAGAGTAACAACGTCCCCAGAAAATATACTCTAAACAAATCAGAAAAGACCTGAAGCAGTGGGAAAAGAAAGGGAAAGAGAGAAAAAAGAGAAAGAAAAAAAAGAAAAAGATAAAGATAAAAACAAAAACAAACAAAACAAAACAACAACAACAACAAAAAAACCCAGAATGTGATCAAATATGATCAGGCTCGTATATAGATCAGTGCCACACACTAGATTTGGGGTGTATTTTGGTCTTTTAGAAGAAAGTGCCTCCCAAAATTTTAAAGAAAGAAAAACTTATATATGTACAAAAATAAGGGTTGATATGATGAAGGGATGGAATATGACTGTAAAGATGGAAATTATAAAAAATTTTATAAAAGGAATTGATAAGAAGTTGTTTGAAAAAAGAAAGAAGAGGATTTAAAAAAAGAAAAAAGAAAAAAAAAGAAGGGAGAGGATGTGATCAGGCAGGGGAATAGAAAACACCATATACTAGAGATTTAGGGTATATTTTAATCTGTTAGAAGAAACTATCTCAAAATTTTAAAGAGAGAACAACTTATATATATAAGCCAAAAATATGGGTAACTATTATGAAGGGATAGAATATGACTCTAAAAATGAAAAATAAAAATTTTTTTTTAAAAAAGGGATTGATAAGATGTTGGTTGAAAAAGGGAAAAAGAAAAATTCAAAAAGAAAAAAAAAGAAAAAAGACAGTTAAAAAAAATTAACTTTGAAAGACTAAAGAATCATGGTAAAAAAGCCATGAATTCTATGTGCAGTATTCCCCTAGCGCTGGAGTTCTGCCATTCTCATTGATCGGTAAACTTGGTCTTGGCTGGCTGTTCTCACTGATCTTCTCGGGAGGGGCCTGTTGCCGTGGTTTCCAAATGTCTTTGCCGGAGGCGGAATTGCCCCGCCCTTGCCCCCTCCCGGCTAAGTAATCTGCTCGGGTTTGCTCTCCGGAGCTTTTGTTGCCTGTGAGCTTTCCGTACAGCTTTGGAGGCGGAGAGTGAAAATGGCGGCCTCCCAATCTCCGCCCCGGAGGAGCCGAGAACTCGGGGTCTCGCTTCTCAGTGAGCCCCCAGAGAAAAGCCGTCAGTCACTCCCGTCTCCCCGGTCTCCGGCCGCACTCCGTGCTCACCCGGCCTGTGACCGCGTGTTTCTATCTCTGGCGCCCGACCCCGGGTGGAGTCTCCAAACCCAGCAGATCCCTGCGGTGCACTCCCGCGTGGCTCCTCCCGGGGGAGGAAGGTGAGTCTCCCCGGATCTGCCGCTTGTTGGGTCCCTGCTGGAGGAGCAGGGGCCCGACTGTGCCGCGGATCACGGTTTATGGCAACCCCGAGCTGAGAGCCCGCGCCTGGGCTCCGCCTCTGCAGCCGGCTTCCCTGCTCCGTTACCTGGGAGCTCTGCCACACTCAGGCACCCCCCGTCTTTCTGTGACCCCGAGGGTCCTGAGACCACACTGTCCCGGAGGGTTCCACCCCCCGCTTAGCCACCAGAGTGACGTCCCTCGGCGGAGCAGACTTTTAAAAGTTCCGCTCTGCGGCTCTATCACTTGCCAGAAGCGGCCGCCGGAGGCCCCTCCCCCGCCGTCTATCCTCCCGAATACCGCCTCGGATTCACTTCTCCGCACGTCCTACCTTCCAGAAAGTGGTCGCTTTTCTGTTCAGAGAGTTGTTGCTATTCCTTTCTTCGATCTCCTGTTGGGTTTGTAGGTGTTCAGAATGGTTTGATCCCTATCCAGCTGAATTCCTGAGAGGAGACGAAATCCAGGTCTCCTACTCCTCCGCCACCTTGCTCCGCCCCCTCATTCTTGACTCCTTCCCCTCAAGCAACCCATTGCTATGTTCCACCTGCAATCCCTGCTAATGATATCATCCCCTCTACCACTACCACTCCAGTCACCTTTATCTCTCTTCTGTGCTGATGAGAGACCTTCTTAAATTATCTTAGGGTTTCCTCTCTGGGATCCTATTTAATGTATCCTTCACATTGCAGATAGAGCAATCTTCTTAAATTATAAATAGTATTATGATACTTCCCTACTCAGAACTCTTCAGGATTATCCAGTTCACACTCATACAAAATCTAGTCTTCTTTACTGGGGCTCAGAAGATCCTGCATGATCTGCCTACCTGTCCCACCCTCCTCTTTATCTCCTTCTGCTTTAGCCACCTGGGCAATTCTTTTTGTTCTTTCTGTTTCTGGTACACACTAAGTTCCTTCATTACTCAAGACTCTTGCAGATGCTGTGTCCTATACCTGGAATGTTCTTCTCCCTAGATCATTGTATTGTTTGTTCCCTTAATTCCTTTCTGCTTAAATGTCAATTACTCAGAAAGTCCATACTTGACTACTGTATCTAAAATAGATCTCGTATATCTCACCACAGTCACATTCTATTTCCTTACTCTATTTCTTTATTTCCTTCCTTATTTTTCTTCCTTGCACTTATCTCCAGTTTCCATTACATGTTTGTTCATTCATTTGTGTAATTTCTGTATCTAGCACTAGAATGTCAGCTCCATCAAAGCAGAAACTTCATCTGTCCAGTTTTTCTCATTAAAGGTGCCTAAAATAATTCCAGGCACATACTGGATAGTCCCTGAGACTAGCATGTTCCTGACACATATTTGTCAATGAATAAATTATTGAATGAATGGACTGTACTTTGTAGCCAGATAAACTCTTTAGTCTTCTGTTTTTCCTAAGATCTCTTCTCTGCATTGTGGTTTTCTAAAGAGTTTAGTAATTTTATATTGAGTGCATTTATTCTGAGATATGGAATTTAAATTCATTCTCTTCAGCTTGCTAGTTTTATATTTGACTCTTGAAATAAGCTCTAGTTTCTCTCACCGAAGTTTGTCCATACCTCCTTTCTAGTCTAAACCTCTTTTTTTTTTTGGTAGATAAGATAAAATCTGGGGAATTCTGCTTAATTCTGATATACATTAATAGATTGCCAGCTAATCAATTCAGCAGGTCCTGTGCTCTTCCCTGCTCTTGCTTTAAAATAACAAATAAAGAAAATAACTTTTTTTCCTAAGCATTTTCCCTAAGTTTGTGCCTTTCTGGGCCCACTTAATTTGGGAAAGCAGGCCTAATATAAGTGAAACAACAAGAGAATTGTATAAATTTTACAATAAGTGATATGGCACATAGACTCTAAGTCTTTCAGAAAATGGAATGATCACAGAGAGTTTGCAGAATTAGAAAAAATTTTGTGTAGGATGCTTCCCAACTTTTAAAAATGATGGTATATGTTAAAGAGTAAAATCATGGACTTTTAGAAACAGTAGAATGTTACACATAGTTTTAGAAAAATTAGCAGGGCTTGGAGCTGGTAATTTTGTCAGACTGCATGTGTTAGCTGTGCATGACTTTTATCATCAGCCAAAAAGACATCAGTGTCCATATGAGGTCAAGGGCAGAGTGGCAGAGAGTGTTCAAACAAAGTTTTCAGGTCAGCAGACAACCTTGGATGTGCTTTTGGAGGGTGAGGTTAGTAACATCACAGCAGCAAGCATAAGCTAACCATCTTGAGAGATAATGATTCACTGCTCTCTTAGCCTAGAGACCCAGCAACATTTTTTTCCTAGCCTAGAGACCCAGGTCAAAAGCACTAAATGTGTGTGTGTTTGTGCTCATTTAGGTGTATGGGTGGGCTTGTGGATGCATTATAGAGTAAACATCCATATCTGTGTGTACTGTAAGGGAAGGGGCATGCTCTTTTATTATCACTAAATTTCTATTATTTTTTCTTGTTTTATATACCAGTAATGCCCTCCAGTTTTCAAAGGCCTTGCAAAGTTCACTGTAATGGCTCTAAACAGTAGGGAAAAATATGGTTTTGCTATTAAAGTATTTGAATAGGATGACCCTAAAGATCTAGTGATATGTTGAAGTGCAGGAAGGAATTTAGGAAGACTGGTGGGGAAGGGGTCTAATGCACACCCTTGAGAGTTTTTTTTTTCCCCATAGTGATGGCCTAACCTATTGGTAAAATTGGCTGATTTGGTGGTAAACATTATGGAGCATGAAAATTATTCACATGGCTAAGTTTTGCTTTTTCAACAACTGTGCAGTTGGGCTGACCTAACTTTCATTTCCTGTTTCCATTATGGTTGTTAGTCCCAATTCTTCCCACATCTGCACCCAGACATACCTCATTCTACAGCCTGTCTGCCCATCTGGGCTGTGGGGTGACCTCATTCTTGAGAAGAGGCCTGTAAACTGTGCTCAAGATGGACAGCCCCTGACAAATGGGTGTGTGTACCCTGAGTGCACAGCTGCAGGGACGCTTTGGCCACCCTTGGCTCATTGTGCTGCAGAGGGCTTTGTAAAAGGTTTTCAACATGTGTTTGTCTGGATATTTTCAAGGTTCATGTACAGCTCTGTTTTAAATATTTAACCTTATATGAGGATGTCTGAGACTTCCTGAAATTATTCCTATGATTCATAAAAGAAAAGGAATCTGATTATACAAATATGAATAGAATGATCAAAAGACCAAATGGCAATCCACTTACTTGCTCTCTTTTTTGGTTTCATAATTTTATACGTAGAGAACTTTTGCTCTCCTTGCCAATCAATCTGTAAATATGTATTTATTGAGCATTTTACGTACTGAGCAGAAAGGTAGATACAGAAAAGCAGAAGTCTTAGAAACCCACCTTTTATGTATACATCTAGTTGACACTATTGACTAGTATGGAGTGGCATTACAAAATACTACTAGCAAAGTTTTTTGAGTGTTACTGTGTGCCAAGTTTAAGTGTTATCTTTAAAAGTGTCGTCTCATTTAACCCTCAAAACAATCCATTAGGTAAGTGCTATTTTTCTCCCCTTTGCTCAGATCAGGAGCCAGAAGTTGGTGTGACTGAGGAACTTGGCAAGAGTACTCTTCCAGGAGAGCCAGGATTCACACTCAGTTCTTTCTGAGTTCACAACTAGATGGGGCTCCAGAGCTCAACATCTTAACCATGATGCTGTAGCACCTCTCAGGTGCTACCCTCTAGAGTGTGTAAAAACAAAATCTTGCCATTTGCAACGACGTGGATGGAACTAGAGGGTATTATGCTAAGTGAAATAAGTCAGTCAGAGAGACATGTATCATATGATCTCACTGATATATGAGGAATTCTTAATCTCAGGAAACAAACTGAGGGTTGCTGGGGTGGGGGGTGGGGTGGGAGGGATGGGGTGGCTAGGTGATGGACATTGGGGAGGGTATGTGCTATGGTGAGCGCTGTGAATTGTGTAAGACTGTTGAATCACAGACCTGTACCTCTGAAACAAATAATATATTATATGTTAAAAAAAACAAAGAAGAGAGTAGGAAGGGAAAAATGAAAGGGGGGAAATCGGAGGGGGAGACGAACCATGAGAGACTGTGGATTCTGAGAAACAAACTGAGGGTTCTAGAGGGGAGGAGGGGTGGGGGGATGGGTTAGCCTGGTGATGGGTATTGAGGAGGGCACCTATTGAATGGAGCATGGGTGTTATACGCAAACAATGAATCATAGAACACTACATCAAAAACTAATGATGTAATGTATGGTGATTAACATAACATAATAGAATAAAATTTAAAAAAAGGCAACACTTTTAGAGTGAAGATCAAATATGAGAGTTCAAGTCATCAGTGGATTTTTCCCACTTATATTTCGAAGTGGGACTTGGGCCTCCATTCAGCTTATTTGGAGTGATCCAACCCCAGGAGTACCTCACACTGGCCCAGGTTATTCTTCAGTATGTTCCCAGTGTGTTCCTTCTAAATCAACATAATAATATTAGCACAAATGAAGATAAAAAGAAATGGAGGCTTTGGTTTTTGTTGTGGTTTTTATTTATATTTTTAAAGATTTTGTTTATTTATTTGACAGAGAGAGACACAGCGAGAGAAGGAACACAAGTGGGGGAGTGGGAGAGGGAGAAGCAGACTTCCTGCTGAGCAGGGAGCCTGATGTGGGGCTCGATCCCAGGACCCCGGGATCATGACCTGGGCCAAAGGCAGCCACTTCATCACTGAGCCACCCAAGCGCCCCTTGTTGTTGTTTTTAATACTGATTCCTCCCACCAAATCTACTTTAGATTATGTGGGTAATTACTTTTCCTTGATTTTCAAGTTAAATCCATGTAGGAAATGCAGCCTTTGTAAATAACTCTTTACATTCTTTATTTGCTTTTGTAATTTCTTTATAATCCCTTTGTTATAGTGTAGTGATAAAGAGCAAGGACCACAAGATAGGGATGTCCCCTCTATCACTTTTATTCAACATAGTACTAGAAGTCCTAGCCTCAGCAATCAGACAACAAAAAGAAATAAAAGCCATCCAAATTAGCAAGGAAGAAGTCAAACTTTCACTATTTTCAGATGACATGATACTCTATGTAGAAAACCCAAAAGACTCCACCAAAAAATGGTTAAAACTGACACATGAATTCGGTAAATTTGTAGGATACAAAATCAATGTACAGCAATCTATTGCATTTCTATACACCAATAATGAAGCAGCAGAAAGGGAAATCAAGGAATCAATCCCATTTACAATTTTACCAAAAACCATAAGATACCTAGAAATAAACCTAACCAAAGAGGTAAAAGATCTGTACTCTGAAAACTATAGAATACTTCTGAAAGAAATTGAGGAGGACACAAAGGAATGGAAAAACATTCCACACTCACTGATTGAAAGAAGAAATATTGTTAAAATCTCTATACTACCCAAAGCAATCTACATATTTAACATAATCCCTATCAAAATACCACCAGCATTTTTCACAGAGCTAGAATAAACAATCCTAAAATATATATGGA
Source organism: Neomonachus schauinslandi (assembly GCF_002201575.2). Taxonomy (NCBI): domain Eukaryota; kingdom Metazoa; phylum Chordata; class Mammalia; order Carnivora; family Phocidae; genus Neomonachus; species Neomonachus schauinslandi. The sequence goes on from NC_058412.1 coordinate 53,884,265, forward strand.
ACCACAAAAGATCCCAAATAGCCAAAGAAGTCTTGAAAAAGGAAAGCAAAGCGGGAGGCAACACAATTCCAGACTTCAAGCTATATTACAAAGCTGTAGTGATCAAGACAGTATAGTACTGGCACAAAAACAGAAACACAGATCAATGGAACAGAATAGAAAGTCCAGAAATGGACCCACAACTGTGGGTCCATTTGACAAAGCAGGAAAGACTATCCAATGGAAAAAAGATAGTCTCTTCAATAAATGGTCCTGGGAAAACTGAACAGCAGCATGCAGAAGAATGAAACTGGACCACTTTCTTATACCATACAGAAAAATAAATTCAAAGTGGATGAAAGACTTAAATGTGAGACAGGAAACCATCAAAATCCTAGAGGAGAACACGGGCAATAACCTCTTTGACATCAGCCCAAGCAACTTCTTACTAGATATGTCTCCTGAGGCAAGGGAAACAAAAGCAAAAATAAACTATTGAGACTTCATGAAGATAAAAAGCTTCTGCACAGTGAAAGAAACAATCAACAGAACTAAAAGGCAACCTTTGGAATGGGAGAAAATATTTGCAAATGATATATTGTATAAAGAGTTAGTATCCAAAATATATAAAGAACTTAAAACCTCAACAACCTGAAAACAAATAATCCAGTTAAAAAATGGGCAGAAGACATGAACAGACATTTTTTCAAAAAAGACATACAGATGACTAACAGATACATGAAAAGATACTCAACATCACTCATCATCGGGGAAATGCAAATCAAAACTACAATGAGATATCACCTCACACCTGTCAGAATGGCTAAAATGAACAACACAGGAAACAACAGATGTTGGTGAGGATGTGGAGAAAGGGGAATCCTCTTACACTGTTGGTGGGAATGCAAACTGGTACAGCCACTCTGGAGATTCCTCAAAAAGTTAAAAAATGGAACTACCCCATGACCCAGCAATTGAACTACTAGGTATTTACCCAAAGGATACAAAAATACTGATTTGAAGGGATACATGCACCCCTATGTTTATAGCAGCATTGTCAACAATAGTCAAATTATGGAAAGAGCCCAAATGTCCATCAACTGAGGAATGGATAAAAGAGATGTGGGGTACACACACACACACACACACTCACAAAATAGCATATTACTCAACCATGAAAAAGAATGAAATCTTGCATTTGCAATGATGTGGATGGAGCTAGAGAGTATTAGGCCAAACAAAATGCACCAGTCAGAGAAAGACAAATACCATATGATTTAACTCCTATGTGGAATTTAAGAAACAAAACATATAAACATAAGGGGGAAAAAAAGAGAGGCAAACCACAAAATAGACTTAACTATAGAGAACAAACTGAGGGTTGCTGGAAGGGAGAGGGGTTGGGTTAAATGGGTGATGGGGATTAAGGAGGGCATTTGCTATGATGAGAACTGGGTGTTGTATATAAGGGATGAATCACTAAATCCTATACCTGAAACTAATATTACACTGTATGTTAATTAATGGGAATTTAAATAAAAATTTGGAAGAAAAAATAAAACAAATAAATAAATGGGCATTCATTCAGCAAATATTCACTGAGGACCATGATCCAGGAACTAAACCAGGAAACTTTGGGTGCCCTTAGCTTACATTATCATGGAGATGCATAAACAGTCAGAAACAATGGGTTGGTTTGATAAAAATAATTTGAATTATGTGATACAAACAACCAGTTAGGCCGCTAGTTAATTTTCTTAACAGTGTCTCTGGGTGTTATTGGGGAGATATAATGTAGGTAGAATTTAAACCTGAGAATACACCATACCATGCCAGCAATCTTTTTTTTTTTTTTAAGCTACTATGCTTCATTTTTCTTCTGAAGATAAAAGCCAGTGTTACTCTCTCTTAATGTAATGGGGCAATCAACAGAATAATTAGTGGTCTTGAATGAAGGAAATTGCAAAAAAATTGAAATTGCCTAGATAAAGTTAAAATTGCCAAATAACACCATAGATTTCAGCAGTATTTATACATATGCTCAAAATTATTTTTTTCATATGCTCAAAATTCTTAATTTTATTTATTTATACTATGTTTTATTTTTTTTAAAGATTTTATTTATTTATTTGAGAGAGAGAGTGAGCATGAGCGGGGGGGGGGGGGGGGGCAGAGGGAGAGGGAGAAGCAGGCTCCCCACTGAGCAGGGAACTTGATGCAGGGCCCTGTCCCAGGACCCTGGGATCATGACCTGAGCGGAAAGCAGATGCTTAACTGACTAAGCCACCCCGGTGCCCCTATTTGTATTTTATATTTTTATATGTAACACTGAGTGATTAATTCAGATTATTTCATATCAAAGACTATAAGATTTTTGTGACTGGTTGGTGCCCCTCATTCAAGGCCACTCCCTCCCAATTTGCCACCACACCCAACAAATTTGTGGCCTTTGTTCCACAAATGCATTTTAAAAAACATATGTTAGTAGTTTCTTTTTCCCTGAAGTGAGTTACTAATCCCTTTATTTTTCAGTTATTTCAAAAGAGAAGTTTGCAAATTTTGGCAACCAAGAGGTGCTTCAGTAGGTGAATAGATAAACTGTATTATATACAGACAATGGAATATTACTCAGTGCTAAAAAGAAATGAGCTATCAAGCTATGAAGACTTGGAGGGAACTTAAATGCTTATTACCATGTGAAAGGAGCCAATCTGAAAAGGCTACAATCTGTATACTTTTGATGTAGGAAAGAACATTAGGGTTCGGAGCTGACAGCCAAAAAAGAATTCTTGAGATGTCTTTGGTGCAAAAAGGTGGTTTTATTAGCACAGGGAAAGGATCCATGGGCAGAAAAAGCTGCAATGAGGTCATGAGCAGTGATCCATTATATACTTTCAAGTTAGGAGGGGGTTATGTATAGTGTAAATCTCTAAGGAATTTTGGAAGCAAGGTTTCCAGGACCTTGAGGGGGCTAGCTGTTGTTGGGAAAAGGTCGTTTATTACCGTCTAATAAAACCTTAGTCATGAGACACTTCAGGTGTATATAGGTGGGCCATATGCTTGGGGGATGATTGCCAACATGTATTTTGGGGGGTTTAGAGATAAAGGAAATTTCTAAATGAATTTTTATATGTTAAAGTAGACTTACAGGATCCTGAGGGTCTGGCCTAAGATTGCCTTTTGCCCTTAGCAAAGTATTAACTTGGAGGCAGTTGAGTCCCTAGAGGAATGTCACTATGCCTGTTTCAAGGACTTGTCAATGGGCTGTAGTAGTAAGGAAATTTAATAATTTCTCTTCTGCCTTCGTTTCACACATCACTTCCAACTATCTGACAGTCTGGAAAAGGCAAAACTATGGAGACAGTAGAAGGTTGAATGGTTACCAGGGGTTAGAAGGTGAGGAGGGATTAACAGGCAGAGCACAGGATTTTTAGGGCAGTGAAACTACTCTGTATGGTCGTGAATGGAGGATATATGTCATTACGTGTTTGCCTATAACCATAGAATGTCCAACACCAAGAGTGAACCCTAATGTAAAGTATGGGCTTTGAGTGATAATGATGTGTCAATGTAGGTTCACCCATTGTAATGAATGTACTGCTCTGGTGGGTGATATTGATTTATGGGGAAGGGTTTGCATATGTAGGGGCAGAGGATGTATTGGAAATCTCTGTCACCTTCTGCTCAATTTTGCTGTGAGCCTAAAGCTGCTCTTTAAAAAGGTCTGTTAAGAAAAAAAGAAAAGGGAAAAATTTGGACTATACCCGTGATGTCATTTTCATAGTTCATTGGCCAGAACTTTAAAAAAAAAAAAAAAAGGAACATTTGAATCCATGTGAACATTTTGATTGTTAAACCTCAAATATGACTTAATAGATTAAGATTTCAGGAATAAAGACACACCCAAGTTGACAACGTGTAGACCAAGTTTCAGCCTAGAGCAATCTGAGCTGTCAAGGACATTAAAGCTCATTAGCAGGATTCCTGCACAGGAACACTGGCAGCCACAGTCCTGCATTTCACAGTTCTTAGAAAAATCTTCTCATTGACGTTGTGGTGTTGCACTCAAGCTGAGAGCCTGAGGTATTTAATTGAAAGGCAAACATATTGGTTTTATATCTTTTGCTTTCTGGAGGGGGTAGCTTTTTTATTTTTAAAGTGACAATAGTGAGAAAAAAAAGGAGGGGGGGGAATCCACTCACATGTGACTGTATTAAACCACCCAGTAGCTGTTTATAACATAACACATCATTCCATCCTATAAGAAGTCTTTAACATATGAAAAGGAAGGCCTTACTGAGGGGTTAACAAGCAGAACTGGGTGAAATGCTACACTTGCTTTTGATGGTGTGAGATTTATCTTCTGCAAGCTAATGATATTATTTTTCCACTGTTTTCTTAAAGATTAGCCGTAGGGAATTTAAATAATTAGGCATAAAATCTCTGGCATGATATTTAATCAATCACATCTTAGTTTTCATCCAGTGCAAGGGCTGTGGTCAGCTGTGGGAAAGGCAGACACAGCAGAGGAGACCTGGCCAAGCTGCCCTCCTCACCAGCTGTGTGGGCTTGTTCTCAGGATGACTGGGGTGTCCAGGAACAAGCCACATCCTCGAGCAATCTGCTCACTCTGCTGGCTTTTCTGTTTGTTTATCGTGCAGCCTAGAGTTCTTCTTTACAGGCAATGGAACACAAAAAGGAGTAAGAACAAAGGAGACTTTGAAGGGCCACCCCTCTAGGAGAATTTTGGGGATTTTATAACTCTCATGGTTCTAGGAAGGATAAGGAGAAATGATGAAATTCTGTAGGCTGATGAAAAATGCCCATGAGTCAGGCTAGTTTTTTACATTTTGGGTTGTAGGTATATTAGTAAGGATTCTCCAGAGAAACAGAACCAATGAGATGTGTGTGTCTATACATAGACAGGGAGAGGGAGAGAGAGAGAGAGAGAGACTTCAAGGAATTGGTTCATGTGATTATGGAGACTAACAAGTCCAAAATCTTCAGGGTAGGCTGTCAGGCTGGGGACCCCGGTAAGAGCTAATGTTGTGGTTAAGTCCAAAGACCTCTACCAGCAGAATTATTTCTTTTTCAGGGAAGTCAATCTTTGTTCTGTGAAGGCCTTCGACTGATTGAATAAGACCCACCTGCATTGTGGAGAGTAATCTGCTTTACTCAAAGTTCACTTAAATGTTAATCTCATTCAAAAAATATACTCATACTGACATCCAGAATAATGTTTCACCAAATATCTAGGCACTGTAGCCTAGCAAAGTTGACACATAAAACTAACCATCATGGTGGGTTCCTTATTAACTAGTAAGACTAAATATTATATATTTGCATCCTATCAAAATTCCACTATACTTTGAGAAGATAAGCCCAGGAAAGAGTCTAATGCACATGTAAGTCAGAATTTTTAAGATGGATATAAAAACCTAGTTGAAAAAAATAGGATAACAATAGGATATGAGTCTAAATAATAAAAAAAACAATAGTCAACATTTATTTGGTACTATGTGTTGGGAATGTTTGAATCCTCATAAAACTTTGTGAGGTAGCAAATACCCAGAATCCAATAAACTGGGTTCAAATTCCAGCTCTACCACTCACTGGCTGTGTAACCCTGGCAAGTCCTTTAGACTCTGTTCTTTGGCGTCCTTAATAGGAAAATGAGAATAATCATAGCACCCACTGCCAGGATTATTCGGAAGATGAAATGAGTACTCTCATAGCAAGTATTTAGAACAGAGCCTGGTATACTAGAGGCACTGAGTGAGAGTTAGCCGTTATTGGTATAGAGGACAATAGAACAAAGCGATGGAGATCAAGAAGGCATGATATCCATCTGGAACCTAGAAACGGCGTATATGGCATATTGGCTACATGACAATATCCAGCATGTTTATAAGTAGATAAATGAACATGTCCTTCCACTAAAGTCATATGAACCTGAAGTTCAACTGAAAACAGACCATTCTTGTCTCCCTTGGCAAACCCATGACTAATTTTGCCAACAGGGAATATGAGGGGAGCCTTGACACTTGTCTCCAATATATTTGTCCAATACTGTTACTTTTGATTACCATTATTGGGTTTGAATTGAATAAAACCATCTATGTACAAAGTTTCCCCTAGAGGCGATGGAAAAAAAAAAAAAGGGGGGGACAGCAAAAAAAATGCCCAGACTGAGCAATCCAAGGTGATTCAGGATGGGCTAGTGTGAGGGACTTCACAGGCCTAACCTTCCCTGAGTTTATTTTATCACATCTCAGGCTATAAGGAGTTATCTTGCAGAAACTGAAAATCAATATATATTTTGTTTCATTTTAGAGAGTCTCAACAATAGTAGCCCAAAACACTTTAGAATACTCATTGTGCCATTAAAAGTCAGCAGCTGCCATAGACCTTAGATTTTCTGTAACTCAGCTAAGGGCATTTTGGAATTGTGATGACCCAAGTCACAAAGGAACTATCGGCATGATCTTTAGGTCTAAGTGGCTCCTTGATTTAACATCTCATTCCTGAGTTTCCTAGCTTTTCCCACCCTTAATTGTGAAACAACTGATTTCTGAGTGTAATTTGCATACTACCTTTAACTATTTGGTTTTCTTTTCTTTTTTGACTTTGCCTGTTGCTGCTTGTGAAAGCAATGCCCTCATTAGTTTCTTTTACCTGGGGCTTCAGTTAAATAAGAGATTTCAAACTCACATAATTGTATTCTGACCAGGATAGAATCCTAAGAGAATTCCCCCTCACCTGAAAATCCATGTCATAGGCCTCATGTAGTTGTTTTGTGCTTCTGGGCTCATTCTTTGAATTCTAAGTATGGAAAACCAATAAACAGTAACAATGATTTTTATGCTAACTAGGTTGAAATGGATTCTCCAGTCCACCATTGAAAATCAGAAATCAGTCAGACCATAACACAGAGGCCAACAAATTGTTAGGCGATTAAGGTTATTTACTAACTGTTTGACGGCTCCACTTAGCATAAAGGTGAACTGGAGGCAATTCTGACCACATAGGCCTCCACACAATGTTTTATTGGCTTGGCCAATTTATAAATCCTATATCCATGAGATAATTGGCAACTCACTCCTTCACAGATGTGGGTTATGCAATCACAGTGGGAAAAAGATTCACTGAAGCTGACCTGCCAGAAATCTTTACTTTCAATCTATAAAATATAATTAGGTTATTAATATAAAAGTATAATCAAATACCAGTGTTTTGTATTGTAAAGAAGCATACAAATGTAAGGAGATATTGACAGACAGATCTATCTATCTATCTATCTATCTGTATCTATCTATCTATCTATCTGTATCTATCTATCTATCTATCATCTATTAAATATTAAGATAATCAGTGTTATGACCCTATATTTTACTTTTTTGCAAGTAGTTCTCCAGACCTTCATAGTGGAGTCCAACTTCAGTTTCAAAGACTATATGTTAGGATTTTTATCAATGAGTAATTTTCTTCTGTTTACTCATTCTTTATTTTGATAGTGGGTCTTATAGATCCATACCTATTAATCAACTGGAAGAGTAAATGTAATACCATAGACACATGAAGGGTCAGTTTGCCAGCTGGCATAAACTGTGAAAGGTGGAGTGTGTGTGTGTATGTGTCATAAATTGCTCTGCATGATGATATAGCCATTGTTATTTGCAGAAAACTTTTTATTTTTGTTAGGTCAAGAAGCCTGTAATTCTTCAAGTGATCCCTGAACCTTATTTAATGCAGCCAACCACAAAAGGAGCTGGGTTGAACTTTGGTGTCTGAGAGTTAGAAAGTAATAACTTTCTCATCTCTTCTGTAAGTGACTTATGCCATGTGATGAATGCAGACCCTTCCCTCACAAGGGTTTCTTGATATTATACACTCGTAGCAAATAAGGTTAGAACCTTTAAAATATAGCATTTAGTAATGTGCTGGAAATAGCTTCTTCTTGATTCCTTTAAAGGTCACCGCATTTGCTTTCCAGGCGTCATTTTAGCTCTAGCCTCTACAGAGTGGAACTGAGAACATGCTTGCCTTTGCGCCTTCAATTTTCCCAAGCTTAAGAGTAAAATGGCAAGATCTTTCACATAAAGTGGAGTGTGTGTGTGTGTTTCTGTGTGCGTATGTGTGTTCTTGTGAGTTTAGATGTATAAATGCATTACCAAGAGAATCTTAACGTTCGTTATATACACGCATACTGTTTTTTCAGTTGGAGGTAAGTTGGAGGTAAGGTGATCTTGTATTATCCTCAGTTCGGAAGCCAAGCTTGTGGGATGAAATTGGGGCAACAACTACTAAAGGAAAGCAAACTCTGGGAAAAGCAGTCAATTATTTGTGCTTTTCCTGAGCACTCCATGGACCATGCTTCACCAAACCTAAGTATATTAACAAGACCCTAGCCAGATAAATTAGCATCAGCCCACAAACTTTGCTGCTGTTCCACTGAAAAAAATGAATTTATTAAGCCATTGATATAAAGCAAGAAAAAATAGTCAATTGCAGCATTGCTATCAGAATTAGATTGGAACTGCAGATTGAAACAAGAGACTATTTCACACCAACTGATACAAATCAAGTCCAGACTGGCAAAAAGTCTTACAAGATAAGGCATATTTCACAAGCATCATCATTGTCATTTGTTAGCACTGCCAGTATCCTTACATTCTTCACATCTCCATCATTAGCATCATTGTTAACATCATCATCTTCCTGTTTGTAGTCAGCAGTTGTGTTTCTTTGTTGAAGTACACTAAAGATTAAAAATTGTCCGTATCTGCTAATCATCCATGGTCTATGTTCACCATGTCCTAGCTAATTCTGATCCTCTCCCTGCCCACTAAAATCTCTACCTAGAACTCCAAGCTGGTCTAAATTCTCTTTCTTCTTCCAGGACCTCCCTTCTTCTGAATTCCCCATAGCAGTCATTATCGGGCTATTACTAATTTTTCATTTAAAATTATCTGTTTTGGTTATTAGCAATCTTTTCAAATGTGCATATTTTGTTGGTTCAACTAGAATATAAAGGTCTTTGTACATTGGTGTAAACACCATATTATTTAGATTAGTGCCTTATATGTAGTATTATGTAATATTTAATAAATATTCAAAAAATATTTATTGGTCGATTGCAATTGTACAGAGAAGTTGGGGAATTTGTTCATAGTCAAAATATTCCTATAAATGGTGTTAATTTATCCAGAGGAGTTTGTTTGTGGAGATGACACTATATGTACTTATGGTGGAAAATATCATGAGTGGGAAGTCAGGGAAGTTGGAATTTGTGTGAAGTGGAGATCTCTCAGAAGAAAGAGCACTTGGCTTGTTTTTTAAAATGTTCTCTGCATGGGATCTATAGATTTGGCAAAGTCTGTTGAGAGGGTTGGAGAAAATGCTATGGGGATGTAAACATGAAATCAGAAGATTAAGCCAGCAGCACAAAAAGTGAGTGAGATAAGTGTGGGACAACTGACTGGTGAAACAGCACTGAAAATCAGGGTACCTGATTCAGCACACCATTGCCTGAAATTTGACAGCATGGTGTTGGTTGAAAGTTTAACTTCTGTGGATTCAGCCCAGATGGCTGTATAGAACTCCTAGAATCAGAGAATATCTACCCAACATCTGCATTTTGTAATATATTTTGATTTACATCAAATTTTGTTCCAGGGATGTTTCTTTCAAAGTCATTTGTAGCTGACTTTGCTGCCAGGGAGCTAGTCAAATATGACAAAGATGGGAAAGATGAGGGTATTAGAAGGCAGGCAGGGAAGAAAACAGACACCTTGGAGGGAGAACCACATTTTTAGCCTGCTTTGTTCATGTGGGACTTTCAGGAGTGTGGGATGATGTAGGTTGATCAATGAAACACCCAGAAATGTGTTTACATCCTTACAAATGAGCGGACGGTATCTGTGCTTCCAGCCCCACATTCATTCGGTTTCTTTTCCTTTTGACTTGGAAATGTTAGCTTGTGTGAGTTTCAAAATAACATCCTGCGATGTGAACTCCCTCCGTTTGGGTTATTTATTTGGTGTAAGTGAAAAATGGCACTTTACTGCAGCTTGGAATTTCCCAGGTACCTTTGAATACAAATATCCAAGACATTCGAAGATATATGAATATATATCCTTGACTGATGGTTCAAAATGCCATCCACACCTGAATCTGATGAAGCTTTTAGCTCCAGCTACCAATTTACAGGAACGAAGAGAGGAAAATGTTAAACTGTACCATAGGGAGGCAATCAGCTACATACAGATTGTGGAAAAATCTTTAGGGGATATTACCTGATTTTTTGACAAACATATTACATGAAAGACAAAAGAGAAATGATATGGGGCCCATAGATCAAAGGATATTAAATATTTACAAATGAATTGCAATATGTGGACTTCATTTGCCTCTTATTGCAGACATATAAATTTTAAAATTATGATGATTACAAGACAATTGTAGATGTGAACATTGACTAGATATTTGACAATTATTTAGAAAATATTGCTAATTTTAAGAGCTGTGATAATGGTATTATGAGTTCTTAAAGATTCATTATCTTTTGGAGGTACATGTGTTACTTACTGAAATTTTTGCAGATGAAATGATATGATGTATAAGTTGCTTCAAAATAACATGGGAAGGGAGAGTAGCTGAAACCAGGAATGGCCATGAGTTTATCGTTGAAGCTGGGTGATGGGTATGCAGTAATTCATTGTACTATTCTGTGCTTGAAATTCTCTACAATAAGAACTTTTTTTTTTAATGCCATCAATTTACGTTGAGCATTTTCTTTGATTCTTGGAGCTTTCTCAGTACTTCATCAAGTGGCGGGTTAGATAATCCCTAAAAGAATGGGATATAGATATTGTTGCCCTTTGGGTAGAAGGTTGTGTAAATGCTAAGGAGGGGGAAGCATCCTTAACAAAATGTTTTTTAATTTTTAAATTTGTACTGTACTAATGGATTGCTCCCCTGTCCCTTCAGTTTCTAAACTGGGATTGGAAGGGGGAAAAAAGAACCTGATCAGGAGGAAGTTGCTGTTTCTATCAGGCAGTCCTTTTGGCATTTTTAAAAAGGCAAATTCCTGATGAAAAGGACCCTTATTCTCTGACCAGTCCCAGCATTTAGACTCAGACTTAATTCTTCTGGATTCCATGTGATTTCCAAACAATAAATATGCTTTAGAGAGACTAAGGACATTGGGAATCCAAACCAAACAGCTATAGCTATGGTTTCTCTTCCCTTCATTTTCTGGAGCCCACAGAAAGATGGAGTGAACAGTTCTCTTTGCTTTTATTTCCCTCTCGGTGAGATCTGTAATGGATGTCTGTCCTAAAAGTAACTTTTGTTGATGTATTCTCTTCTCTCCTCTCTTCTCTCCTCCATCCTACCAATGGACTGAGTCAACTGACCTCACTCCCTGCTCTAGGGTTGGGCTCAGATTGGCTTATCCCACTCAATACATTCTGTTCCATTGGTTTGGGCTGTTGGTTCTGGGGAGGATATATTCCCCCATGTGAGTTCACCCAGTGTATTTCTCAGCACTGTTGTAATACAGGGGCAGAAGGAATCTCTCCTACTGGACTTGAACAAAGACAATTGTATCCCTGATTTTGTTAAGCAGTTATCCTGCTACCACAGGAGAGTTGATAAAAGGGAGCTCATATTGAGGATTGCTGAGCCAGAAATATGGAAAGAAATTTGGTCTTTGGAAATATGACTGTTATGCTAGATCAATTAACAATGAAGATGTCTTTCCTTGAGGTTATATTTGTTCTGAGGGTCAGTCAGTCTTGATTATTTAATCCAAATGAATTGTGTTTTATCTTATTTGTAACTAAGAGCATCTTAGTACAAATGGAACATTCTTACCTATTGACATAGAAATGATGGAGATAAAATATTTTGTTGAAGAATCCAGGGGTAAGAATATACTGCTCAATCTCAGGAAACATACTGAAGGTTGCTGGAGTGGTGGGGGGTGGGAGGGTTTGGGTCGCTGGTTGATACACACTGGGGAGGGTATGTGCTATGGTGAGCGCTGTGAATTGTGCAAGACTGTTGAATCACAGATCTGTACCTCTGAAACAAATAATACATTATATGTTAAAAAAAAAAGATAGCAGGAGGGGAAGAATGAAGCGGGGGAAATCGGAGGGGGAGATGAACTATGAGAGACGATGGACTCTGAAAAACAAACTGAGGGTTCTAGAGGGGAGAGGGGTGGGAGGATGGGTTACTCTGGTGATGGGTATTAGGGAGGGTACGTTCTGTATGGAGCACTGGGTGTTATACACAAACAATGAATCATGGAACACTACATCAAGAACTAATGATGTAATGTATGGTGATTAACATAACGTAATAAAAAAAAAGAAAAAAGATTAAAAGAGAAAAGAATATACTGCTCACTTTGCCTCTTGAATTGGTCTTGAAATGGCCACATATCAGATATATTAAGACAATATTAGTTGGGGACATCAAATAAACATGTCATGTGATTAGACAAACCTAAAGGTATAATTTTGCTGAGTCTAATCCTGTCTGGTGGACCTAGAAAATTCTGAAGAGTACCAAGTGAAAAGGTAGAGGTAATACATCAAGATCTGCAGAGTAACCTGTGTGATATCACTAGATGTTGGGGGCTAGGAGAGAAGAAAAACTGAGTTTAAGTTCTTACCATTTCTGTTCCATCTTTGGAAAAACCCATGTCAACTGTATAGATCAGCATGCATGCCCCAAATGGCACTAGATTGCTTCATGGAGATGAACCACATTTGCTTTATTTACCTTTGTATTTATTAACTATATTGATTGACTACCATATGTATGCTGGGCACTGGTTGCAATATTTTTTTTTTTAAGATTTTTTTTTTAGATATTTATTTGACAGAGAGAGACAGAGCACAAGCAGGGCGAGCATCAGGCAGAGGGAGAAGCAGGCTCTCCGAGGAGTAGGGAGCCCGATGTGGGGCTCAATCCCAGGACCTCAGGATCATGACCTGAGCTGAAGGCAGTCGCTTAACCAACTGAGCCACCCAGGCGCCCCTGGTTGAAATATTCTAGTGTGAGAAGATCAGACAGTAAGCAACTAGACAAGTAAATCTGTCATCTCTCAGATAGCAATAAGTGCTCAGGAGAAAAAGAAAGTAGAATAAAGTAGTCTAGAAGTACTAAGGAGGAGGAATATAATATATAGTGTTTAAGAAGATGACACTTGAACAGAAATCTGAAAGACATGAAGGATGCTTCCAGAACAAGTTAAATTTGGGTATCAACCATTTTTACATACTTTTTAGTTTGGAAAGGGAATTCAGTGCAAATTTATAATTGCTTATAAAACAGGCCAAACAAAACAAAAGTGGGCAAAGAAAAAGCCAAAATCTCCTCCCTTATTTATTTATTTATTTATTTATTTATTTATTTAGAGAAAGAGAGGGGAGGGAGGGGCAAAGGGAGAGGGAGAGAGAGAATCTTAAGCAGGCTCCATGCCCGGAGCAGAGCCAGATGTGGGGCTTGATCTCACAACCCCATGATCATGACCTGAACCAAAATCAAGAGTTGGATGCTTAATTCACTGAGCCACCCAGGCACCCCCTAAAATCTCCTCCCTTTTATAATTCTTTTGCATTCTCCCCATTTTAAACACTTGCCCACCACCCTGTCCATGGATACAGAAGTTAAAATTTGTTAGGTAGTCAGCTCTACTTTTTTTCTAAGTTTATACAAATTATACTCCCTGAAATACACATGGAATATGTATGTATGTTTATAATTATTTCTATTTCTTATAAAATTGGGATTTTATTATGGACTATTCTCTGCAATTTGCTCTAGTTATGTAACAATGTTTTGTTCACCATGGCAATACCCATTAACAGACATCTAACACAGTCCTCTCTGTCTTGCCATTTGGTTGCTCCTCTTTTTCTTATATTTCTCACACTGGATAATGGAAAAGAATAAAACCTGTGATGTAACTGTTTCTCCTAAAATTTTCTCATACAATATATTCCAGATGATGGAAGTCAGTGGAAACAAGAAATTATTTCATATAAACACTTTTGGTGCTAAATTGCAATTTTATATCTGTCTATCATAGGTTTGTACAGGCCTCTTAAGTAATTTTGTCTAGAAATTTGGGACAAAATCACAAAAAGGTAAATATTAGAAAGAAATTTTAAAATTAAAAGGTACTTAAAATATCACCTAATCTAATCTTGTTCTATTAATTTGATAAATATAATAGTAAGTGCCTAACATTCAGTAGGCACCATGAAAGAAAAAGTTGTCTAGGACATAATCTTAGTCTTCATCTTAACAGAAGGTCAAGCAAAGGCTCAAAGGGACTGGAAACATTTCCCAAGACACAATAGGGAAGTGACAGATGTAATTTGAACACAGACCATTTGGCTCTGAGTTCAGGGCTCTCTTCCATTGTATCTCATGGTCTACAACAGTTTTTAATAGTAAATAACTGAAAGGCCAGTCCTGAGTGCTCTCACTTGCAAAAAGTTTACCCATTAGAAGTCCATGCAGTGAAAGAAATACTAGTTAGACAGCTCTCATCCATCCAAGCTGGTAATTTACTCTGAAAAATTTTAGCGTAAAAATCTAATTTCAACCCATTTTCTCAGAGGGTAAATTTTATTCCATTTCCTTTTCTCAAAGCTCTGTCATTAGTATATTAGACTAATGAGTGAATCAATTATTTAAAACTGGCAATATTTTTTACTATGTCTAATTAAGTGTTTAATCAGAACATTCTGGTCTTTAATCCTCTGAAAACAGCATTTGCCAGAAGATTAATGAAATGGATATGTTAAACATTACTAACAAACCCTTTTACTCAGAGGGCTAAGGAGGGAGCTGGAGCCTTAAAGGTGAAGGTGAACAGGAAATTGTCACAGAAGAGAGAGGAAATGGCAATAAATCTAATAGCAGCAGTTGAAGACCATATTTCTGAACAGATTTTGACTGGGGAAGAGTAACTATAGCCTCAACTTGTGAAAAAATATAAAAGTTTGTTAAAATGCTAAAGAATGACTAACAAAATTGAGTTATATCTTGGTGTTGGATATGAAGTGTAGGTATCATAATGTTATCAGTTGTCCTTAAATAAAACTATAAATTCAATGCAGTCATGTCAAAAATCGCTGTGGCTTTTTTTGGTGGAATTTAATAAGCTACTTTTGAATATTATGTGGAAGAGCAAAGCCCAAGGATAGTCAAGACATTTTTGGAGAAGAACAAGATGTGAAGTAGGGAGAGACAAATCTTAAGACACACACACACACACACACACACACAATATGCCTTATAGTTTTGACGTAGGAATAGACAAATAGACCAAAGAAAGAGAACAGAGTAGAAACAGATCCACTTATGTGGAACTTTGTGGGCACTATAAATAAATGCAGTAATTATAGATTATTCAGTAAATAGTGCTAGGACATCCACTTTTTCTATGGAAAAATGAAATCAGATACCTACCCGATATCATACACAGAAATCAACTTCAGGTAGATCAATGGCTGAAATGAGAATTACAAAAATAAATAATTCAGGAAACTGTTATTTTGATTTTTTGGTAGGTGCTTTTTTTTTAAGTAAAAGCAAAAAAATGCACTAACTAAAACAAAATTTGATAAATTCAGCTGCATTAAAATGAAGAAATGCATGTAAAAATCTCATAGAGAGAGTGAGAAGACAAGGCCCAAACTTACAGAAGATATTTGCAACACATTAACTGTAAAAAAGATTAGCATGTAGATAATACAGAGTATTTCTACAAATCCATTAGAAAATGGCTAACAATTCTATAGAAAAATAAGCAAAAGATGTGAACAGGATTTCACAGAAAATGTGAATGGCCTGTAAACATACAAAACTATGTTTAATATCATTAATTATAATAGGAATAAAATAAAACTTCAATAAAATATCATATTCCACATACTTGTGAAGCAAAAAATTTTTAAACTATTGGCAATAGGAAGCGCCATCAAGAATGTGAAGCAATAGGAATTTCACATTCACTACTCATGAGGATATAAGTGGTACAACCATTTGGAAAAAAAAAAAAACTGTTCAGCCATGGCCAGTAAAGTTGAATACATCCATACTCAATGAATCAAGAAATTAATTCCTAGGTATGGTCTCAGGAAGAATCTTGCACATGTACACCAGGAAACTCATACAAAAATGTTCATAATAGAAATGTTTTTAAGAGCCAAAACCTGGAGAAAATGGTTGAATAAATAACAATCCATTCACACAGTAAAATACTATGTAGCAGTGAAAATAGGTGGACAATAGCTGTATACATCACATGATGAATCTTAAAAACCTAAAGCGCAGGACAAGAGTGAAGTCTAGAAGAATGCTTACAGTATGATAAAGTTTAAGAAGAATAAAATCTGAACAATTAATGGTTCAGGAATACGCTTAGATGGTAAAACCCTATAGAAAAGTGAAGAAATCACTAACATAAAATTGAGAACAGTGGTTCCCGCAGCACATTCTGTTTCAGAGTCATCAGTTCCATGAACCACGTTCACTCTTCAAATAGCTTCTCTGTCTTCTCACTCTTTTAGTGCTTTGGTTTCATAGATTTAAATTTCACCTATATTCTGAGAACTTCCAAATTTTATATGTCCATTGCAGCTCTCCCCTGAACCACAGACTCCTATGCCCAGCGGCCTTTCTGCTGTGTCCATCTGGGTGTCTGACAGGTATCTTATCTTAGCTTGTCCAAGCCTGAACCCCTGCTACCTGCACTCTCCCAACCCTACCAAGTCCTGCTTCCTCAGCAGCCTGCCCCTCCTAGTGAACAACATTTTTACCTTTCCAGTTACTCAGGCAAAAGTAAACAAACACCTTGGATTCTTTCTTGACTTCTTTATCTCCTTCCCTGAGTTCAGTCAATCAGCAAATCCTTTTGGTTCTAATTTCAAATTTTGTGCAGACTCTGACAACTCTCATGACTTCTACCAGTACTGTCCATGTCATCTTTCCTTGTGTCACCACCACTTTCCCCCATCCGCACCTCTCATATCCTCCCTTACATCATTTTCCACATCACTCAAAGTGAAAACTAAATTTTCTCAGAGCCTTGCATGATCCACACAACCCCTTGCCTCCTGACCACATCTCCACCATCCTCTCCCTCCTTCATCTTGACCTACTTGCTGTTGAATAAGTCAAGAGTGCCACTTTCCCAGGGTTTTTGCACTAGCTCTTCCCTCTACCTTTCCATGGACACCCACTTTGCTCACTTCCTCAGCCCCTTCAGCTTTTTGCTCAAATGCTTCAAGTATGGCCTTTCCTATCTAGCCCTTCAGTTCTCCTGTCTACCCTCTTATAGTTACCACCATTTCACATACTATATATTTTACATAGTTGTTTATTCTGTCTTCCCCAACCAGAACCTAAACTGCAAGAAGGCAGGGATTTTTGTCTGCTTGATTCACTGCTGTATCCCCTTGAACGTAGAACCCTGCCTGACACATAATACATGATCAGTGTAAATTTAATGACTGAAGAGGAAAACATGGTGCTTGGAGGGAATTAAAAAAATCAAAACAAAACAAAAACCGTTTGAATGCAGCACATAATGGATGAGAGACCAGCCTGGAAAGGTACACTGGAACCAAATTAAGATGCATATATTAGCACGGATTAAGAATTATATAAGCTAAGCTTTGTGACAGCTGGTTCCTGAGAACATGGGGTCCTGCCGAGTGAAGATTTAAATTCCAAGGTTATGGCAAAACATCTGAAGTTCATTGCCAGGGCTGTGATGGTATAAGAAGGGAATATGGAAGGTGCATACAGGACCCTAAACAGCATCCACACCATGGATGGGCTCACTGAGGACTTTGAGCAACCATGGTACTCTAAAAAGCCTTGTCACAGACGACAAAAGGAAAGCCGTGAAACCTGCCGGCAGATCTACAACACGGAAATGGCTCGCAAGTTCAACTTCTTGATGTGTAAGAATCAGGCGGATCCATGGCAGGGCTGCTGAGGCCTGTGGATAGTAGGCCCATTATGAAAATCCCTATCCAGCTGTCTCCTTTCTTCCTCCAATGCCATTTTCTCTTACCTTTATTATAAAATGACCTGACTCTCCTACCCCCCCCAAAAAAAGAATTATATAAGCTATATTACTTACTCAATTTAACAAATGTCATGCTCCTGATAAAGAAAACACAACTCTGTCTACATCCACAGGGGACATTGGCTGTCATGCCTAACCATTTTAAGTCTGAATTTTCAAGATGTTCTGGTGTGTGCTAATGTTTGAAGTACTATCATGGATCCACACACACACAAGTAGATACCATATATACACACATATACACATACACACATACATACACACAAGTATATTTACATAGACATACATATATACGTGAGTTTTTGAAGTAAGCAAGAAGAGACAGAAGCAATGTAATCAACATGAAGAACGCTCTTATGAAAGTAGAAAGGTGTACAAATGGATTTTTTGTGATCTATTGAACTCAGAAACAAACGAATTTATGAAGAGCCTTCCTGAATTAACCTATATGTAAGTAGAGGATATCGACTGCACAGATTTTTATTTAGTTGTAGTCCATAATCTGACTATGGAAAATAATATCTTCTAAACTAAGCCTCAGTAGGAGGCTGTGAGGTGTTTATCCTGAACTGATTGGCTCTTCTGTCACACACAGCCAGGTTTACTGGCCATTCTAAGCAACAGGACCATTTAGAAAGCTCACTGTGATAATCCTTTTACAATACTCTGATGGACCATTTGTAAAGGGATAAATTTTGCTAGAACTAATGTGTCCGAAACCACAATGGCCTCTGCCCAATAAGATCACATATGTGGGCTGCTTGGTAATTTCAGATTTATTTTTATCACCTTGAACTGTTATGTATGGTTAATAATGTAACAACTAATTTATCCAATGTCAGAAGATCTGTTTGACTGTCATAATGTTTTCAGAAAAAAAAAAAAATCCCCGTCCAATGAAAAGACCCTATATGCTTTCACTATAGTCCTTCAGGTCTTTCAGAACTGAGGCTCTGTAGAAAACACAAGACTTGTACGCATATGCAAGCTGGCATGCTAGCTCCAGATGTAATTGAAGACACATTTCTCCATGGATTGAAGTGTTTTGTTTAGAAATACATTTCCCATTATACTCTTTTGCACATTTAAGTTTTTTTTTTTTTTTAAGAAATGGTTTCTTTCATGGTTTCCTTTTTTAAAAAAATATTTAATAGTGTGAGAAGAGGTCTGTTGTGGTTTGGGTGTGGCTAAACTAGTTGTGGCCCTTTGAATATTTATGTATTGGAATAATCACACCCTCTTTTACTGGAAGCCATTCTGTTTTTCTCACAAAAATTCGCAAGACCTGCTTCTTCCATCTCCCCTAGATCTGGGTTGATCAAGAATATGAATTTCAGTCAGATTCTTGGTTTATACAACCCTGGAAGCAAAGTGGCCACGTATTTTTTAAGAGCCTCTTCCATGAGTCTGGCAATTTTGTGATAGAGTGTCACCACCTCTTCTCATCTAGGACAGCCACTCCCATGTTGGAGAATGGCAAGATCTGAACGTCTCCTTGAGAAAAGAAGCAATCAGCAAGTGGACGTCTAGTTCATTGTTCAGTCCTTCTCTGGTGAACAGTGCTTTTGCGTTGCTGGTGGAAATTCAAGCGTGAAGCCAATTTTTATGCTCTAGATGGCAAAAAAATGCAGCTAATTCCAAAGGGTTTCTCCTTCTTCCCCTGGCAGCTGGTATGTTTATATAGTGGGGATGAAAGGCTTGACATCTGTGTTTACATTTCTATGTAGCAGGGTCCCCCAAACCCACAGTTAGGAATCATTTATATCCAAGCACCTCTGCCCCAGAATTACAACAGCAAAGTCTTTCAACTTCTTCTCGGCAAGGGCCTTTGATCTCCCTGTGCAGAATGCTCTCTGATGAGTTGTGATTGGAAGAGGAGGGCTGGGAAGGTTTTATACTTTGACAGCTTCCTCCTCTCTCTCCATCCCCAACCATATAGGAACATGACCTGGACCTTTAAGTACCCAAACCTCCTTCTGTAAATTCCATTGAATCATCAGAATAAAATTAAAATAGGCTAGTGCAACCAAAGCAGTGGGTCTCAAAGAATTTGCATTTTTAATAAGTACTCCAGTTGATTCTGATTTTTGATTCCAGGTAGATTAGAATCACGTGGGTTGCTTTTCAGACATGGAAATTTTAGAACCCTATGCAACTTTACTCAATGTTAATATCTAGGTGCGGTTCCAGGAATCTGTATTTTTCACATCTTGAGATGAATCTTATGTATATCATTGCTTAGGAACCCTTAGACTAGTTGGCCATGGGGACAGAACTTTTAATTTGAGGGCTAGGGTATACTTGTTTTTGTTGCAAGATAACATCTCAACCTCTGACCCTTTCAGTGAAATGACAATGGTCTTCTCAGGTCAGAATCAGTGTAAGTTGAGAAAATCATCTTCTTTGAATGTTTGAATGTCTTTTTTTTAAAAAAGATTTTATTTATTTATTTGACAGAGAGAGGGAGAGGGAGAAGCAGGCTCCCCGCCAAGCAATGAGCCCAATGCAGGGCTCGATCCCAGGACTCTGGGATCATGACCTGAGCCGAAGTCAGACGCTTAACCATCTGAGCCACACAGGTGCCCTGAAGGTTTGAATGTCTTAATTTTTTCCTGATCACATTATACTCCTTTCTATTCATAAATTTTTGACATGTAAATTGAGGCAAAGTAGCTTAGCAAGTTAAGAAATATTTGTGGAACCAAGACTCCTGAAATTTGATCTTGGACCTGATCTAAGTTTTCATTGCTTGGATTATGTACCAAGCAATGAACCCCATCATCTGTACCGCATTGTCTGAAACGATATCCTGCCTTTTTTAAATAAAAAAAATTTCTATTGAGGTCATTGTAGATTCACATGCATCTGTAAGAAACAATACAGAGAGATCCTTTGTACCCTTTATCTTGTTTCTCCCAATGGTAACATTTTGTAAAACTGTAGTACAGTATCACAAGCAGGATACTGACATTGATAAAATCCACAGATCTTATTCAGATTTCCCCAGTTTTATTTGTACTCATTTGTGTGCATGTGTGTGTTTACTTCTCAATAATTTTATCTCTTCTGTAGGTTTGTGTATCTCCCACCATAGTCAAGATACTGAACTGTTCCATTATCACAAGGATTCTTGAGTTTCCCTTTTATAACCATACCCATCTCTCTCTTCCCCACTCTCTGAACCCTTGATAACTACTAATATGTTCTCAACTTCTAAGTTTTTGCCATTTGAAAAGTGTTACGTAAATGGAATAATATAGTATATAATCTTCTGGGATTGGCTTCTTTTTATTCAGTATGATTCCCTGGAGATTCATCCAGGTTGTCACATGTATGAATAGTTCTTTCACTTCTATTGCTGACTAGTATTCCATGGTATGAATGTACACAGTTTATTTAACCATTCACTCATTGAAGGACACCTGGGCTGTTTCCAGCTTTTGGCTATTATGAAAAAAGCTTCTTTGAACATTCATGTACAGGTTTCTGTATGAATATACCTATGCTGGTATTTTATCAGCCTCTTTAACTTTTATACTTTTTAAGGCTAATCACAAACTCTATCATATCCATAAAATCTTCCCATTTAATTTCAGTTAACCTTCTATTATCCCCTTCCTGGATGTCAAAGCAACACCTGCCTGTACCAAGCATTTTAGCATTTGCCTATAGTCAAATTATTTCATGTTATGTTTATTGACTTCTCAATGAGATTGGGAGCTCTTTGAGGGCAGGAACCACACCATATCCCACTTTTGTATATCCTGTAATACCTACTACAGCCTTAGACATACCAGCAAATGAACCAACTAGGCAGATAATATATTATTTTTTTCATTTAATCTGAACTTCCTGTTGTGCCTCTGTGACCAACAGAGTATATCATGATAAATACTGTGTGGATATAAGAATGCATATTTAGAACATGGAATTTCCCCTTGGTGGATTTACAACTTAGCTAGAAAACTAAAACCAACACTAATGCATGTGAGGTTATAGAACAATGAGCCGCTGTGATTTTGATGCCAAATACATGTACAGAGAAGAGAGGGATGAGTGTGAGCAGGACAAATTAAGAATGTTTCATGGAGAAAGTGGATTTTAAATCAGTGCTTAAAAAAAAGAGAGGAATGATATAAGAATTGGTGGAGAATGAAAAGATTCTAAGTAGAAAGAATATCCCAGTGTTATAGGGATGCTGTGTGGTGAGTTGCTCAAGAAAAGACTTGATCAGAATAGGTAAGTGAGGTGAGACCTCACTATAAAACAGTGATGCAGGTCTTGGAATGCAGGTCATGTTTGTATGACATGTTTGTGCTGGTTCCATCTTCTGGAATATACAACTGGTAACAGAAACCCACAGGAACTAAACATGTTGAGGTAGGTCCAGGCTATTAGGCTGAACTCTAACTCTGTCAGATTTAAGACCTACTGTCCTCTAGATGTTCTGGGAATTTCTGAACTTTCAAGACATATTATGAAGCAATGAGATTTATGTCCTGGTATACCCTTGACTAGCATGTGGTACCTGTTACAAGATTTTTTTTTTTATTATGTTATGTTATGTTAGAAGATATTTGAATTGGGTCCACAGCCTTGTCCAATGTTCTAATAGTTGCTGAAGGAAGTCTACTTAGGAGATAAAACAGTGATGCACTCCCTCCACCAGAGGAAGCATCAGGTGCTTCAAGGGCCAGGTGATGAACATAAACTGAGCTGAAGAGAGAGCATGGGTCCTAGGTATGGAGTGAAGCTGTACTTCATCAGCTCCTGTCCCTCCCTCTTCCCTTTTCCCCTCCTCATAACATCTGGACAGTTCTGCTATGAGAAAGTCCTAGGAAAAAGCTGATCAGAAGGAGCTAAAGGAACTTTCCTGTCAGGTACAGTGGATGAAGCTGTCTAGAGGTCAGAAGTTCAAGGGGGGATCACTGGCTTTACGGATAATGGTCCTGGGCCCATCAGTGGTCCACAGAGCCAAAGATCACAAGAGCAGTGGGCATCAAAACAAAGCTGTGATCATCACCATTATACCACCACCAGGACTCCTAGAAAAAATCACTTGGAAGGGAGATTCTGCATAGGGCTCAGAGGCTCAAGATATGTGTTATTGTAGTACTCCTTGGATGGTGCAGCCTGAGAAAGGATGGGTCATGCAGCTTCTGATATCTGGTGAAAACTGAGTAGTGAATGTTAATGTCAATCACACCTTAGATACTGGTTATGCCAATTTGTGGCCAGCTGCAGAAGACATTGCATGTACCAACAGCAAAAAGAAGTTAATACACAGAGGTTGTTGTTGATGGTTCCATCCCTTGCACTTTTGTGTTTATATCATTTCCATTTTCAATTGTGGAGGCAAGTCATTTATTAACAAATGCCTAAAGAGCTCTGTTTGTAACTTTAGAGGTCTGCAATAGGAAAATGTTCATAGCTTAAGGGTCTCACAGTAAAAAGCAAAATATGTGTAATTCCTAAATACTTATGGAATTTCAAGCACAAATTCATTTAGAGTATTAATGACTTTAGTGAAGACAGACATCTAACTTAAAATCAACAAATCATTAGACTTGCAGTAAAAGTGTAAGCAGTACCTAATTAATATACTTGTTGATTATTTTCCTTGACAAAGACATTAGTTGTTAAGTCTAATGATGCCTCAAAGATCAACCGAATAGTGAGAAAGGCAACCAGCCAATGACTTTACGTCATTTAACCAAAAGAGTATATTCTTCTTACTCTCCTCCATCAGAATAATGTCCAGTTATTATTATCATTATTTTTGTATTATTATCATTTGATCTAGTTTTGTTTATCTGAATAAATAAAAACATTCTGGGATATAGACATAGTCTCTAAATATGGTATAAAATAAAGTGAAAGGCAATGTCATATTAGAAATGTAATTTGTTTTCATTTGTTCTTGAAAAAACCTCTTTGGGTTCAAGTTGTACTCTCAAAGGGGCCTTCTTTTCATATTAGCTCTGGCCCACAGAGAAACAGGCGACTGCCTTACCATCGTTTTGGGGAAATTTGGCCCCATTAGCTCTGCTTTACACATGAGGAGTTTATATAAATTATCCATAGCTAACAAATTGTAGAATTGAAGTCAGAAGCTAGGTCTGTGTGACTCCAAAAACTCCCATTATTTTTCCTGTGCCATGCTGAAGAAAGATAATCAGGATATATGAGTCACTAGCCTTAGCCCTCTCCACCAAGCATTTTCCATATTATTAGAGTAATTCCCTCCCTTGAGAAATAAGGAATAAGTATGCAAGCAAATTCCTTGAGGAACACAAAATATTTAATTGCTATTCGTCATTTCTCTTACTCAGGACAAGATTAATTAACTCTGATCTTTTCATTTGCATGGGTCTAATGTGGATGGCTTAATAATTGCTTCTTTAAAAAGAGACTCTTCTGAGAAAATATCATGTGAATAAATCTGAACATTTTTCACTCCTTCTTACTGCCTGAACTTGTTTTAGACAAAAGAAGTCTGTGATTTAAAAAAAAAAAAAGCCAAACATTTCAAATCTGGTGGCGAAAACCCTTTTCACCATGCTTACTGATACCATCAAAGTCCAAGAAATACTGCAGTGTATTAAGATGTATATTTTTGAGCTTGATGTAAATGACAGGATCTCAAGCTGCAGTGTGACTTCAGGCCAAAACTAAAGACAGTTCCCAAATTCCTTAAAGTTACACCCTGGAAGAGGCATTGCACATAGGCTGTTGATTTGTCAAAAATTCAATTTTCCATGACAACCTCCATTGAGGACTGAGGAAACTCAATAGCCTGGAGTTCACATCACCTTGGACAGCAGCTAGAAGATGGTACAATAAAAAAAGGAGACCATAAACTCTGATAATCAGTGATTTACCAATTAGATGTGAGAAAAATAAAGAATCATTAAAATGACAAAATACCATGAGTCATTAAGGGTTAGCCTAATTAAATAATAGCCCAATGTAAACCAGAGATTTATGATCTACCAGCTGCACAATGTGGGTTTATCGAAATAAAGTCGACACACACTATATACAGAGCCTATCTTTAGCTGCCTTTTTCAACATTTATCTCGAGGTCACCTAAGGAAATATGTCTCCAACCTTAACTAGTTACTATATTCTTCCTGTTGTAACCCAGTCCTCAGTAGAGCATTTATTGCCTCGTCCTGCCTGATGGACAGAATGGTGATTTTTCTAGTCTAATCTTATGGCTTTCCTCTACTTCAGGCTGCCTTTGTGTGTTTGGCTTTGCTCATTCATGTTCCCCAACAGTGTTAACATCTGAATGCTTCTTTTGGCAGAATATCTAGGGCAGCAAGTCTCCAAGTGTTGCCCTTTAGGGACCTGTGGGAGAGTGTGGATTGGGTGGGATCCCTGCACATAACTGGTGCTACACACTCTTGGCACATTACATCTGCCAGATGGACTTGTAGACACATGATCATTACCGTGTCAGTTGGTGACTTGAGTGAGAGAATAGCAGCTTCAACATGTATTATGTCTTCTTCCAAAAACAGCCTCTGTGCACCTCTTCTTCTGTCCTCCTAGACTTCTGATTTCCCAAGGCCTAAGGGCACATGGGCTTGCATGCAATATGACCACTATCAGTACAGCCTGAATGTCCACCATTTGAGGTCGAGTTCTGTTTATTTATTTTCAACTTACATGGTTTAAACTCTATTTCCATATCAGCTTCACCCTTAGCCCTTGTGCTAGCCCAGGCACCAGTGACTTCAGGTCTTTTTGGGAGTATTGGCTCTTGTTCCATACTTTCACCCCATCCAACTGCCTGGTAAGCTAATTATGTCCTCCTCAATATCACAGATGTGTAGCTATGGTCCCTTCCAGAGTATTTAAATCACTCCAGGTAGTGGCAACACTTTTGAGAAGACTGCTGCCTCCAGTCATTCTGATCAATTTCTGAAATAGCAATGTGGTAACGAGTGCCAAGCCCCTGTCTGACAAAACTCATCCTACCCTAGAATCTAGTACAAGTCATACCCATCCCTTGGCCGTCTCTTTGGGACTTGCATGAGGGTGAAGGACAAGACACTATCACTTGACTGGTGTGTTCTATTTCAAGTGCTACAGAATTTGATAGCCAGAAGTGTAAGCTTCCCAGTAATACCACCCATGTGCATTAAGTGGTTAGACTGTTCTGATCAGTCATTAAAAACTAGGTAGCAAACTCTTAAGGCAAATTTGACCAATTGGTTCCTACCTAGACACAGCCTTAATAACTCTGCTTTCCAAAAACTTTGTAAATGTTATCTTGTTCATCCAAGTTGTTGGATTGAGCTTCTTCTTTTCTTCTCTAACTCCATTTTTGATCCTGAACTTTTCAAGGTTTTTGTTGATTCCTCTGTGATGAAAAAAAACCTGGTTAAATTTTAGTAAAAAAAGCAACCTAATAGTAGAATAATCTAACATGTCTATTACTATGACAGACATTGTGATAGACTCTTGTTATACTCTGGTGAATAAGACATAGTCCCTTCCCTCTTGGAGCTGATAGTCTACTGGGTAAGATAGACAATGAATAGATAAGCAAAAGAATACATAGTTAAAATTGTTAAAAGTATATAGGTAAAACACATAAAATAGTGCCTGGAACATAGTTAATGTTTA
The DNA here is from genome assembly GCF_002201575.2 of Neomonachus schauinslandi. NCBI lineage: Eukaryota > Metazoa > Chordata > Mammalia > Carnivora > Phocidae > Neomonachus > Neomonachus schauinslandi. Next base: position 53,911,008 of record NC_058412.1, read on the forward strand.
ATAAGTGAAAATTATTATTTCTGTTGATAATAATTATGATATAATAACAATTATATAATTATCATTATACATAAATAATATTATATTATAATATGTTATTGTTATACAATATAGTGGATATTCTGGTTATCTATTATTGAATAACCAATCACTGTAAAATTAAGTGGCTTAAAACAAAAACTACCACCATTTATTTCACTTATGAGTTTGCAATTTGAGCAGAGCTCAGTGGCATCAGTTGGGGCATCTCAATTAGAAACTGGAGGATTCTCTTCTAGATGGCTGTCACATGGCTATCAGGCTGTGTTAGCATTTAGCTAGGAGCTCAACCAAGGCTGCTGGCTGGAGGTCACATTTCTCTCCAGATAGGTCTTATTATGGGGCTGCTTGAGTTCCCTCACTGTATAGAGGCTGGGTTCCAAGAGTATTTCAAGTGACAGAAGGTGGAATCTGTCCTTAACATCTTGAACCTGGAAACTAGCAGCATTACTTCCACCATATTCTATTGGTCAAGCAGTCACAGAGCCTGTCCAGTTTCAAGAGGAAAGACTATAGACCCTTCTTCTCAATCAGAGGAAGGTCAAAGAACTTGCAGCATGTTTAATCTAGCACAGTGGGTTAAAAATGCAAGCGCTAATGTGTGTCCATTCCTTTTTACAGAATACCAGCTTATTTGACTATAGCATATTTACATTTAAAAGAAATTTCTTTTTTCATTTTGGATCCTTGTATGAGATACTTAGAATAGATGGTGTTGCCATCACTCCACAGGGAATTGAGACAGAGGGATTTTGACTTGCTTAACATAATAGCCATAATGTAGAAAACCTAGGGAACTTTGCTTCCTTGAGGGCCCCAGATGTTTCCCACAGTTTTGTCCAGCATGTGATTGGGCTTTGACTGGTCATACACACTGGCTTGTGGCTTTAAAAGAATATAGTTTTAGTGGTCATAGCAGTGCACCACTGGTACCCAAGTTTTATGATATCCAGCTGCAGAATGCATCATCATGTCTCTGAGGCCTCACTTATTGAGATCATTGTTCAGTTCTGGTGTACCATCTGTTGTCCGGGTCTTTCTAAGTGATTTTCTGGGCTGTCTTCCCTTTTCACTGGGAATGGAAGGAGTTGTCAAAATCCCAATACATTCTTTACTGCATTGTAAAGCCATCAGGACTTAATTAGGGAAAAATTCTTCAGCAACAATTGATTTGTTCAACTATCATTCAATTTCAAGTACTTTCTTTTTATTAAAAATGCTTGAATGTTAATAGATGCCCAGCTTTGGATTTTTTTGAGTATGTCTCCATCTTTTTTACATCTTGTCCTTAGTAAGTTTTCAGTAATTAGACTGCAGTTTGAAAACTGCTTCTGGTTAGAATTTGTTTGAGACTTTCATTTGACACTGATTCTTCTTAGATATCTGTAGATTCTGATAGCTAAGCTAAAAAAGAGTTGATAAAACCTGGTAGCTTAGAGTTTTCAGAAAGTGTTCTAAACCATTGCCCGGCATCTAGGCCTTTGGAAAATCAACTTCATGTTTGTCTCTAGCTCCTTTCCCCTGAATCTTTAGTCTCTTTTGTATGTAGAGAAAAGTTGCAACCATATGTTTCTGATTCATTTATAGCTAACATTTAGAGTTAGCTCATGAAGCTATTGTTTTGTAAGAACTTGTACTTTATAAAGTTGTTTGTAATCCATTTTAAGTCCTTTCTCTTCTTTAAACAAGGAAACAATTCTTTGCCAGACTTTACCTCAAAATCAAAAATTGGTTTGTTTCAAGATGCTGGAGCTTTTGGAGTTGAGGCAAACACAGGATGTTGCCTCAAACTCTGTGTTTGCCTCAGAATCAGTTCACATAGGGGCACCTGGGTGGCTCAGTTGGTTGAGCATCAAGTTCTTGATTTTGGCTCAGGTCATGATCTCAGGATCATGAGATTGAGCCCCGTGTTGGGCTCCACACTCAGCAGGGAGTCTGCTTGAGGATTCTCTCTCCCTCTCCCTCTGTTCTCTCTCTCAAATAAATAAATAAATCTTAAAAAGAAATCAGTTCAGATAAAGATCTGTGAGCCTGTCATTGGATCATTGGGCAGTGCTCGACCAGTTTGCAGTTGAGGTTTCCCCAGGAACTAAAGAACATCAGTTTACCTGGCTCTACACCTATCTGGTTATTGCAAAATTTCAGAAGCTAGAAGAGTAATAGTTGCACATGGAAAGATGAACACCTTTGTAAGGCCAGGAAAGAAATAGTCTATGGATCAAATGCACATCACAATATGAAAGAAAGAAGAAAATGGAAACTTTGAGAAACTAAATTACTGGAAGAGAGCCAGCAGAGAAATGGTGAGAGTGGGGTGAAGAATGGGTATTAGAATAGTGGTTCTAAACCAGAACTAATAATCAGAGTCACTTGGATAAACACCTGTTTTACAAGTACAGATTCCCGGGCCTCAGGGTGGGTAAGTTAGGGCATCTGTATTTTTAAAAGCTCCTCAAGTGATTCTGATAATCAGCCTAGTTATTGGATATAATTTGTGAACTCTTCACACACACACACACACACACACACACACACACATACACACACATGAATGCATGATTATCAAAAGGAAATTAAAGTCCAATCTGGGCCACAACACTCTATTTTCATCCCCTGAAATCTGACTCTGCTCTACCTCAGACTGTAGGAATAGATATTAGGTAAATCAGAAGCTTTACTTCTGCGTTCTTTTATACAATACAGGGCATTTCTTCCACCAGGTCTCAAACCAGGGCCTAGGTGGGAGAACAAAACAACATAGATGGCTATAAGATCTGTAATTATGGAGAAGTGTTTACCTGGCATTCATTTAATCTTTTATTGCCAGTTCACAACTTTACCAAATACTTAATGATGAAAGTCCAGTGTCCCCTCTGGGGCTTTGACAGATGCTTAAATCCTTTAAGTTAGGATTATATGATGTACATTGTATTGCCTTTTGGAATTTTGTCAATGCCCTCAATGGAATTTATCCATTGACCAAATGGAGTTGAATAAACAGGTTGATGATTTCTCCAGGTCCAGGGAGTGAAGCAGAGCCCTGAGATGGTAACTTTGTAATACCAAATTGTGTCTAGTCAGGGCAGTGCCTTCCCAACATCTGCCGTGAGAAATACCCAGCACCAGGATTGATTGTTTGTCTCAGATAATGTTTGGGAACGGGTCCAATTTGGTTTCAGCAATTAAATTCCCCAGGTAAAATCTCTTCTCATGATTTTACTAGACTAGCATTTTCAACAGCCATTAATGAGCCAAGTACTATGCAATTTTACAAATGAAGGGATTCAGGCCATCATTATGTATAAACCCTCCCCAAATTACCCACTCTAGTCAGAAGGCACGATCTGAAAAAAGAAACGATAATGTTTTGGAAAATGATGACATTCTGTAAATAAAATCTGGCAGCAGAATTTCTTGGAAAAACTAATGCTTGAGTCAACATGCCTCAATTTATTGCTACATGAATCAGAAATTAATTTTTCCACAATCATTCTTATACTTCTGAACTGTGACATTGTTAACAGAGTCTGAACACTCAAAGGTACCTACTCTTAATACAATAAGTCAAAATGAATATAAATGGTTGAAGAGGGTAGTAAACTAGTTTTCTTGAAATTTTCTGGAAAATTGAGTTTACAGTGACTAGAATGTATGAGGCTGCCAAAGGGTATGGAGGTTGGGGGATGGGGGAGGTGGAATTTTTATGACTTTCATGTCCATAGGGGCTTTTGTGTTCCCTGGGTAATAACAAACACTAAACACTGAAAGTACATATTGGCAAGGAAACATTATTGCTGAAACTGTTTTGCGTATAGCTTCTTTCATTACCTTTTCCATCTTGAAGGGGTGGTACATGCTCTGAATTGGCTCCTGAAGTCCTTTCCAGCCCATCTCTCCCTTTGTTTACTACCTTTCCAACTAAGTATCAGAGAGGTGTAAAAACATCCAAGTGTCCTGCTTAGGAAAATATAGTTTCTATTGATGTTGTTTGACAAAACACCTTAATAGGGGTATTTTGGCTATGAAAAGTTAAGCCCCAAATCAGGATCTAGAGGGAGGATGCAAAATAAAGGGGATGCTGAACTGCTATTATGTAAAAAGGTATGGAAAATTTAGTGTGAGCAGCCTGAAAGAGGAAATGAGGGACACAAAATTTGGAAGCATTGAGCTACAAGGAGATCAAGGGAGAGAGAGGGGCATAGCAACATATTGGATATTGGGGCTGGTAGGGATTAATGGGTAGGGCTTTTCATAATAGCAATTTAATATTACATTTTAAATTTTGCTGCACTGTCCAGTGCTGGAACATAAGCCCCATGAAGTACCACTGGACTTAGAGTCAGCTACACATAGCTCCTTATGTTGGTGATCACTTGGTAAAAGAATTAAAAGGATATGGGCCTGCATTCCACATCAGGGTCAACCTAGGGTGGTGAGAAGATTGTCACAGGAGATGGACACTGGGTAGAGAGTCAGTATTCAGATGAAGCAGAATCTTAGAGTTGGAGGAAATTAAGAGACAACTAAGCCCCCAAAACTTCTCTACTCTTGTCTGAGCTGCCATGTATCTCAATAATCTCCCAACTGGTCTTACTGTTCCCCCTCTTGCCCTGTTATAGTCTATTTTCTATAATAGCAATTGAGGGAACTTTTAAAAATGTTAATTAGCAGATGGTGAAATAGGAGTTTTCTAGAACATTGATTTTGACAACCACCTACAGATGAGAGTACTTTTGTGCGAGTCCAGTAGTCTAGGGGAAGAACTAGAGCAAACCCCCCCCCCCCCAATCCAAGAATAGATGCATTAAGGATGGTAAGAAGAAAAGATAATGGAAAAGATAAAGTTTCACTTTATCCATGCTACCCCTTCCCCAAAGCAGCGCAGTTTAGTGCCAAGAGAAATTCCTTCAGCCTCTGATTTCTCCCACAGGGGAAAGTCAGAGCACAATGAATGAATGCCCAGCTTCCCCAGCCACACAGGATGCTGCCCAAGAGACCCACTTTTTTCTTGCCCCACTCAGAATACTTAGGAGATGGGCACAGCTAAAGGTTGGGAGAAGCTGGGAACATAGCATCCAGGACTCAGAACTCATCAAAGGGCCACAGATATTACTAACCTGCTTTGTGGATGCCATCAAGAAGCTGCCCGCAACTGCTTGGGACTCAGTACCTTGTGGACCTCTCCCAACTGGCTCACAGTCACCATTAATTCTCTGTGTGCTTCACCCACCTCCCAAGGTTGGTTCCTCAAATGCAACACTATAGACAGTGAGTGCAAGCCTTTATAGATGGCTCATGAGCACATACAGAAAGCTGGACCAACTCTGTAGGATTGGGAGAAGGCACATAAATTTGAACAATTCAGGAAACTTCCCTTGGGAGGCTCTTAGCACAAGTATGGTTTGCAGGATTGAAAGAAGGCATACAGTCTTAAGAATTTCCCCTCAAGGGGCTCCTGGGTGGCTCAGTCGGTTAAGCGGCTGCCTTCGGCTCAGGTCATGATCCTGGGGTCCTGGGATCGAGCCTCACGTCCGGCTCCCTGCTCAGTGGGGAGCCTGCTTCTCCCTCTCCCTCTGCCTGCCGCTCTGCCTACTTGTGCTCTCTCTCTAACTCTCTGTCAAATAAATAAATAAAAATCTTTAAAAAAAAAAGAATTTCCCCTCAAAGGCGGAACAAAAGGTGTGGACACTATAAAAACAAAGAAACAAATGAACTATAGGCCAACGTCACTGATGAATATAGATACAAAAATCCTCAACAAATTGCATTCAGCAGCACCTTAAATGGATCATACACCATGATCAAGTGGGAATTATCCTTGGGATATAAAGATGGTTCAACATATGCAAATTGATAAATGTAGTACACCATATTAACAGAATGAAGAATAAAAATCATACGGTTATCCTAATAGGTACAGAAAAAGCATTTGGCACAATGCAGTATTCTTTCATGATAAATACTCTCAATGATTTAAATATAAAAACAATGTCCTCAACATAATAAAGAAAATATATGACAAGCCCACTCCTAGCATCATAGTCAATGGTGAAAAGCTGAAGGCTTTACCTCTAAGATTAAGAACAAGATAACACTCAACTCAGGAGAGTGGCCCACTCTTACACTTCTATTCCACATGCTACTGGAAGACTAACCAGAGCAATTAGTTAAGGGAAAAAAAATAAAAGACATCCAAATTGAAAACAAAGTAAAATTGTCCCTTTGCAGAAAACCCTAAGGACTTTACCAAAAAAATTGTTAGAACTAATAAATGAATTCAGAAAAGTTGCAGGATACCAAAACAACATACAAAAGTCAGTGGCATTTCTGTACACTAACCACAGACTATCTAAAAAAGAATTAAAAAAACAATTCCTTTTACAATAGCATCAAAAAGAATAAGGGTGCCTGGGTGGCTCAGTTGGTTAAGCGACGGCCTTCGGCTCAGGTCATGATCCTGGAGTCCCTGGATCGAGTCCCGCATCGGGCTCCCTGCTCGGCAGGGAGTCTGCTTCTCCCTCTGACCCTCCCCTCTCTCATGTGCTCTCTCTCATTCTCTCTCTCAAATAAATAAATACATCTTTAAAAAAAAAATTCTCTATTAAAAAAAATAAAATACTTAGGAATAATTTAATCAAAGAAGTGAAAGATCTGTGCACTGAAAACTATAAAATATTGATGAAAGAAACAGAAAAAAAGCCCACAAATAAATGGAAAGATATCTAGTGTTCATGGATCAGATGAGTTAATATTGTTAAGATGCCCATCTATCCAAAGCAATCTCTATCAAAATTCCAGTGACATTTTCTCTGAAATAGAAAAAAAAAAATCCCGAAATTCATGGGGAACTGCAAAAGATCCTAAATAGCTAAAGCAATCTTGAGCAAGAACAGAGCTGGAGGCGTCACATTTTTTATTTCAAATTATATTACAAAGCTACAATAATCAAAACAGTATGGTACTGGCATATAAATAAAGACACATGGACCAATGGAATATAAGAGAGCAACCAGAAATAAACCCATGCATATATGGTCAACTAATCTTCAACAAAGGCACTAAGAATATACAATGGGCAAAGGATAGTCTCTAATAAATGGTGTCAGGAAACTGGGTATCCACATGCAAAAGAATGAAATTGGACCCTTATCTTACACCACCATAAAAATCAACTCAAAATGGATTAAAGAATTAAATGTAAGACCTGAAACTATAAAACTCCTAGAAGAAAACATAGGGAAAAGCTCCTTACTAATGCTTGACAACAAGCATCATCTTGCAGTGATTTTTTTTTTTGCATTTGACGCTGAAAGCACAGGAAATGAAAAATAAAGAAATAGGACTATATCAAACTAAAAATTTTCTGCACAGCAAATGAAGCCATCAACAAAATGAAAAAAATCCTTCAGAATGGGAGAAAATATTTGTATACTGTGTATCTGATAAGGGGTTAATACCCCAAATACAATGCAATACAAAACTCAATATAAAACTCAAAGAACTCCATAGCAAAAACAACAAATAACCTAATTTAAAAAATGGGCAAAAAGCCTGGCTAGATATTTTTCCAAAGAAGACATTCAAATGACCAACAGGTGTTTGAAAAGGTGTTCAACATCAAAATCATCAGGGAAATACAAATTAAAACCACAATGAGTTATCACCTCACACTGATTAGGTTGGCTATTATCAAAAAGTCAAAAGATAACAAATGTTAGTAAGGATGCAGAGAAAAGGGAGCCTTAATACACTGCTGATGGAAATTTAAACTGATATAGCTATTACAGAAAATACTATGGATGTTCCTTTAAAAAATTAAGAATAGAATTACTGTTGATCCAGCAACCTCACTTCTGGGTATGAATAAAAAAAAAAATGAAATCAGTATCTCTAGGAGATATCTGCACTGTCCTGTTGATTAAAGCATTATTGACAGTAGTCAAGATATGGAAACAATCTGAATGTCTGTCTAAGGATGAATGGATAAAGAAAATGGGGTATATATTACACAATGGAATACTATTCAGCCTTAAAAAAGAAGGAAATATTGCCATTTGAGATGATCTGTATGGATCTTGAGGGCATTATTCTGAATAAACCAGATACAAAAAGAGAAATACTATATGTTCTCACTTATTTGTGAAACCTAAAAATGTTGAACTTATAGTAACAGTGAGTAGAATGATGGTATTGTGGGGCTGGGAGCTGGGGGACATGGGCAGATGCTGATAAAAATATACAAACTTTCCATTATAAGACGAATAAATTCTGGAAACCTAATATACAACATGATAAGTATAGTTAATAATAATGTATTATATACTTGAAATTTGCTAAGAGAGTAGATCTCAAGTGTTCTTAACACACATACACATACACACACAAATAAATGGTAACTGTGTAAGGTGAGGTGATGGATATGTGAGTTAGCCAATTGCAGTAATAATTTCACAATGTATACATACATCAAATCATCATATACACAATTTTCATTTGCCAGTCATACCTCAGTAAAGCTGGTGAAAAACTGTAACTCAGATCATGATGATTTCCCAACCAAGTCTGAATTCTCTGCCTTGGTCAGAAAGATCCTGTGTGCCCTTGCTCATGGCTGCCCTCTGGCCTTGTCTCTTCCACCCTTCACCTCCCTCCTTCTCATTTGCCCACACTAGCGTCCTTGTCATTTGTCCAACATGTCAAGGCCCTTACCATCTCAGGGTTATACACGTTATGTCCCCTCTGCCTGGTATGCTCTTTGTCCAGATTCTGGCATAGCTGGTTCCCAAACATCTTTCAGATCTTAGCTTATATGTCACCTTTGTAAAGATACCTTCTTTGACCATCCTGTTTATAATACTTCTCCCTCCACCCCTGACTTTCTGTTCTTTATCCTGCTTCATTTTTATTCATAGCACTTTTCATCACCTTCAGTTTTATTTATTTATTTATTTATTTATTTATTTATTTATTTATTTATTTATTATCTGGCTCTCTGTGCTTGGCAGTCTCTAAAATGGCCCCCAAATATCCCTGTCTTCTGGTTTATGCTCTTGTGCAAATTCCTACCATCTTGAGTATCAGCTGGAGCTGGACCTAGTAACTCCTTCCTAATGACTATAATTCAGCAAAAGTGATGGGATTAGGTTTCAAAAAGACTGTGACTTCCATTGTACCATCTCTTACCCTTTCTCCCTCACTCTCCGGGAGTCATTGCTCTTAAGGCAGGAAACTGCCATTTTGTGAGCAGCCTATGGAGAGGCCCATGTGGCAAGGAACTGATGCCTCTGCCAACAGCCAGCAAGGACCTGAGACCTATAAACAGCCACATGAATGAGCCTGGAACCAGATCCTCTTCCAATTGGGCCTTGGGATAACTAAGAGCTCCAGCTGACACTTTGTAGCTTTGTGTCCCTGAGTCAGAAGCCCCCAGCAAAACGACACCCTGAGTCAGGCCCCCAGCTAACCCTTAGAAACTATGAACCAATAAAGGAATGTTGTTTGAAGTTACTAGGTTTGGGGGTAATTTCTTACACAGCAATTGATAACTAACAGTTCCACTGGAATGTAAGCTTAATGGGGGAAGGGACTTAATCTGTCTTGTTTGGCATTCTCTCCCAGGACGGTAGAATGCCTGGCACACAGAGACATTCAATAAATTTTGAGCTTAAATGACTAATGAATACTGGGGTGGTGTGGAGGACACTAGTTTTCTCAAAATAAATGGGATGGAAGCCTGAGCCAGTGTTGATGTTTAAAGCTAAGGCAGTTCATAAGGTCAAAGGTGACTGCAAAAGTCTCAGGAGTACTCAAGTAACAGACATTCTGTTAATACTAAGCTCATAGTAGTAATCTCTTAACAACAAGTATCAATGCTGGTCTGTGTTGCTTAGTAAAACTTCAGAGTGCCTGGACAAGCTCAAACAGAGGGTTGGGGGTGGGGAGGTGGGAAACATTACTTGGTCACTGTATGCATTTGGAAGAATGACTCAAACCTCCCACACTTTCCTCATTTGTAATGACCTCACAGGGCTGTTAGTAATATATAGAATAAAATACATAGTGGGCTATGGTTTATTCTCAATAAATGGTAGTCTCTTTCTCCTCAGGGAGTTTATTATATGAGGAGGTAAGATTCACACATAAGAAAGAAAACTAACATGGGGTGTAATGTTTGTAATGTTATGTTAAGTACCTGGTATTTTTGAGGCAGGAGTTATAATGGAATAATTAATTATTTTCTGTTTCTTCCTTCTGTAGTGTGAGGTCTTAGGTATATTTTTGTTACTTGGGAATACCACCAGAAAACTCAATTTTTCCTCATTAATGCTAGAAAGAAAAAAAAGCTGCTGAAAATGATAAAGTAATCCCAACTTTGCTGGTGAGGACCTACAAAAATGTAGTAGGGAGAAATGACAAAAGTGTAACAGATTTACTCCTACTACAGATTACATAACAGTGATAATTTCATGTGGTTGGAGGAAAATTCGCTGTTCTTAAGTCTAGCATCCATTTCCAGGAAAGACATAGCAGGTCTCAATCCATACCTTCACAGGAAGAATCACATTGAAAATAATGATTTCCTTCTAATGGTTTACTCTAAACTAACTAAGGAAAACTAATAGTAATAACAACAACAATAATAATAAGGATTTTTTCTTTTTGCTATGTACTGACTAATATTCACATTATGAGCAGCTCTTTGGAAGGTGAGGGGAAAGAATAGGTGTGAAATCATTTCAGAGGTTTCCAACTTTCCAAAAGAAATTTTATTTTTAAAGGAAAATAACAGCATAATAGGAACCACATTGAAGTCAGCACAACCAATATATGGAGAAAAGGTGACCATGGCTGTCTACACATATAAGCAGGTCATTCAGGGTGGTTCAAAAATTCCATTTTCCCTAGTGGTCTGTGTGTGTCCACATGGTGACCAATGGCCCAAGCAGGGCTTCTAAGGTGTTAGTGCCACCAGTGAGTGCCAGATGGAATGTGGTGAAAGTTCTGATTTGTACACTTCAGACCAGAGGTACTTGCCAAAATGGATGGGTCCTCCTGGCCACATTTTGTAAGTACAGCCACAGGTATTCAGTTGAAACTTGTGGGTGAGAAAGACTTAACAGGTGTTGTAAATTTGTCAGACCAGGAAGCCACAGTCCATTTAGTAAATGGTAAACCCAGTGGCCCAAAAGAACAAAGGAGTCTCTTTTCATCAAAATGATCAGGCTCATTCAACAAATTTTGAGTACCTACTCTCTGCCAGACATAATAGAGACAGACAAGCTCTCTTATTTAAAGAGTGCCTGAAGTGAGGGAAAAAACCCCAAATCACCTGGGATGGTGTGGACCTAACTGTGCACTGCAACCTGATGGAAAGGAAGAGCCAGGGTCCTGGGGACAGGCCTACAACCTGAACACTGTGGCATCCATTCTTCCCACAGATTCTTGAGGGTACAGCTTTTCAGGGTGAGTTTTCTGCCTCCACTTGCTCAGGCTGAGACCTTTCTTGTTTTAGAGGAAATGCAAATTTTGCTGTGGCATTTCACAAATAAGCCAGTGATCTCAATAGAATCACTTCTAAACTGTAATCTGAATTTCATCTCCTTGAGTTTATATTTTTGGGTAGCAACTGTTGAGTCATAAAGCTAAAAGGATGTTGAGAGTTAATTTACTCACCACACTCATAACTTACACTATTCTAAAAAGATGAAAATATCTCCTATTACAGCAGACCTTCTTAGAAGGAGAGGCCATTGTGTCTCATAACAACATATTGTCATGTTTTGTTACCTTCACAGTTAACTATTTTTATCATATTTAACCTAAGTCCCTCCAGCAGCATTTTTTTTCTTTTTTTTTATTATTATGTTATGTTAATCACCATACATTACATCATTAGTTTCTGATATAGTGTTCCATGATTCATTGTTTGCATATAACACCCAGTGCTCCATGCAGAATGTATCCTCTTTAATACCCATCACCAGGCTAACCCATCCTCCCACCCCCCTCCCCTATAGAACCCTCAGTTTGTTTTTTAGAGTCTATCGTCTCTCATGGTTCATCTCCCCCTCCGATTTCCCCCCCTTCATTCTTCTCCTCCTCCTATCTTCTTCTTCTTCTTTTTTTAAACATATAATGTATTATTTGTTTCAGAGGTACAGATCTGTGATTCAACAGTCTTGCACAATTCACAGCACTCACCATAGCACATACCCTCCCCAATGTCTATCAGCCAGCCTCCCCATCCCTCCCACCCCAACCCCACTCCAGCAACCCTCAGTTTGTTTCCTGAGATTAAGAATTCCTCATATCAGTGAGGTCATATGATACATGTCTTTCTCTGATTGACTTATGTTGCTCAGCATAACACTCTCCAGTTCTATCCACGTCGTTGCAAATGGCAAGATTTCATTCCTTTTGATGGCTGCATAATATTCCATTGTATACATACACCACATCTTCTTTATCCATTCATCTGTTGATGGACATCTTGGCTCTTTCCATAGTTTGGCTGTTGTGGACATTGCTGCTATAAACATTGGGGTGCACATACCCCTTTGGATCGCTACATTTGTATCTTTGGGGTGAATACCTAATAGTGCAATTGCTGGGTCATAGGGTAGCTCTATTTTCAACTTTTTTTTTTTAAAGATTTTATTTATTTATTTGAGAGAGAGAATGAGATAGAGAGAGAGCATGATGGGGGGAGGGTCAGAGGGAGAAGCAGGCTCCCTGCTCAGCAGGGAGCCCGATGCGGGACTCGATCCCGGGACTCCAGGATCATGACCTGAGCTGAAGGCAGTCACTTAACCAACTGAGCCACCCAGGCGCCCTATTTTCAACTTTTTGAGGAACCTCCATACTGTTTTCCAGAGTGGCTGCACCAGCTTGCATTCCCACCAACAGTGTAGGAGGGTTCCCCTTTCTACGCATCCTCGCCAACATCTGACGTTTCCTGACTTGTTAATTTTAGCCATTCTGACTGGTGTGAGGTGGTATCTCATTGAGGTTTTGATTAGGATTTCCCTGATGCCGAGCGAGGTTGAGCACTTTTTCATGTGTCTGTTGGCCATTTGGATGTCTTCTTTGGAAAAATGTCTGTTCATGTCTTCTGCCCATTTCTTGATTGGATCATTTGTTCTTTGGGTGTTGAGTTTGATAAGTTCTTTATAGATTTTGGATACTAGGCCTTTATCTGATATGTTATTTGCAAATATCTTCTCCCATTCTGTCGGTTGTCTTTTGGTTTTGTTGACTGTTTCCTTTGCTGTGCAAAAGCTTTTTATCTTGATGAGGTTCCAATAGTTCATTTTTACCCTTGCTTCCCTTGCCTTTGGTGATGTTTCTAGGAAGAAGTTGCTTTGGCTGAGGTCAAAGAGGTTGCTGCCTATGTTCTCCTCTATGATTTTGATGGACTCCTGTCTCACATTTAGGTCTTTCAACCATTTGGAGTCTATTTTTGTGTGTGGTGTAAGGAAATGGTCCAGTTTCATTCTTCTGCATGTGGCTGTCCAATTTTCCAAACACCATTTGTTGAAGAGACTGTCTTTTTTCCATTGGACATTCTTTCCTGCTTTGTCAAAGATGAGTTGACCGTAGAGTTGAGGGTCCATTTCTGGGCTCTCTATTCTGTTCCATTGATCTATGTGTCTGCTTTTGTGCCAGTACCATACTGTCTTGATGATGACAGCTTTGTAATAGAGCTTGAAGTCCGGAATTGTGATGCCGCCAACTTTGCTTTTCTTTTTTACATTCCTCTGGATATTCGGGGTCTTTTCTGGTTCCATACAAATTTTAGGATTATTTGTTCCATTTCTTTGAAAAAAGTAGATGGTATTTTGATGGGGATTGCATTTAATGTGTAGATTGCTCTAGGTAGCATTGACACTTCCAATCCATGAGCATGGAACGTTTTTCCATTTCTTTGTGTCTTCCTCAATTTCTTTCATGAGTATTTTATAGTTTTCTGAGTACAGATTCTTTGCCTCTTTGGTTAGATTTATTCCTAGGTATCTTATGGTTTTGGGTGCAATTGTAAATGGGATTGACTCCTTAATTTCTCTTTCTTCTGTCTTGTTGTTGGTGTATAGGAATGCCACTGACTTCTGTGCATTGATTTTATATCCTGCCACTTTACTGAATTCCTGTATGAGTTCTAGCAGTTTTGGGGTGGAGTCTTTCGGGTTTTCCACATAAAGTGTCATATCATCTGCAAAGAGTGAGAGTTTGACTTCTTCTTTGACGATTTGGATGACTTTTATTTCTTTTTGTTGTCTGATTGCTGTGGCTAAGACTTCCAATACTATGTTGAATAGCAGTGGTGATAGTGGACATCCCTGCTGTGTTCCTGACCTTAGGGGGAAAGCTCTCAGTTTTTCCCCATTGAGAATGATATTTGCTGTGGGTTTTTCATAGATGGCTTTTATGATATTGGGGTATATACCCTCTATCCCTATACTCTGAAGAGTTTTGATCAAGAAAGGATGCTTTACTTTATCAAATGTTTTTTCTGCATCTATTGAGAGGATCATATTGGTCTTGTTCTTTCTTTTATTAATGTATTGTATTGCATTGATTGATTTGTGGATGTTGAACCAACCTTGCAGCCCAGGGATAAATCCCACTTGGTCATGGTGAATAATCCTTTTAATGTACTGTTGGATCCTATTGGCTAGTATTTTGGTGAGAATTTTTACATGTTCATCAAGGATATTGGTCTGTAATTCTCCTTTTTGATGGGGTCTTTGTCTGGTTTGGGGATCAAGGTAATGCTGGCCTCATAAAATGAGTTTGGAAGTTTTCCTTCCATTTCTATTTTTTGGAACAGTTTCAGAAGAATAGGTATTCATTCTTCCTTAAATGTTTGGTAGAATTCCCCTGGGAATTCTGTTTTTTGGCCCTGGGCTTTTGTTTGTTGGGATATTTTTGATGACTGCTTCAATTTCCTTAGTGGTTATAGGTCTGTTCAGGTTTTCTATTTCTTCCTGGTTCAGCTGGTAGTTGGTACAGCTCTGGGAATGCATCCATTTCTTCCAGATTATCTAATTTGTTGGCATAGAGTTGCTCATAATATGTTCTTACAATTGTTTGTATTTCTTTGGTGTTGGTTGTGATCTCTCCTCTTTCATTCATGATTTTGTTGATTTGGGTCATTTCTCTTTTCTTTTTGGTAAGTCTGGCCAGGGGTTTATCAATCTTGTTAATTCTTTCAAAGAACCAGCTCCTAGTTTCATTGATTTGTTCTACTGTCCTTTTGGTTTCTATTTCATTGATTTCTGCTCTGATCTTTATGATTTCTCTTCTCCTGCTGGGTTTAGGCTTTATTTGCTGTTCTTTCTCCAGCTCCTTTAGGTGTAGAGTTAGGTTGTGTACTTGAGACCTTTCTTGTTTCTTGAGAAAGGCTTGCATTGCTATATACTTTCCTCTTAGGACTGCCGTTGCTGTATCCTGAAGATTTTGAACAGTTGTGTTTTCATTTTCATTGGTTTCCATGAATTTTTTAAATTCTTCTTTAATTTCCTGGTTGACCCATTCCTTCTTTAGTAGGATGCTCTTTAGCCTCCATGTATTTGAGGTTCTTTCTGACTTTCCTCTTGTGATTGAGTTCTAGTTTCAAAGCATTGTGGTCTGAAAATAGTCAGGGAATGATCCCAATCTTTTGGTACCAGTTGACACCTGATTTGTGACCTAGGATGTGATCTATTCTGGAGAATGTTCCATGGGCACTAGAGAAGAATGTGTATTCCATTGCTTTGGGATGGAATGTTCTGAATATGTCTGTGAAGTCCATTTGGTCCAGTGTGTCATTTAAAGTTTTTATTTCCTTGTTGATCTTTTGCTTAGATGATCTGTCCATTTCAGCGAGGGGGCTGTTAAAATCCCCCACTATTATTGTATTGTTGTCAATGTGTTTCTTTACTTTTGTTATTAATTGCCTTATATAATTGGCTGCTCCCATATTAGGGGCATAGATATTTACAATTGTTAGATCTTCTTCTTATTCTAATGTTGTTTCATCTTATGGTATTGCTTATCTCTCGAATTCTGCCCTCGTGATCCAGTAGTTGTTTAACTCTCTTTTTCTCAGCTTCTTTATTTTCCATCATTTGGTCTTCTATATCACTAATTCTCTCTTCTGCCTCGTTTATTCTAGCAGTTACTGAGCCTCCACTTTTGATTGCACCTCATTATTAGCCTTTTTGATTTCGACTTGGTTAGATTTTAGTTCTTTTATTTCTCCAGAAAGGGTTTCTTTAATAACTCCCATGCTTTTTTCAAGCCCAGCTAGTATCTTTAAAATCATCATTCTGAACTCTAGTTCTGACCTCGTACTAATGTCCATATTGATTAGGTCCCTGGCAGTCGGTACTGCCTCTTGTTCTTTTTGTTGAGGTGATTTTTTCCATCTTGTCATTTTGTCCAGAGGAGAATAGATGAATGAGAGAACAAAATGCTAACAGGGTAACAACATCCCCAGAAAATATACACTAAACAAGTCAGAAAAGACCTGAAACCAGGTGGAAAGAAAGGGCAAGAAAGAAAAAAGAAAAAGAAAAAGATAAAAACAAACAAAAACAAAAACAAAAAACAGAATATGATCAAATATGATCAGGCTGGTGCATAGACCAGTGCCACACACTAGATTTTGGGCATATTTTTTGTCTGTTGAAGAAAGTGCCTCCCAAAATTTTAAAGAAAGAAAAACTTATATATGTACAAAAATAACGGTTAATACAATTAAGGGATGGAATATGACTGTGAAGATGAAAATTATAGAAGATTTTATTAAAAGAATTGATAAGGTAAGAAGTTGGTTGAAAAAAGAAAGAAGAGGTTTTTAAAAAAAAAAAAAGGAGAGAATGTGATCAGGCAGGAGACTAGAACAAAGCCATACACTAGAGATTTAGGGCATATTTTGAACTGTTAGAAGAAACTGTATCTCAAAATTTTAAAGAGAGAACAACGTATATATATATATATATATACCAAAAATAAGGGTAACTACTATGAAGGGATAGAATATGACTCTAAAAATGAAAAATAAAAAAGATTTTTAAAAAAAAGGGATTGATAAGATGTTGGTCGAGAAAGGGAAAAAGAAAAATTAAAAAAAAAAGACAGTTAAAAAAAAAATTAACTTTGAAAGACTAAAGAATCATGGTAAGAAAGCCATGACTTCTATGTGCAGTATTCCCCTAGCGCTGGAGTTCTGCCATTCTCATTGATCGGTAAACTTGGTCTTGGCTGGTTGTTCTTGCTGACCTTCTGGGGGAGGGGCCTGTTGCCGTGGTTTCCAAATGTCTTTGCTGGAAGCGGAATTGCCCTGCCCCTGCTGGTCAGGGCTAAGTAATCTGCTTGGGTTTGCTCTCGGGAGCTTTTGTTCCCTGCAAGCTTTCTATACAGCTTTGGAGGATGAGAGTGAAAATGGCAGCCTCCCAATCTGCGCCCCAGAGGAGCCGAGAACTTGGGGCCCCACTCCTCAGTGTGCCCCCAGAGAAAAGCAGTCAGTCACTCCCGACTCCCTGGTCTCTATTTGCACTCCGTGCTCACCTGGCCTGTGACCGAGCATTTCTATCTCTGGTGCACGATGCTGCGTGGAGTCTCCAAACCCTGCAGTGCATTCCCATGCCGCTCCTCCTGGGGGAGGAAGGGGAGTCTCCCTGGATCTGCCGCTTGTTGGGTCCCTGCTGGAAGAGCAGTGGCCTGACTGTGCCACACATCACATTTATGGCAACCCCGAGCTGAGAGCCCACGCCTTGGCTCCGTCTCTGCAGCCGGCTTCCCAGCTCTGATACCTGGGAGCTCTGCCACACTCAGGCACCCCCGGTCTTTCTGTGACCCCGAGGGTCCTGAGACCACACTGTCCCAGCGAGGGTTCCACCCCCTGCTTAGCCACTGAAGTGACATCCCTCAGCGGAGCCGACTTCTGAAAGTTCTGATTTTGTGCCCCACTGCTCTAACACTTGCCAGAAGCGGCAGACAGAGGCCCCCTCCCCCGCCATCTATCCTGCATATTGCCTCGGATTCACTTCTCCGCATGTCCTGCCTTCAAGAAAGTGGTCGCTTTTCTGTTCAGAGAGCTGTTGCTATTCTTTTCTTCGATCTCCTGTTGAGTTTGTAGGTGTTCAGAATGGTTTGATCCCTATCCAGCTGAATTCCTGGGACCAGACGAAATCCAGGTCTCCTACACCTCTGCCCCCTCCAGCAGCATTTTATATTTATTTTAAAATATCTTGCTCCCAGATAGTTGAATAGTAGTTGATCACAATCCTAATTATGAAAGAGTTATTTGTCACCTCAGTGTTTTTCAAATCCATTTCCTCCTAATTCTTGGTAACACTAATGCTTGTAAATGAGCATGCTGAATGGGTCCCCCAAAACAATGATATTGAGCTGTTACTATGTGTCAGACATGAATTAAGTATTTCATTCTGTTCATCTCAATAACTCCTCACAACAAGTCTTTTGAGGTAGATTCCATCATTTCCCCTATTTTATAAATGGGAAAACTGAGGTTTTCAGAGAAGTCTGTAGTTTACCTAAGATCACAGCTAGGATGTGGTAGAGCTAGGATGTGAATATATAACAGCGGGAAAGTTTTCCAATTAATCATAGAAATAAGACTGCCTACCTTTTATGCTAATAGATCCAAGTATTAAATTGGGTGTTAATTCATCAACATACCACTTTTAAAAATAAACTTGTTCATGTTCTTTCTAATGCCCATTTATCACTCAAGTGTTTGTAAAATCAAGGTATATTTTTTCCAGATTCTTACTCTTTTTCTAACTATAATCCCTTTTTGAAATCTTTGTTTAATTTTCAACTTCAAATCCACAAAAATAATGGCTGATAATTCATTTAATACTTTTACTATTTTCTTTGGACATAAAAGTCTTTATAGTCATCTGCATAAGCCAGAAGCTCCCACTCAATCTTGGCTGAACATTGGAATCACTTGGGGAAATTTTAAAAATCCTGATTGCAGAGGGTGGGGGGATGGGGTTGGGAACACCCAAGGCCAATTAAATTGGAATCTTTGTGGGTGATATCCAGGGGATTACAATGAGCATCTAAAGTTGAAACCACTAATTAAAAATTCTTCCCTGGACATTCCCTATATATCCATTTCACCTATGGCTTGCTCTGGCTTTTGCTCATCTAGCTAGAACTATGATTTGGACAATTCAGTACTCATTCCCAAATGCCATCTCATTACTTTCCTCTAATATAGAGGCTGAAGAAGCTAAATAGTCTCTTTCCCAGACTGCCTTGAAGGTGAAGGAGCTATATGATGCAGTTTGGCCAATGATAAGAAAGTGACCATCTGTTGAGGGCTTCTGGGAAGTCCATACAAATACGTGTTTCCAATAATAAGTTAGTCAGTAAAAGTAGTTGAATTTTTCCTTTTCTATTTGGATGTTTGTCCTTTATCTGAATATTTCATAGACATGGATTGAGCATGTGACTTGAATCAAAAGTAATTTGGGAAATCAAGGGAGAATTTGATCTCTTCTTATTGATGCCTTAGTCTCTGTTTCCTCACAAAGACCTTGGAGTTCATGATGAAAGTGTCCTACAGAGAAGGTAAAGAGTAAAGAACTTGGGAACCCTAAGGTTTACTTTGAAATTCTGTTGCAGGGAAGGGGTAGTAGTGAAATGATCACTTCTAAAATGCTTGTCGGACATAATTTCCCTGTTGGACATATGATATTTATAGGAAGAAACTGAAGGGATTATGGATGATAATAGAGTTTCAAGGTAGCAAACACTGAATCTGACCCTGCATATTTAAAATATGTGTGTGCACATATGTATGTGATATGTTTGCTATTTTTTTGTGCAACTTTCTAATGAAGTACAATGTACATACAAAAAAGGACATATATTGAAAAAGAAAAGCCCGAAGAGTTTTTACAAACTAATGCATTTTTGTACCCAACATGCTGTTCAAGAGACAGAACATTACCAGGGCCCTAAGAGCCTACTTATTCTTCTTTCTAATGACTACACCCTTGACCAAGGATAGACATAAGGCTGCCCTTTCTTTCCTTTTTTTAAAAAAAAACAAACCAGTGTGGAAGAACAAGGTCACCTCTTCTCCTGTTTTCACATGTTCTCTATTGAGATGGGGAAGTCAAACTTGTTCCACGGCACATTTAAGTATGGGAAAATGAAAAGAAAGAAATAAAATCCAGACCAACAAAGCAAAGATTTAAGTTGGTATCACTTTCCATATAATTGTGATGCTGGCAGACGCTCAATAAACATATCAGCATTGTTAAAATGATTTATCAGCCAAATAGTTGAATGTAAAATATTATCAATACAGGTGTCATCATTGATCTTTCTTGGGTCTCACTGCTGAAGAATGGGGCTGCTAGTTGATTTCAACAAACAATCCTTGACAGGAAACCAAAGGCAACAAGGCACAGGGATAGACAGCTGACAAATGCAGTATGGGGCCATTAAAGCATGTGATGAATTTGCCAGGAAAGTATATATTTGTGCAAAAGGTGAGCTCATATCTCCCATAAATTTGTCAACCATGACACAGTGTTCTCTGGCTTGCCATGAGTAATGCCTTACTATTTGCTGCCTTTGTCTGGCAAAAGCTCTATCAGTCACTCCAGGGTTATTTACAAAGAAACGTGTCTATCAGTTACAAGGACATGACTTTGCCGCTAAAAGATAACAAAAGACTAAATCAGGCAGTGGCCTCTCAGCGAGGGATGCGTCTTTTCCAGACAAGCTCTGGACTGGAATGAATCAGATGGACGGCAATTGGCCGGGCTGGCCCAGTGCCTGGCATGACCAGCCTTTAGTACATTTATCCACACTGATTAGATTAGAAATTATTAATAGGGGGCTACGGAGTAGAGCAAAAGGTCATTTAGAGTTTAATTCTGTTCTCAGATAACTTCATTTCGGCTGATGGGATTGTTATTGTAGGGGTTTTATATGTTTATAGGAAACAATATACTCAATAATGAAGTCGTGCCTCCTTCTGCAAGGTCAGGAAAGCTATTGTGTAGCTAGATTGAAGTCTTCACAATTGTGTTAATTAAGTAACAGTGATTGGGCTTGGTCTCCTCTTGAAATGCATTTAAGGGCCTAAAAGCTGCTGAGAATGTATTCTTTCAATATAAATATATAGGAAAGCAAGTGAGACCAGAAAGCAGCCTGCGAGTGAGTAAACAGAAGAGCTGACACAAAGCTTTTACTTAAGAAAGACAGGAGCCTGGTTGGCACATGTAACTTCTTGCCACATAAATACAAATGTCTTGTCAGTTTAGGATTAAACGTAGCAGGTCCCTTTTTCTTTATTTAATTCCTGGTGAATCTGAAAGATGAAGTTATAGAATTTGATGTTGATGGCACATTATGTCTCATCGGTTATTTTACTCTCTCCCAGGCCTGCCTGTTTGGGGGTAGATCAGTATGTATTAATAGCCACATCCTTCTCGGGTAAAGGGCCATTTCCCTGGTATTCCTTTATAGACCCAGGGACATTAGTGACAGGGAGCTCAGCTCTGTCCTCCACTGTGAGTCACCTTTGGGAGGTTTATAACTCAGAAATTGACATTTCCTGGAGGTAGTTGCAATTTTGTTTGTTCTAAGAGACAAGATCCCTTCTAAACAGCTAAAAAGGAACTTGATTTTAAATGAAGAGTAAGTTTACAGAAAGCAGTTTGTTGTCATGTTTCTTAAATACCAGAGAAGCCCTTTGGGTCCTATTTGTAAGCAAATAACATTTCATTTCATTCCAGATGTAGTGACATCCCATTAAAGGGAACTTTAAGGTGAAACTTGATGCTGGTGATTGAGTCTTATCTTCCCAGCTCTCTGTACCTCTCTCCAGATGAAAGAACACCACCATACTGGGGGAACTTGGTTCTCAAGAAGGACTGTTAAATGGAAATATCTTCATTAATAGAAGTCTTTTTAAAAAAATTTTATTATGTTATGTTAATCACCATACATTACATCATTAGTTTTTGATGTAGTGTTCCATGATTCATTGTTTGCATATAACACCCAGTGCTCCATTCAGTATGTACCCTCATTAATACCCATCACCAGGCTAACCCATCCCCCACCCCCTCCCCTCTAGAACCCTCAGTTTTATTTCTCAGAGTCCATCGTCTCTCATGGTTCGTCTCCCCCTCCGATTCCCCCCCCTTCATTTTTCCCTTCCTACTATCTTCTCTCTCTCTCTCTCTTTTTTTTTTTTAACATATAATGTATTATTTGTTTCAGAGGTACAGGTCTATGATTCATCAGTCTTACACAATTCACAGCACTCACCATAGCACATACCCTCCCCAATGTCTATCACCCAGCCACCCCATCCCTCCCACCCCCACCACTCCAGCAACCTCAGTTTGTTTCCTGAGATTAAGAATTCCTCATATCAGTGAGATCATATGATACATGTCTTTCTCTGATTGACTTATTTCACTTAGCATAATACCCTCTAGTTCCATCATGTTGTTGCAAATGGCAAGATTTCGTGTTTTTTGATGGCTGCAAAATATTCCATTGTATATATATACCACACCTTCTTTATCCATTCATCTGTTGATGGACATCTTGGCTCTTTCCATAGTTTGGCTGTTGTGGACATTGCTGCTATAAACATTGGGGTGCACATACACCTTCGTATCACTACATTTGTATCTTTGGGGTGAATACCCAAGTAGTGCAATTGCTGGGTCATAGGGTAGCTCTATTTTCAACTTTTTGAGGAACCTCCATACTGTTTTCCAGAGTGGCTGCACCAGCTTGCATTCCCACCAACAGTGTAGGAGGGTTCCCCTCTCTGTGCATCCTCACCAACATCTGTCATTTCCTGACTTGTTAGGAAATTTTAGCCATTCTGACTGGTGTGAGGTGGTATCTCATTGAGGTTTTGATTAGGATTTCCCTGATGTCGAGCGAGGTTGAGCACTTTTTCACGTATCTGTTGGCCATTTGGATGTCTTCTTTGGAAAAATGTCTGTTCATGTCTTCTGCCCATTTCTTGATTGGATTATTTGTTCTTTGGGTGTTGAGTTTGGTAAGTTCTTTTTTTTTTTTTTAAAGATTTTTTAAAATTTATTTTTGTTCCCTGCAGGCTTTCGTTATAGCTTTGGAGGATGAGAGTGAAAATGGTGGCCCCCCAATCTCCACCCCAGAGGAGCCGAGAACTCGGGGCCCCACTCCTCAGTGTCCCCCCGAGAAAAGCAATCACTCCCGTCCCCCTGGTCTGCGGCCGCACTCCGCACTCACCCGGCCTGTGACCAAGTGTTTCTGTCTCTGGCACCCGACCCCCTTTGGAGTCTCTAAACCCAGCAGATTCCTGTGGTGTAGTCCTGCACCGCTCCTCCCGGGGGAAGAAGGGGAGTCTCCCTGGATCTGCCGCTTTTTGGGTCCCTGCTTCCAGAAAGTGGTCGCTTTTCTGTTCAGATAGTTGCTGCTATTCTTTTCTTCGATCTCCTGTTGAGTTCATAGGTGTTCAGAATGGTTTGATACCTATCTAGCTGAATTCCTGGGACCAGACGAAATTTAGGTCTCCTACTCCTCCGCCATCTTGCTCCTCCTCCTCTGAACACACATATATTCCTGATTACAGCAGAGTTTCCAGCTCTTCTTTAAAATGTGTATGTACTTCTTCCAAAATTCTGCTTGCTTAACAAGTTTGTGTTTATTTTGTATGGCGAGCAGGTAATTGGGCACAGCATCAAGGACAGAGATCCGTGGCAGCATACTAGAGACCTTCTGGTGAACTCACATTATTCTACTAAATCGTTTGTCCATCAAATATTTCCAGAATGCCTGCTAGGGAAGGTGCTGTGATGGAGCTGATGAGTCAGTGATGAACAAGAAAGTGGAATACTGACCTTCAAGGAGCCAGAGCAGAAACCTGATGGGGTTTTGGAATATAGGTGAGGTTCAGTGGGGTGGAGTCTGGAGCTGATGACCAAGAAAGAATTTTTGAAACATCTTTGGTGAAAAATCGTGGTTTCTTAAAGCTCGTGGACAGGACCTGTGGGCAGAGAGAGCTGCTGCCTCTTCATTAATATAAGTCTTTAAAAAAATATCTCTAAGGCAGTGGTTCTTGACTAGGAATGACTTTGGAAACATTTTTTAAATATTTTTATTTATTTATTTGACACAGAGAGAGACAGCAAGAGAGGGAGCACAAGCAGGGGGGGTGGGAGAGGGAGAAGCAGGCTTCCCGTGGAACAGGGAGCTGGATGCGGGGCTCGATCCCAGAACCCTGGGATCATGACCTGAGTCGAAGGCAGACGTTTAATGACTGAGCCACCCAGGCGCCCCTAGAAACATTTTTGATTGTAATAACTAGAGTGGGGGGTGCTATCAGCATCTAGTGAGTAGAAGTCAGGGATGCTGCTAAATGTTCTACAATGCACAGATGAGCACATACAACAAAGAATTATCTGGCTCAAAATGTCAGTAATGCCAAGGTTGAGGAACCCTGCTCTAAAGAACCTTTAGAATCAATGAAGAATGAGAACCCAGAAGAGCTTACTCTGTCTGGGGAATGAGACACCACACAGTTTCTGTTGAGAAAAAAAAATCCATAATTATGACATTATAAATAATCATACTAGGATTTGAAAAATAAAAGAGTTCTTATAAAGCTACTCATTTCAATTAAAACTTGGGGAGCTAGAAAAAAATCTGCCTTATTTTTGCTGTTGTTATAAGATGTGCCACATGGTTTTAGAGTTACTATGATATGAAATAATGTCAAGACTCAAAAAACTTTGTATGAAACATGTATGAAGTAGCATGATGTACTAGAAGAAAGGCTGAGCTGAGCTTTCAAATAGTTAAATGTTACCCTGCCATTGACTAAACGTGAGTGATTTAACCCATCTGGGCCTCCATTGCTGTTTCTGGCCAGACACTGAAATTGAAAAGCTTGACATCATTATTTGGCTATTCCTTCTCCTTCAGCCACAGTCATAGCCAAAACAGGGATTTTTCCTTAGTTTCCTGGCTCACAGTCCTCCCTTCCTTTACATTCCCGCTGACCTGATTTTAGTTTGAGTCTTTGTTAATTCACATCTGGTCTGTTATAGTAGTTTCCTTGATGATATTCTCCCCTCAAATATATCCTACAAAATGCTATCATCTACTTAAACCATTACTTTGTTTATGTCACTCCTCTCAAATTCTTTAATGCCTATAAAGTAAAAGTCACCCTTTTTTGATCTGCTCAAGAATACTTTTCTATAGCTTGTCCTAGGTGTCTTCCCTACTTCCATCTTTGCTATCCATCACATTACTAGATCAATAGTCTTCCTGCTAAGCCCTGTTCAGAAGCACCCTCCTGTCTAGCATGTTCCTTCCCCACTATTATCTCTCAGCCTTCAAATCTGAAGTCCCATAGTCTCTCAGAAAGTTTAGTAAGGTTCCCAATGATATCTCTTATATGTACTCACTTAGGGTACCTACCATATTTGGCCTTGTGTGTATACTTTTCTTCTCCCTCCACTGATATCTTTCACCTCATTTCAACTATCACAGGGGAAAGAGACACAAACTGCCATACTGCAGTAGGTTTTACACTGGGTCCCATGGGAAGAGTAAGGAAATGCTTGGCACCATCCTCTGGATTCAATGCATATTCATGATTATCTAAAACTAAGACACTCTGGAAGATAGAGATATATTCATACATGTAAATAAAAGTATAAAGTCTTTCCAGTTAGGCTGTAAGCCTCATCATGACAGTCGTAATGTCCAAACCCTTTGTGTCCTCTGAGCTTTGTCATGGAAAGCATCCAAAGAATAATTGTGTGGCCGATTTTATTTTGTGTATGTTTTTGTACGTGAAAACTACCGGTAGGGTGAAATAAAAATAGTATCCAGACTTGGGAGATATTTTGATTACTACAGGAAACACTCCACATTACAAAAAACTTTTACTATATATGTGTGTTTGTGTGTGTTTATGTGTGTGTGTGCATGCATGTGGAGAGTAAAAGATTTTTTACTTTTATATATATGATATATAAGATATGTGTCAATATATAGATTTAAGAAAAACATCTCTGTTTAAATATGACTCTTGAGGTTCAAGAATAAAAGTTTTCTTGAGGGTCCCAGTTGACTTTTGTTATACATTCCAAAGACAATGGGTTTCACTGGATCCCTAAACTTAAGTGAGATTCTCAGATTTTGACATCGTGTTGAAGATTATCCATGTGGCTTCGTGGGTTTTGTTTGTTTGTTTGTTTTTTGTTTTTTTGTTTTTTTAGCAAGCTGGCTGAGACTATATAGTGTGTTGTTTTATGGTCACACATGCATCAAAGAATTCATTTTTTCCCTTTTGACATAAGTATACCTGGGGTAAATATACGCCAATAGATTTTCCTGGTACAGCCATCTGCCTTGCTTTACCTATAAAAGTTTGTTTGCTCTTACCTCACTTGTAGGTCTCCAAAGTTTTATTTTTTTAAGTACAAAAAAGGACAGCAT
The DNA here is from genome assembly GCF_002201575.2 of Neomonachus schauinslandi. Taxonomy (NCBI): domain Eukaryota; kingdom Metazoa; phylum Chordata; class Mammalia; order Carnivora; family Phocidae; genus Neomonachus; species Neomonachus schauinslandi. The sequence continues at coordinate 53,937,540 of NC_058412.1, forward strand.
TTCTGTCTATATCCTGCAGTATTCACTGCAATATTTCCAAGTTTCGGCTGTGACATTTTTTGAAAAAGTAGATTGCTATAGCTATTGTATGTTTCTTCATTGTTACCCAACTTGATCTCTTTTTAATCTATGCATTTAAATGTGATATTATTTTCCTGAAACTAAAATTCCACCTATTAAAAGGGCAACATAGCTTAGTGCAGTGGTTCTCAAAGTGTGGTCCCTGGGCCAGGAGCATCAGCAGCATTTGGGAACTTATTTGAAAGGCAGATTCTCAGATTTCACCTATTGAATCAGGATCTCTGGGGCTGGGACAAGCAACCTGGATTTAAGCAAACTCTCCAGGGAATTCTGATGCAAGAATAAGTTTGAAAACTACCGGCTTATTTGTTAACAGTATAAGCTCTGGGGCAGACTGCCTGAATTTAAATATTTAACCTTCAAGTCACGTAACCTTCCTGTGCCTCAGTTTCCTCATCAATGAATGGGACAATAATAGTACCATCCATATATTGCTGTGGTGAGTTTAAATTGAGATGATACATGGGAAGAGTTTAGCAAAGCCTGGCACCTGCTGAGTACTTCATAAAGCTTAGCTATTATTGTTCAAATTTTGCCCATTCTCAAATCTTAGAGTCCGTCTTCCTCTTGGTCATCTTTCCTGCTTTTGCTGAGTTGGCCCCTTCCCCTCTCTTGAATGCCCTTGGCACTTCTCTTCACCTCTTCAGATATTGCCAAGCTAGGGGTAGGGGATGCATATATTTTTCTGCAGTGAAATACTGATCTTCCCTTCACAAACTTAATTTTTTTCTTGAAAAACCAAACCTAGTGATGAGCAAACATAGAGAAGAGTACGACACATTTAATTTTTTCTTAGATCTGTTTTCTATTTTAACTATAATATAATTTCCTTATGGCCCACCTAATTTTTTTCAGACCTTGGGAATGTGAAACAGAACTTATTTTCATGGCTGGCATAATTGATATGTGGATGGATGGGAGTGTATTTTCACCCTGTCTTCAGTGATGAATCATTCTTGTTTGTTCTAGATGCTTCTGGACTTGTTATCCTGTGTCATTTCTAACTGGTGCCAGTTTTTGACAAATGATAGCAGCAAGGCATGGTGTGCTACCTCAGGTTCTTATTTTCCCTGAGTGTTTGGATGTAATAATTTTAGAGATGGCCACATGGCTAATGAGTCTTGCCCTCGGGAACTCAGCACAGAGGGAGCCCTCACTAGCCTATCAGATACCTTCTTCGAAAATGGTGGAAGTGTGAGAGAGCAAGATGAATGGACATTTGTGTATCATATTCTTTGAGAATTGAATAGAGGATTTATGGTGTTCCGTGACTTGACATACTTTACACTTGTCATGTTGGCACATTGCATTATACTCTGCTGCCCGTGGGGCTTTTGATGATGTTTCAGAAAGAGGTAATAGATGTCTCTGTGCTGTATCCATACATTTGCAGAGAAAGATCCAATATTAAAAACAAAGGTACAGTAAAAACCAACCCCATCAACCAAACACAAAAGCCTACCTCTGCTCTCTGTTGCCTTGTTAGTCCCAATCCCTTACCTAGACATATTTAGCCCTTCTACAGCTAGAGGTGATCTATCAGGTCAGTGCTATTTCTATAGGCACATTTTAACACCTACTTGAGGGTATAACAATGAACAACTATTATAAGTACAATATAAAGCCACAGTGCAATATAAAGAACACTGGGTTAAGTATCATAAACTCTTTTTTTTTAAGATTTTATTTATTATTTATTTGAGAGAGAGAATGAGAGACAGAGAGCATGAGAGGGAAGAGGGTCAGAGGGAGAAGCAGACCCCCCGCTGAGTAGGGAGCCCGATGTGGGACTCAATCCTGGGACTCTAGGATCATGACCTGAGCCGAAGGCAGTCGCTTAACCAACTGAGCCACCCAGGTGCCCAGTATCATAAACTCTTAATTCCAACCTTGACTTGGCTAAGGCCTGCTGTATTGAGCTTGGATAAATCTCTTATGGCAATGTCCCTGTTTCCTCATCTGTCACAGGGGCACAAGAATTCCTGGCTAGGCTACCTCCCAGAAGGAATACATAATAACTTATTTTGAAAAGTATGGAAATGAGAGAAACCACCTGTGTGACTACTGATGAGGCAGTTAGAATACAAATGTGTTTTCCTTCAGTTTTATAGAAAGAAGAATAGGGCCTTTAAGAGGATGATTGAGTTTTTTCAAGAACATTGTAAGTGAAGGACAGAGAAGGTCTGGATTCCTGTCTTCTGATCCTTAGTTGAGGTACCTTGAGATTCCTACCCACACCCTATGTTCAAAGGAACATGCAGGCTTGGGAAGTGAGGAGTCAGCAACAGCTACCCTGCATTCAAGGTTAAAGGCCTTTTGTCTACCTTTTGGGTGGAATTCTGTAGCAATCCTTGAAAGAGAAAGGCCCCAAATAATGGCTGTTATCAGATTTCCCAATAGCCAGGTGGGAGAGAAAGCACAAATGGATTTATTCTTAAGGAAAAGTTTTAATTGGTTATTTCTTAGCGAACTGTTAGTGAACTGAGAGTCTCACTGAATGCATGTAAGTAATGAACACTACTTCTGTGAAGTTAGGACTCCCTACTTCATATTTATAGATCTTCTTTATATGTGTCCTGTTTTCACCATTATAATGCCATTAAAAACAGAAACTTTGATTTTTACTTCTTTGTCATCCTCTCTAATGCCCTAGGTCAATGCTTGTTAAATATAGGTTTATCAATTTCAAATGAAGACAGATTGAAAACATCTGGAAAAAGAGGAAGAGAAAAATCTCTGAGTCTATAGTATCTCATCTCATCTTACCCTCCAGTTAGATTAGGATCCCTTTAAGACATTATCTGTTGGGACTGTACCTATTCCCCAACTCCAGTATTCTTTTTCTGATTTAGGACTTTTGTAGGACTGTCTAAGCTTCTTGTGAGCCCTCATGTTTAATCCAGTGATGCTGGAGTTGCTGACAGCTTTGCCTTTGTGTGATATGCATTTGAGTATGCAGTCTAACATCTTTTCTTTCCTGTTTGTGTCACAGAGGGAACACCAGCTTCCTCAGAGTCCTCCTCAAATGATCTTGAATCAAGGGGAAAGTCTTGAAAACCATGCTAAGGGAACATCACAGGAAGCAGTGGTGGTGAAGACAGGACTGAAAATTTAGACCCATTGATATCTAAGTTTCAACCACGTATGCATTCTGGTTAGCATTTGGGTCACTAATTATACTGTTGAGTTCATGAGAAGGGTAAATATAATGTTTAATAGAATAGTGTCAGTCTGTGTAAAGAAATTAAAGTGATTCAATTTTTGAATATGTGGCAAGGCCTTTACTTACTTATCTATTGCTGTGTAACAAATTATGCCAAAATTTAGCAGCTTGAAAGAGTACACATTTATTATCCCAGTCTGTATGGTTTAGGATTCCAGATACAGCTTAGCTGGATCTTCTGCTTCAGTATCTCTTATAAGGCTGCAATCAAGGTGTGAGCCTAGGGGCTGCATTCTCATCTGAAGGCTGAACTGAGGAAGGATCTGCTCACTCATATGGTTGGTGGTAGGATTCCATTCCTCTCACGGTATTGAACTGAAGGCTTCAGTTCCTTGCTGGCTATTAGTTGAAGGGCATCCTCAGTTCCTTGTTGTGTAGGACTCTGCAATATGGCAGCTTGCTTTATCAAAGCATACAAGCCTAGAAGATGATTAAGAGAATCTGCCAGCAAGATGGAAGTCACAGTCTTTTGTAATCTATTCACAGTAGTGACATCCTATCTCTTTCACCTTATTCTATTTATTAGAAAGCAAGTCACTAGTTCCTGTCTACTTAATGGGTAGGAAATTCTACAGGACATGAATACCATGCAATGGGGATCATTGGAGGCCATCTTAGAAGTCTGCCTAACAAAACCTTTCATGTCCACTCTGAAAAAGAGAATCCATTATGGTTATTGAATGTATCTTGAGCACTAGGTTTGGATATTAAATATAATCAAGTTAGTTGTCTAGCAAAACTTTAATGGGAGAACCTGACCTGTGTCTAATGTCTTTGCTTCTGAAAATAATTATTTGAAATTTTGGTAACTTAATAATACTTTCTTTTTTTTTCTTTTTTTCTTTTATTATGTTATGTTAATCACCATACATTACATCATTAGTTTTTGATGTAGTGTTCCATGATTCATTGTTTGTCCATAACACCCAGTGCTCCATTCAGTACATTCCCTCTTTAATACCCATCACCAGGCTAACCCATCCCCCCACCCCCTCCCCTCTAGAACCCTCAGTTTGTTTCTCAGAGTCCATAATCTCTCATGGTTCATCTCCCCCTCCGATTTCCCCCCCTTCATTTTTTCCTTCTTGCTATCTTCTTCTTCTTCTTCTTCTTTTTTTAACATATAATGTATTATTTGTTTCAGAGGTACAGGTCTGTGATTCAACAGTCTTACACAATTCACAGCGCTCACCATAGCACACACCCTCCCCAATGTCTATCACCCAGCCACCCCATCTCTCCCATCCCTCACCACTCCAGCAACCCTCTGTTTCCTGAGATTAAGAATTCCTTAGATCAGTAAGATCATATGATACATGTCTTTCTCAGATTGACTTATTTTGCTCAGCATAATACCCTCCAGTTCCATCCACGTCATTGCAAATGGCAAGATTTCATTCCTTTTGATGGCTGCATAATATTCCATTGTATATATATACCATATCACTTTCTTTTACCCTAGAATTCTTAAAGGATTTTAAGCATTAGAATAAAAAATCCTCCTCCATTTTCTAGGAATTCTTAGATCATTACTTTACTTTGCTGGTGCAGTAACTGAATCTCATGGTGCTAGTGATTTAGGACCACCAACAGGCTAGAGTTAGGATATTCAAGGGAGAGGTTATTAGACCCAGAATTTGGGTGTCCTAAACTTACCTTTCTATGTACCTTGTCTCTTCAATCTGCAGACTCTAAGCTCAAATATCTTTTCTCAGCTGGCCACAATATAGTTTGGAGATTGGATAAACATGCTCTGAGCTCTTTGTATGAAATGCACTAAATAAATATTGGAGGCTATTATTTGATGAAAAAAGCTGGTTTTAAAGTCTTCTTTTTCTCTCCATTATGCAGTTACTATCTTATATCAAGATACTGGTCGTTTCTTGCCCTGTTCCCCTCCCCATCTATTCTGCACTCTGCAGTTATAATATTTATAAGATGCTAATCTGATCATATCACTCCTCTACTTAAAATTCTGCAATAATATGCAAGAATCATCATGATATAGGGTCAGGTGAACAAAACAGGGTTATATATACATATTGCTTATATATGCAAAGCATATTTCTTGAAGGATACTCAGGAAACTTGTATCAGTAGTTCTCATGGCTAGGGGAAGACAGGAGAGACACTCTTTTTAAATTATAAGTGTTTTGTACTTTTAGATTTTGCACCATGTGACTATATGACCTAATTACAAATCAAAACAAATCTCTTCCATGTCCCTTAACACCTTTAGAAAAAGTTCAGATTCTTAACCTGGAAAACTCTCATGATGGTCTCTTTGCCAACTTTACATCATCTTAGGCTGCTCTCCCCCCCTCCTATCCTCTTCCCCACATATACCCTGTAGTTCAAGCACCTCCCAAATATACCTATCTGGGGCCATATGCCACAGCTCTCTGCAGCAGACCTGCTGAGCGAGGTGCAGGCTCCCACACATTGTGACTCCTGCACCTTTTTCTTTACTCTCCCTTCTTCTTAGCATGACTTTCACCACTTTCCACCCAGCTAATTTCTAGTCATCCTCATGGGCTTCTTTCTGATTCCTCCACAATGGACCTTGTGCCACTTCTTTGTGCAAATTTGATTGTAGCACTTACGGCATTATATTTTCAGCAGATATAGTCTCAGGCTATAAACACAGGGATGCAAGAAGTAAAGATTTTATTTTTTCTATAAATAAGTTTAATTTCTAGCACAACTCATATGTTAGGTCAGGCTCCTCAGAAGCAAATCTTGATAAACAAATCTTCAGGAAGATATGTCTGCAAGCAACTTACTAAGAAAGTCCTTTCAGAAGAAACCAAGAAGAGGGTAGGGAGCAGGAGCAATAAGGAGAAGACATCAAGCAGGGATACAATTTCAAGCCAAGTCCCAGAGAAGGTGATTTCATCCTGATCCTGCAGGGAAACATACTCTACAGTAAACTCATAATTCTGGTTCAGTGTTTAATATCTGTGTCCCCTAATAATATATGAACTCTAAGAGTGTGGGAACTGTATTTTTTTGTTCATGGACATATTCTAAGCAATTAAAACAGTACCTGCAAATAGTAGTCATTGGCTGAATGAGTGAATAAACTGCAGGCTTCTCCTTATTGTTTCAACAAAGAGAAGCATATTCATTTATTCATCACACAAATTATGGGTAACTACTATGTCCCAGGCACTATTTTAGGCTCTGGGACTGTAATAGTGAACAAAATAGTGATATCTCTGCTCTCAAGGAGTAGTGAAGAGCATGGACTCCAAACGTAGACGTCGCAGGTTAAAATTCTGGTTCTGCCAGTTATTCGCTCTTTTGTCTTGATCAAGTTATTACTGTCTTCCTGCCCCACTTTCATTATCTGCAAAACAGGAATGTGCCTAATGATTTGGTTTCTCTGATATGGTTGTTGTACAGTTAAGTGAGTGAGTACATGTAAAGTGGTAGGCCAGTTATTGGTACAGACTGTATATGTGTTAGCTATGATTATCCTCTCTTCTTAAAACTCCCCTGTCTTTGGGCGCCTGGGTGGCTCAGTTGGTTAAGCGACTGCCTTCGGCTCAGGTCATGATCCTGGAGTCCCTGGATCGAGTCCCTGCTCGGCAGGGAGCCTGCTTCTGCCTCTGACCCTCCCCTCTTTCATGTGCTCTCTCTCTCTCATTCTCTCTGTCTCAAATAAATAAATAAAATCTTTAAAAAAAAAACTCCCCTGTCTTTGTCAGCCTGGTTAACTTCTGCTTCCCCATCTCCTTCAAGTGTCCTTTCAAAAGGCTTATTATGCTCTTTCTCCAGAAAGTATCCCTTTTCTGCAGGTTAAGCTGAGTGCTGTTCCTTTATGCTCCCTTTCTTAGCTATGTGTTCTTCAACCTTTTGTAAGACACATCCCATTGTATTATAAGGGGATACTTGTACATCCTCTTTGGACTGGCCTATACCTTGTTATTCATCTTATATCTCCAGCACTTACCACACTGTCTGGCACACAGCCAATACCAAAGAGATGCCATCACAAAAGTGAGTAAAGTTTCACCTGCTCTAATTACTGCTCTTACAGCTAGCTTGAAGGCATAGCTTTGCATCTACACAGTGCCTCCATTTTCTATACCTGGGATCAGTCTTGCTCACAATAAATGGGATTCTTGGTTCCTTCAATAAACTCAGAGAATGTGACTCACTGGGGGCAGAATGCCTTTGAAGGAGATATGTGTTCTAGTCCCCTCTTTGAACCATATTATAGAATGATTCATCTTCCATGAGCCATATAACCTCAAATCAGGGCTCCTATCCACACTCATCTTTCATTCCTTCTTCAGTTGCCCATTTTTTCTCCCATCTTCCTGTTTCATCCATCTTACCTCCTGCCAGGCCTGTGCAGACACAGACATGCACACACACCTTTGATCCTGCTGACACCAATGGCACTAAGGAAAGAAGTTCAATATGTCCACTGGCATCAAAATATAGTAATAACAATCCTTCAAAATGACAATCACAGGCAGCCTAGAGGCATTTGGGGGCTCTTCTGCTTTGTCCTTTCTGTAGTCTTGAGTGTTTTTCTTTGGTGTTTGAAAGCAGAGGTAACTGTAGTTTACTCTACCTGAGAAGTGCTAGTGAGCTGGAATTCAACAAACAGATAGTTACAGCACTCCCATGGTGAGGAACAGGTGGAGTGGGGGGTTGTTTTGTGCCCCATCTCACAGATTCCAGCAAAGCATGATCTCCCATTTGCAACCAGTTACTCAGCTGCATTTCATGTTTGTGATTGTGTTGACAAGGAAAGAGGCACCATTTCTGGCAGCATCTCTTAGCTTCCTGAGTTGCCTTGGGCACTAAGAGAATGCAGGAGGCACATACTGACTTGGTTGCCACCTGACACCTCTTCTGCTTATCTAAGCCCAGAGTACCTGCCGGGACTCCACAAGCAACGTCCTACAGCATCCTAACTAGGCAGCTGCTCACTGGATCTCTGTTCATCTTCCTATAGATCCTGTTCCTCCCCTCCTGCCAAGTATACTTCAACATCCAGTGGCTGAGAAAACAGACTGTCTGCCCTACTGACACCCAGAACAAACCATGTCCAACATCCCTAGTAGAGAATCAAGACAGACACTGTCAGTGTTATTTCATTTTTATTTATTTATTTTTTGATTTTTTATTCCTCTCCTCTATCAGCAGGAGCAAGAAAAACCTGGAACCTCAAAGTCAACTGCCATCCTGAGCTGCACTGAGGTGGCAGCTTTTAACTCTGATTCAAAATTTAATGTTCTGTTTTGTTTATGGCAGGCAAAATATAGCTTTCTATTTTGGGGTGGTGGCTGCTTAAAGGAATCATAAAACAAATTAGATGTTTCTTGTTATCCACCAGCCATGTTAAATCAATATTTGATGATTTATAAATGAATGAGACACATACAGATTAGATTTTCTCCTGAATACACAGTGGCATGGACCACATTGGCAATGGGTCATCTTGATTTAGTGTTGTCTAGGACACTTGAAATACAGATTGCCAGATCTGAGGATGGGTATTTCTAGATATGCTGGAAGTATCCTGGTATAATTGTGTTGATTGACATTTTTTTTTTCCTGCTCTTTTAATTGGGTGTGAGAATGAAGCTAGTTTCTATGTATTTTTATCACATTTTCAAAGATGAGCATTTAATCATCTTGTTACAGTAACCAAACAAAGGGAGAAAACCAAGAGCATGAGTTTAGAGATAATAAAACTCAGCTTTTATATAAGGTTTAAAATTATTTTTCCTAAATTTGTTTTAATGAAAACATACATTATAGCCTTGGAGTGAGGGGAAGCTTATGTAGAAGTTGGCAGAAATTTTTAGCAAAGTAATGTAAAAAAAATAATTTCCTTAACTTTCAAAGCTGCTTTACCAATCAATAGTTTAAATGAGATAAACTTAACAATACATTTGAGCTTAAAATTGTCCAAAACAGTTGGGGGAAAAAAACTACCAAAGGACATGTATTGGCCATTTTTTTGACAATTATCTTTAATACACAATTTGTGGGATATGGAGGTCCCCTGACCTATGGGTTATTTGGAAAGCTAAACAAAAGCTAAAAATGATCTATGTTTGTCATCTGAAAATCAATCCTAAACTATTGTTTTAAACAGGCAGTTAGCTGATCTTTGGCTATCCACTTCTGTTGTAGAAGGGCTCAAGTGTTTTGGCTCCATACATATATAGAATATAAGAATAGTTAACACAGGGGCACCTGAGTGGCTCAGTTGGTTGGACGTCTGCCTTTGGCTCAGGTCATGATCCCAGGGTCCTTGGATGGAGCCCTGAGTCAGGCTCCCTGCTCAGCGGGGATCCTGCTTCTGCTTCTCCTTGCCCCCATTCATGCTCCCTTGTCATCTCTCTCTCTCTCTCTCAAATAAATGAATAAAATCTTAAAAAAAAAAAGAATAGCTAACACGTATTGAATGCTTATCATTCTCCTAAGCCCTTCAAATTATTTTCCCAATTAATCATCATAAGAACCCTATGAAGTTACTATTGCTATTCCCATTTTATGGATAAGGAAACTAAGACACAGAGAAGTTAAATAACTTGCCCCAATGATGGATTAGAAATTTGAACTCACCACTATACTAAAGCAAATATCAGAGCTGAATGATATCTTGGAAATAATTGTCCCAGAGATGAGAAAATTGGCTCCAAGCTGGAAATATCTTGCTTAGGTTGATAAAACTATCATGGAAAGACATGGACTGTGGTGAGAAGAGCACCCAAAACAGATTCTAGGCAAGAGTGAGATTTTACCTCATGTGGCCATGTTTCTTGTTGTGTGACCAGGGAAAGTTAATCTTCCCATTGATACTCAGTGTCTGTACATGCAAATATGAGATCATTTAATATTCAACCAATAGGTAGCAAATACTAGCCTGTGCTACATATGAGAGTAGACTACAACTCCCCCCTGCCATCCCCCAGAGGCATTCACGTTCTAGTGGGGGAGCAAATAGAAACATGGAATTTTGCAAGAGCTATGCACAAGGTATAAGATGCCTTCCCAAAGACATAGTTTGGTGTTGGACCTGGACTTGGGAAATGTAAGTAGTTCATAAGTTCATGCGTGGATAAGTGGTAAGAGATGATTTCAGAGAGGTATGTGGGGCAGGTCCTACATGTCATTCTAAGTAGCTTAAACTTGGACATACAGGTCATGGGAAGTTACTGTTTGAAATTTTAATTCCAGTATAGTTAATATACAGTGTTATATTAGTTTCATGTGTATAATATAGTGATTCAACAATTCTGTACATTATTCAGTGCTCATCATGATAAGTGTACTCTTAATCCTATTCACCTATTTCATCTATCCCCTGCCCCCCATGCCTCTCTGGTAACCATCAGTTTGTTCTTTATAGTTAAGAGTCTGTTTTTTGGTTTGTCTCTTTTTTTTTCTTTGTTTTGTTTCTTAAATTCCATGCAAGAAAACAATCCCATTTACAATTGCATCAAGAATAATAAAATACCTAGGAATAAATTTAACCAAAGAGGTGAAAGACTTATACTCTGAAAGCTATAAAACACTGATAAAAGAAATTGAAGATGACACAAACAAATGGAAAGATATTCCATGCTCACAGATTGGAAGAACCAATATTGTTAAAATGTTTTCCCAACACCATTTGTTGAAGAGACTGTCTTTTTCCCATTGCATATTCTTGCCTCCTTGAAGATTAATTGACTATCTAATCATGGGTTTATTTCTGGACTCTCTATTCTGTTCTTTTGATCTATGCATCTATTTTTGTGTCAGTATCATACTGTTTTGATTATTATAGCTTTGTAGTGTATCTTGAAACCTGGGATTGTGATACCGCCAGTATTGTTCTTCTTTTTCAAGATTGCTTTGGCTATTTGGGGTCTTTTGTGGTTCCATACAAATTTTAGGATTGTTTGTTCTAGTTCTATGAAAAATGCTGTTGGTGTTTTAATAGGGATTGTATTAAATGTGTAGGTTGGTTTGGGTAGTATGGACATTTTAACAATATTGGTGCAAGTGTAAATGGGATTGTTTGGATAATCTATCCATTGATGTAAGTGGGGTGTTAAAGTCCTCTACTATTATTATATTATTATTAATTACTTCCTTTATATTTAGTATTAGCTACTTTATGTATTTGGGTTCTCCCATATTGGATGCATAAATTTACAATTGTTATATCTTCTTGTTGGATTGTTCCCTTTATAATTATGTAGTGTCCTTCTTTATCTTTTGTTACAGTCTTTGTTTTAAGGTCTATTTTGTCTAACATAAATATTGCTGCCCTGGCTTTCTTTTTACTTCTAGCTGCATCACAAATGCTTTTCTATCCCATCATTTTCTATCTGCATGTGTCTTTAGGTCTGAAATGAGTCTCTTGTAGGCAGCATATAGATGGGTCTTGCCTTTCTACCATTCCATCACCCTATGCCTTTTGATTGGAGTGTTTAGTTCCTTTACATTCAAAATAATCATTGATAGGTATTTACTTATTGCCATTTTGTTACTTGTTTTATGCTTGTTTTTGTAGTTCTTCTCTGTTCCTTTCTTCTCCTGCTCTCTTCTCTAATGATTTGCTGGCTTTCTTTAGTGATATACTTGTATTCCTTTCTCTTTATTTTTTGCAAATCTATTATTGGTTTTTTATTTGTGGTTACCATTATGTTTATATACAACATTTTATACATATAGCAGTCCATATTAAGTTGATGGTTGCTTAAATTTGAACCCATTCTTTATTCCTTCCCTCCCTCCCCCCACATTTTAGGTATAGGTGTCATACTTTACATCCTTTTATTTTGTGAGTCCCTTGGCTGATTTTTATAGATATACTTATTTTTACTGCTTTTTTGTGCTTCCTACTTTTCTTACTCCTACTTATGATGTTTTCATTCCACTCAGAGTGCCTTTAACATTCCTTTAGGGCTTGTTTAGCTGTCATGAATTTTTTTAACTTTTGTGTGTCTAAAAAATTTTCTCTCTACTTCTATTCTGAATGATAGCCTTGCAGGGTTTTTGTTTATTTGTTTGTTTTGTTTGTTTTAGCACTTTGAATAGATCATGCCACTTTCTTCTGGCATAAAAGTTTCTGCTGAAAAATTAGCTGATAGCTTTATGGGGTTTCCCTTATATGTAATTGTTTTCTTTTCTTTTGCTGCTTTTATTTTATTTTATTTTTTTAATTTAATTTTATTATGTTATCTTAGTCACCATGCAATACATCATTAGTTTTTGATGTAGTGATCCACGATTCATTGTTTTTGTATAACACCCAGTGCTCCATGCAGTACATGCCCTCCTTAATACCCATCACTGGGCTAGCCCATCCCCCCACACCCTCCCTCTAAAACCCTCAGTTTGTTTCTCAGAATCCATAGTCTCTCATGGTTCATCTCTCCCTCCGATTTCCCCCCCTTCATTTTTCCCTTCCTTCTCCTAATATCCTCCATGCTATTCCTTATGTTCCACAAATAAGTGAAACCATATGATAATTGACTTTCTCTGCTTGACTTATTTCACTTAGCATAATCTCCTCCAGTCCCAACCATGCTGATGTAAAAGTTGGGTATTCATCCTTTCTGATGGCTGAGTAATATTCCATTGTATATATAGACCACATCTTCTTTATCCATTCATCTGTTGAAGGGCATCTCAGCTCTTTCCACAGTTTGGCTATTGTGGACATTGCTGCTATGAACATTGGGGTGCATATGGCCCTTCTTTTCACTACATCTGTGTCTTTGGGGTAAATACCCAGTAGTGCAATTGCTGGGTCATAGGGTAGCTCTATTTTTAATTTTGAGACACCTCCACACTGTTTTCCAAAGTGGCTATACTAACTTGCATTCCCACCAACAGTGTAAGAGGGTTCCCCTTTCTCCACAACCTCTCCAACATTTGTTGTTTCTTTCCCTGTCCATTTTTGCCATTCTAACTGGTGTAAATGTGGTTTTGATTTGAATTTCCCTGATGGCTAATGATGATGAACATTTTTTCATGTGTCTGTTAGCCATTTGTATGTCTTCTTCAGAGAAGTGTCTGTTCATCTCTTCTGCCCACTCTTTGACTTATTTGTTTTTTGGGTGTTGAGTTTGACAAGTTCTTTATAGATCTTGGATACCAGCCCTTTATCTGTAGTGTCATTTGCAAATATCTTCTCCCATTCTGTGGGTTGCCTCTTTGTTTTGTTGACTGTTTCCTTTGCTGTGCAGAAGCTTTTGATCTTGATGAAGTCCCAGAAGTTCATTGTTGCTTTTGTTTCACTAGCTTTTGGAGATGTATCCTGAAAGAAGTTGCTGTGGGCAATGTCAAAGAGGTTACTGCCTATGTTCTCCTCTAGGATTTTGATGGATTCCTGTCTCATATTGAGGTATTTCATCCATTTTAAGTTTATCTTTGTGTATGGTGTTAGAGAATGGTCGAGTTTCATTCTTCTGCATGTGGCTGTCCAATTTTCCCAGCACCATTTATTGAAGAGACTGTCTTTTTTCCATTGCATATTTTTTCCTGCTTTGTTGAAGATTATTTGACAAGACTCCACCCCCAAATTACTAGAACTCATACAGCAATTCAGTAATGTAGCAGGATACAAAATCAATGCACAAAAATCAGTTGCTTTCTTATACACTAACAATGCAACTATAGAAAGAGAAATTAAAGAAATGATTCCATTTATAATAATACCAAAAACCATAATATACCTTGGAATAAACCTAACCAAAGAGGTAAAGGATCTATACTCTAGGAACTACAGAACACTCATGAAAGAAATTGAAGAAGACACAAAAAGATGGAAAAATATTCCATGCTCATGGATCGGAAGAATAAACATTGTTAAAATGTCTATGCTACCCAGAACAATCTATACCTTCAATGCCATCCCGATCAAAATTCCAATGACATTTTTCAAAGTGCTGGAACAAACAATCCTAAAATTTGTATGGATCAGAAAAGACCCCGACTCCCCAAGGAAATGTTGAAAAAGAAAAACAAAGCTAGGGGCGTCACATTGCCCTATTTCAAGCTATATTACAAAGCAGTGATCACCAAGACAGCATGGTACCAGCACAAAAACATATAGACCAATGCAACAGAATAGAGAGTCCAGATATGGACCCTCAACTCTGGCTGCTTTTAAAATTCTCTTTTTATCATGACTTTTCCCCATTTTAATTACTATGTGTCTTGGTGTGGCCCTCCTTGGGTTGATTTTGTTGGGGAATCTCTTTGCCTCCTGGATCTGGATTTCTGTTTCCTTCCCTAGATTCAGGAAATTTTCAGCTATTATTTCTTCAAAAAAATGGTCTGTCCCCTTTTTTCTCTCTCCTTCTGAAATCCCTATAATGTGAATATTATTATGCTTGATGGTGTTGTTGAGTTCCCTAAGTCTATTTTTAGTTTTATTATTTTTTTTTTCTCTCTCCTGTTCAGCTTGATTGGTTTCCATTACCTGTCCTCCAGATTGCTGATCCATTCTGCTTCTCCCAGTCTACTATTTATTCTATCTAGTATATTTTAAATTTTAGTTATTAAATTCTTCATCTCTGACTGGTTCTTTTTTATGTTTTCTATTTCCTTGTTAAGGGTCTCACTGAAGTCTTCCATTTTTTTCTCAAGTCCTGTGAGTATCTTTATAATCATTACTGTAAAGTCTTTCAGAGCTGAGCCCACTGATTTTTAAAGTTCCAGGTGTTAAGCTCCACTGATTGTAAGAACTTGCAAAATTATGCCCCTCTGGTTTTCAAAACCAAATGTTATAGGGACTCATGTTTCCTATATGAGTTTCCCATGACTGGGGTACTTGGTGTGAAGGTCTGTTTCTTTCATCTCTCCATGCCCACAACGTCCCTCCCTCTTGGGGATAGTCCTGTGGGTCTGTTTAGCTCCAGATTATGTGTCCACCCTTGCTACCCTCTTTGATGTGGCCTCTTCTCTACATTTAGCTGTGAAGAGTCTTTTCTGCCAGTCTTTGGGTGATTTTCTGGGTTATTTACACTGATGTGGGTATTATCTAGTTTTATCTGTGGGGCAAGGTAAGCTTAGAATTCTCCTTCTCTGCTACTTTCCCAGGAAGTCCATTATTTAAAAATTTTAAGCATGGGAGTGATCTATTCAGTTTTATATTTAAGAAAATTCACACTGCTGATGACATGAAGGATGGTTTGAAGGTGATGCCATTAGAAATAAAAGATTGTAGGAGTTTAAATGAGGAGCAGTAAGCTGAACTAAGACATATGTGGAGGCCAGGGAGTGATTAGAAGGGTTTGAGAAGTGTTTAGGAGGTAGAATCAAAAGAACCTGGTTATTATGATAAGAGTCAAGGTTATATGATGACTTCATAGTTCAAGTTTCCTCTTGTGGGCTGACAGATAGTGACACCATAGTGATAAGATGGGGAGCACAGACTGATAATTGGTATGGGGATATTTTGAAGGGAAGACAATACTTTCTGTCCTTCACATGTATAGTTTGGTGAACAAGTGAGATATCTAGAAGATTTCCATGAGGCTGTTAAAATGTGGGTCAGGAACTCTGGAGAGATCCATGCCATAAATACAAACTTGAGTCATTCCTGCTGAAGTCATGAGCATGAATGTCATCTCTATGGAAAGTGAATCGGGTAAGAAAGAAAGAAGGTAGTACCTTGAGAGACACTGATATTTTCAGAAAAAGCAGATGAGGGGCTAGCAGAAGTTCCAGAGAAAATTCATACAAAACAATCAGGAAGAGAATGGGGAGAATAGTGTCTTTTAAGCAAATAGATGAAAGAGCTTTAAGAAGATGGCTGTTCAGAGGGTTAAATGCACCTGAGACAACAGGATGACTGGAGCTGGCGATTGGAAGGGCATAGTGACCCTGGTGGGGGAATTCCATGGAAGCATATGTTGGGGTAAAAGCTATAATGGGTAATGAGGGGCAAATGAGATATGAGACAGTAAGTGTAAGCAACTCCTTTGAGTTTCTTTCTCAGGGCAACAAAGCAAAGCTCTGAGAAGAGGCCATAATATTAAGGGAAGATCTTATAAGGTAGGAGAGGTTTTTCTAACCTCCAGAGAAGGAGCTAAGAG
Organism: Neomonachus schauinslandi; assembly: GCF_002201575.2. Taxonomy (NCBI): domain Eukaryota; kingdom Metazoa; phylum Chordata; class Mammalia; order Carnivora; family Phocidae; genus Neomonachus; species Neomonachus schauinslandi. Next base: position 53,953,914 of record NC_058412.1, read on the forward strand.
AAAAGGATGATTGATTCTGTAGGAGAAGAGTTTAATTAATGGAGTGAGGAGGTAGAACTGGGTGAGCTCCAGAGCACAGGTGCAAAAATCAACCTTAGCCCAAACAAGTATATTTCATTTGCTAACTTAAAAAAATTATTCCTTTATACATTTATCAAAGTTCTTTGCACACACACACATAACACGCACATATGCGCACACACAAGATATCAAATCTAATAGAAGTGGATGATGAAAAACAATAACCCTCTCTATCATTCCTCTTCCCCCAGTTCCATTAGAAAGAAGGGATTTTTTTCACACTAAAATGTATTTTTATACTGATGATATAAAGAATATACATCTGCTATAAATAATTTTAATAGTGCATACAAATATAAATAAATACAACATATAAATTTATAAATTTATTTATAAATAAATAGCACACACAAATACAAATATAAAGAAAGTAAAGGTTGCTTAAAATCCCAACCTCCTAAAATAATCACACTGAAGGGACTGTCTTGATATCTCATCCCTCTTCTTTGCCCTACATTAGCTTTATATTACTTTCTTAACCATATGGTAAACCTTGTGAATAGCCTAATGGGCAGCCTATGTAGTTTCTATATTTATATAACCATATATGTGTTTTGTTGGCCATTGTTTTACAAAAAAATGGGATTATGTAATATGCACATTCTTGCATCTTGTTGTTCTCACTCAATATTATGCTGCGGAATCACTCCAAGTCATCTGATATTACTCTAATTCATTCTTTTACTATATAATATTCCAATATGTGGCCATGTTTCAATATATTTAAACATTCCTTTATTTTTTATTTATTTTTTTAAAGATTTTATTTATTTATTTGAGACAGAGAGAATGAGAGACAGAGAGCATGAGAGGGAGGAGGGTCAGAGGGAGAAGCAGACTCCCTGCCGAGCAGGGAGCCCGATGCGGGACTCGATCCCGGGACTCCAGGATCATGACCTGAGCCGAAGGCAGTCGCTTAACCAACTGAGCCACCCAGGCGCCCCTAAACATTCCTTTATTAAAGAACATTTACTCTCAGCTCACTACAAACAGTTCTGCAATATATGTCATTGTACCTACGCTCTCTTATATTAGTACTTTTATTTCTATGGAGTAGATTACCAGAGTAAAGTTGCAAGATCTAAGTGTATATGTATTTTTAATTTTCATAGCTGTTGCTTGGTTGCCTAGTGAGTTAGGTATGGTGCTTCTTCTAGTGTGCCTTCCTATCCTGCAGAGACCAGAAGGCTAAAACCTATGCTTCTCAGAATCTACAGCCAGAATGTGACTTGGGTCGGCCAAATTTATGCAAGACTGGGAATACAAAAAAGTGAGGTAGAGACCTCATTTCTGCTGCTATGAAATTTTTAGGTGGAATGTAAGGACATGGAAATTTTTGTTTGTGTCTTTGTTTGTTTTCCTGAAGTAGCATTAACAAAAGTCCCTATGTCCAGAAATAAACCAAATGTCCAGCAATAGAACAGAAATTAAGTTGTAGAATAGTCAGACAGTGGAGTACTGTGTACCAGTGCAATGAATTAGCTAAAACTACCAGAACTACCAGAATATCTCAAAACCATACTCTGGAGGTAAAGAAGAGTCATAAAAGAATATATAGAGTATAGCCAACATTTGTGGTACCCCTCACTCTATCTCCTTAGCTCACTTGATTTCAGATAGCTGTGATGGACACTAGCAGTAACTAGTGTGCCCACTCAAGTTCACAGTGAGGGGCCTGTGCTTTTCTGCCTTGAGCCTTTCTCAGAAGCGTGGGAAGCCACTCAGCCTGAACATGCAAAGGAGTTAAGCCCCTGAGAGCAACTCTTAACCAAAGGGAGATGAAGTTGTGACTAATCCTGTCTCCTTTCTTTTGGTCTGGTGGGCCACTTCTGGAATGTGTTTTATACATTTTCACAGAGGGTACACAACAGGCCTATGCTTCAGTTGCCCACAGCAATAACCTGCACAATCATGTTTTCTCTCTTCTCTAGTTTCTACTCCCTCTCCCACACTGCTGCTTCCTGGGCTCACATCCAAAATATACTACCTACATCCAACTTCTTTTCTTGGGCATTGCTTTCAAGGAAACTCAACTATGACATATTGTATGGTCCCATTTGTATGCAGTTCAAAACAGGCAAGATTAAATATTATATAGGGAGGTATGCATGTAAGATAAACTATGAAGAAAAGCAGGAGAATGGTTAATATAAGAATTATGTAACATGCTCATCCCTGGAAGAGGGGAAGGAGCTATATTATGGATAGAACACACAGTGGCTTCAAAGGTGCTAGTTGTGTTTGATTCCTTAAGCAATGTGTTTGGTAAATGGCATTTGTTCCATTATCTCTTTAAATTATTGGTTCTTGATATAATGTTCAATGATTCATTAGTTCAGTATAATTTGAATTTAAATAAATAAAAAATAAATTTAAAAAATTATTGGTTCTTGACTTTTTGGTCTCAGGACCCCTTTACACTCTTAAAAATTATTGCAGATTCCAAAGGATTTCTGTTTATATGAACTAAATCTCAAGCAATTAAAAAAAAAACATTTGTGTTAGCTTATTTGAAAATTTTAATAATAAACTCATTACCCGAAAACATAAATAATTTATTTTAATGAAAATAACTTATTTTCTAAAACCAATCTAAACCAAACCAAATTGAATTAAAAGAGTGGCATTTTTTTCATTTTTCTAAATTTCTTTAATATCAGGCTTAATAGAAGACAGCTAGATTCTCATATCTGCTCTGTCATTCTATTCATCCTATAGAATTATGCAAATTTTTGAAGAATGAAAGAAAACCAAGCCTCACACAGCTATGCAGTTGGGAAATGGAGCAGTATTTGAATACTTTTTCTCTTTTTAATCTAATTATGGGCATTCTTTGGTACTGCATCCAAACTTGACAAGTGGTAGTTTCTTAAGGGTTAGTTGCAGTGTGGTATCTAAAACTGTATCAGTGAATTTTTAATACTCCATTACAGTAAAATCATTGGTTTTCTTGCACTTTGAATGGACCTTTTACCCATGCATGATTTTATGACATCCATTTGGTCATTCAGAAAATAATGGTTCAGTGAGTTAGGCAGAATTTCTAAATGTTGACACATTTCATTCTGCAACATCAAAAAAATCACATTCATCAATATCACTATTGATCTCATCAGAAAAGTCTTCAAATATTGGGAACTATTAAGCTCATAGTGTTGAATACAAGTTTTCCAAATTTCTTATTATTGAAAGCTCAAATTCTACAATTAGCAACAAATACTATCAGTTGTTTTCCTTGAAGTGACAGGCTCACTTCATTCATTCTTGAGAAAATGTCTGCCAGATTACCAACCCTAAATAATCATAGTTTGTCTATTAGTTGTTCTTTCAAGTACAAATCATGCTCTTTGAACAAAGAGGCTAGTTCAGCTCACAACACAATCACACAGTGCTTTACCTCAAGACGATCATCATACTTCTGTGGGCAGCAGAAGTGCTTTGTGCATATGTCTCATTTCATTATGTGTACTTGAGTCAAGATTTAATAAAATCAATCATTTTTACAGCTTCATCAAAGACATTCTTAAGTGAAGCTGGCATTCTTTCATCTGCAAGTGCATACTGGTGAAGAATACAATGACTACCAGTACAGTTTGGTGCCCTGCCTTGGTTCAGGCTCCAGCATTTTTACCCACCATTGTTTTGCATCAGGCATGCAAATGTCAGCACAGTGCAAAAGGCAAATAATATCTCAGTATGGGTTATAAAAATAGTTTTGACCTCCTGAAAGGGTCTCAGAGAACTCTAGACCAAGCTTTGAGAGCTTGAAGTTGTGCTTACATTATATACAACTTTTTAATATATATTTCCCAATAATAAAAAAGACAAGTCAAGTTCCTATGCTGCTAATAGTCATTTTATAAAGTCATTTCATTCCCTTTACTAACTGTATAAGAAGCAGATTTCTTGTTCAATGGGGCTTCCTCTTCTTTTGACACGTAGTACCAAACACTATCACTCCCTCCCCCAAGTCATTCAAACAGTTGCCCTTTTTTTTAAGTAATAAACTTAATATTTTAGAGCAATTTTTAGATTCACAGTAAAACTGAGCAGAAAGTACAGATAGTTCCCATATATTCCCAGTCCTCACACACAACAGTATCCCCACTATTGACATTCTGTACCACAGTGGTTAATGATTAACTTACACTGACATCATTATCACCCAAAGTTCATAGTCTACATTAGGATTCAGTCTCCAAGTTGTATATTCTGTGGGTTTTGTAAAAAGTATAATTACATGTATCCATCATTGTAGTATCACACAGAATAGTTTTACTGTCTAAAAACCCTCTATGCGCTGCCTGCTCATCTCGCCCTTCCTCCAACCCCTGGCAATCATTGATCCTTTTACTGTTTCTATAACTTTTTCTGTTCCAGAATGTCATATAGTGGGAATCTATATGTAGCCTTTTCAGATTGGCTCTTTCACTTAGTTATATGCATTTGATTTTCCTCTGTATCTTTTCTTGGCTTGATAGCTCGTCTCTTTTTAACCTTGAATTCCATTATCTGGATATATTAGTTTATCAATCCATTCACCAACTGAAGGACATCTTGGCTGTTTCTAAGTTTTGGAAATTATTGATAAGCTGCTATAAACATCCTTGTGCAGGTTTTTGTGTGAACATAAATGTTCAGTTCATTTGGGTAAATACCAAAGAGTGTGATCGCTGAAGCACACGGTAAGAGTATATTTGGTTTTGTAAGAAATTTTAAACTGTCTTCCAAAATGGTTGTACTGTGTTGCATTTTCACCAGCAATAAGTGAGAGTTCCTGTTACTCCACATCCTCACCACCACTTGGTGCTGCCAGTATTGTGGATTATGACGATTCTAATAGGTGTATAGTGGTATCTAATTGTTGTTTTAATTTGCTATTCCCTTGTGATTATGAAGTTGAACATCTTTTCATGTGCTTACTGGCCATCTACATGTCTTCTTTGGCAAGGTGTCTGTTCAGGTTTTTGTCCCCTTTTAAAATCAGGCTGTTTGTTTTCTTGTTGAATTCTAAGAGTTCTTTATATATTTTGTTTAACAGTCTTTATCAGAAGTGTCTTTTGCAAATATATTCTCCCAGACTAAGGCTTGTCTTCTCATTCTCTTGGCATTGTCTTAACAAAGCAGACATTTTAAGTTTTAATGAATTCAGCTTATCAATTATTTCTTTCGTGGTTTGTGCCTTTGATGTGGTACCTAAAAAGTTATCACCGTACCGAAAAACAATTAGGTTTTCTCCTGTGTTATCTCCTAGGAGTTTTATGGTTTTGTGTTTTACATTTAGGTCTATGATCCATTTTAAGTTACTTTTTGTGAAGGTGTAAAGTCTGTGTTTGGATTCCTTTTTTTTTTTTTTTATGTGGATACCCATTTGTTCCAGCATCATTTGTTGTAAAGACCATCTTTGCTCCATTGTATTGACTCTGCTTCTTTGTCAAAGATTGGTTAACTATAGTCATATGGGTCTATTTCTGGGCTCCATTCTGTTCCATTGATCTATTTGTTTATTCTTGTGCCAATACCACACTGACTTGATCACTGGGGTTTTACAGTAAGTCTTGAAGTAGAGTAGTGTCAGTCCTCCAACTCTGTTCTTGTCCTTCAGTAATGAATGACTATTCTGGGTCTTTTGCCTCTCCATGTAAATTTTAGACTTAGTTTCTCAATACTCGCAAGATAACTTGCTGGGTTTTTTTTTTAATTGGGATTGCATATTGCACTGAACGTATAGATGAAATTGACAAGAACTGATATCTCAACAATATTGAGTTTTCTTATCCATGAGCATGGACTATTTCTGTAATTATCTAGTTTTTCTTTCACATCAGAGTTGTAGTTTTCTTCATAGAGATATCATATAAATTTTGTTAGATACCATTTGGCTTTTATACTCCTAAAAAGTTTATAAATTTTAACCCAGGCAGTTTAATGACACATTTTTGCCTTGGGAGCATTTTGACAATGCTTAAAAGCCAAGTTATTAAACTCTAAGTTTTAGATTACCAAATGAAGTTTTTGACAGGTACCTTCATAACATGTTTACCAAGAAAGTGTCAAAAAAGTCTGGATAGTAGTCTTATAAAATGGGATGAGGAATGAAATGTTGGTCAGGGATATCTACTGAGGACATAACTATTTTAACTTAACCACTTTAAAGTGTTGATAACTACATGACCCATGATAAAATAACTGCATCAAGATGTCCTGTTTGGGTTACTATTGCCATAAAAATGCAAGTTAGCATCTGCAATCTAGTCTGACAGCAAAATCCAGTGTAACTCAAGTATTCCAGTTGGTAAATCCCAAAACACATAAATATGATTCTTGGAGTCCCTAAATAGGAGGATTTCATTTCATTTTTGTGCCATAAACCTTAAGCTGCAGTAATTTCTACTTTTGCTTCTTTTTCCTCTGGTATTGTGTGACTCTTAAATAATTATGCCACTATTTATGCTCTTCTAGCTCATGCATTTCATATCTCCCATTTGTTTCTAGGGTGAATATTTCATGTGGATTTCTGGTATCATTTTTAGTGATTCATAATCACATTCTACAAGCCAACATTTTCTGTGCTTGGTTTCAGCTCCAGCATAGTATTTTTGGAGAGCTTGTTCAACTAGTTTAGGGTTTTCCTGAGGCCAAAAATTAATCCAACGACCCACAGACAAAAGCAATAATACATTGGTGGGTAGATGCTGTGATTTAACCATGTGTTTTGTTCTCACTGAGAAAATCTCTTGGGTAATTTTGGAAAACAAATTAAAAAGTAATGAATTTCTAAGTGATTAAGGATTGCATTTGTATATGCAGCTATTCTTTTTACCATGATATTTCCAGTATATTTAGGCATTTTAGCCCCAATATTTGAAATGTAAAATCTCATAGTATTATATACAATAAGAATGTATTTCTATGATCAATTAATTTATGACAAAGGAGCTAAGAATATGTAATGGGGAAAGAACAGTGTTTTCAATGTACAGTGTTGGGAAAACTGGACAACCACATGCAAAAGAATTAAACTGGACCACTATCTTTTTTTTTTTTTTAAAGATTTTATTTATTTATTTGAGAGAGAGAATGAGAGACAGCACAAGAGGGAAGAGGGTCAGAGGGAGAAGCAGACCCCCCGCTGAGCAGGGAGCCCGATGCGGGACTCGATCCCGGGACTCCAGGATCATGACCTGAGCCGAAGGCAGTCGCTTAACCAACTGAGCCACCCAGGCGCCCAAGAATTAAACTGGACCACTATCTTACACCATACACAAAAACTAACTCAAAATGGATTAAAGACTTGAATGTAAGACCTGAAATCATAAAATTGCTAGTAGAAAACAAGTGGTAAGCAAAGACAACAAAAGCAAAAATAGATAAGTAGAACTACATCAAACTAAAAAGCTTCTGCACAACAAAGGAAACTGTCAACAAAATGAAAAGACAACCTACTGAATGGGAGAAAATATTTGCAAATTATATTTCTCATAAGGGGTTAATTTCCAAAATATATAGGGAACATATATAACTTAATAGCAAGAAAGCCAAACAATCAGATTAAAAAATGGGCAGAGAATCTGAATAGATGTTTTTCTAAAGAAGACATATAGATGGCCTACCTAGGTACATGAATAAATGCTCAACATCCTTGATCATCAGGGAAATGCAAATCAAAACCACAATGAGATGTCACCTCACACCTATCAGAATGACAATTATCAACAGACAAGAAAGAACAAGTGTTGGTGAGGCTGTGGAGAAAAGGGAACTCTTGTGAGCAATTGATGCGAATGTAAATTGGTACTGCCACTATGGAAAATAGAATGGAGGTTCCTCAAAAAATGAAAAATATAACTACTATATGATCCAGCAGTTCCACTTCTGGGTATTTATCCAAAGAGAGTGAAAACACTAACTCGAAAAGATGTATGCACCTCCATGTCTATTATAGCATCACTTATAATTGCCAAGATATGGAAACAACCTAAGTGTGCCTTGATATGGATAAAAAAATAAGGAATATATATACAATGGAATATTATTCAGCCATAAAAAGAATGAAATTTTGCCATTTGTGACAACATGGATGGACCTTCAGGGCATTATGATAAGTTAAATAAGTCAGACAGAGAAAGACAAATACCATATGATCTCACTTACATGTGGAATCTAAACAAAAATTAAATTAAATAAATGAAGAAAAACAAGTTAATAGATACATAGATTGTTGATTGCCAAAGGCAGAGGTTGGGGGTGGGCAAAATGGTGAAGGGAGTCAAAAGGAACAAACTTCCAGTTATTAAATAAATCAGTCCTGGGGATGAAATGTACAGCATGGTAACTATAGTTAATAATAATGTATTACATATTTGAAAGCTTCTAAGGGAGTAAATCTTTAAAATTCTTATCACAAAAACTTTATAGCTATGTATGGTGATGGATGTTAACTAGAATTATTGTGGTGATCATTTTGCAATATATACAAATATTGAATCATTATGTTGTACATCTGAAACTAATATAAGGTTGTATGTCAATTATATCTCAACAACAACAAAAAACAATAAAAGGATGTACTCCTATAAACTTCTTTTTATAACTATAATATTTTTAAATAAATGTGGTCAGATTTTAGCCCAGGGTATTCATTGTAGATAATTGTGCCTGGCTGGCTTTTAATATTTAGTTTTAGAGTTGCAGAACTGTGGTTTAATGTACCTACTTCCTTTATTATTGTTTTGTTCGTGGGTTATGGCCATTTTTGTTGTACCTCGCCCCCTTCCTTATAGTGATCCTTCGCTGTTTTAAAAAATACATCTGGAAATCTTAAAAAAAGTTCCAGTTAATGGACATTGACTATTCATGACTTGTTTTCTATGAATTCTGCAATGATGTTGGGGTTTAATACTGGCTAACAAACAGTTCTCAGAATATTCTGATTCTGCAGGAATTTAGAAAAGTGATTGAGGCTACATCTCTCTGATATTTTGACACCTGTCAAAGAATGCGCTAGTCAGTGAAACCAGCAATTTTTTTTCAAAGAGGTATTTCACACCTCAAACTTGTTTTGCTGAATTTGAATGCTCAAAAAATAATTATTTCACCTTTTAAACTTTATGACAGCTAGATCCTAGAGATGACCAGGTTTTGTGCCTCTCATAGCTTTTTTTTTTTTTTTTAAAGATTTTATTTGAGAGAGAGGGAGAGAGAGCACAAGCAGGGAGAGCGGCAGGCAGAGGGAGAGGGAGAAGCAGACTCCTTGCTGAGCGGAGAGCCCGATGCGGGGCTCGATCCCAGGACCCTGGGATCATGACCTGAGCTGAAGGCAGATGCTTAACCAACTGAGCCACCCAGGTGCCCCCTCTCATAGCTCTTAATAAAAATCCAAGAGTTTTACAACACCGAAAAGTAGCAAAGTATAGTGGGAAGGACCTCAGTTTTAAATGAGAAGTCCCAACTTCAAATTCCATTTCTGCAACATACTAGCTATCTGACTGTGAACAAATTATTTAGCTTAAGCTTTGATTTCTGTCAATCGGGGCTCTTTGGTTTACATGGCAATGGTGAAAATCAGATATTAGTTACCATATGGTGGCATTAGTGCTGACACTAATCTTGGCATAGGAATCACAGTGCAAGACCATCTAGTCCTAATAGCATCTTGCATCTTCTTCCCAATGAGGTTAATAAATTCCCATGAGCAGGTATTACATTATATGTCTCTTGGTGTTCCACAGTGCCCAAATCAGGGTTAGCATATGTAAGATGGTCAGTAAATATTTCCTGAATTTTACTTTACTCTTCCATGAAGAGGAAGCACCCAAGAAGGGAAGGAGCATTGTGAGTTTTGGGTTCTTGCCGTTGTTATGTCACAAATTTTGAAGGTGTTCATTTGTCCTTCAAGGCCTATGTTTTCCTGTTTATAAAACAATGTTGGATCAGCTGGCTAGAGGACCACTAAGAATATATTTTGTACTGAACTTACATGAAGCCTGATGACCTTTCTCTGGAAATCTCCAACTAGGTTACCTCCTGTTGCAGAAGTAGAAACAACTTGTTTCAAAGGAAATAATGTGTCTATGAATCTTCTAGCCCTTTACTTCTTGCAGAGAATACCAGTATCTGGATGTGACAGTTCTTTATTCTTATTTATCAAATCCTAAAACCTGGCTTTTTTGCCAAATTAAAGATAATTAGCAATTCCTCTTTTTTTCCACTTTAGCTATAGCCTTGCAGACGGCAGGAAGGAGCTTGCCTCTGACCCTGTGTGAATTCTCATGTGAGCTCTCAAGAGAGTAATTGAATACAAATCAGATCCTTTTTTTCTGTTAAACTCAGAATTTTACTTGATCTTGCCTATTTCAAGGTTGCAATTAGGCCGTCTCCTTAGAAGTGTAAATCAAATCCATTTGAACTCTGTCTTGGGAAAATGGCAAATGTTCAATACCAAATTCTCTCTTTTCTACAGCCATGTGTATTAAAAGTTTGGCAAGTGCCTATTTCTCTCAGTCTGATCAGCTTCTCAAACGTTCATCCTTTTCTATGATTTCTTATTTAAAAAGCTATTCAAATGTTCCTTTGCACCAGATTCTGGTGCCCCTGATGTGATATACCAGGAGGGGGGAACAGATGCAGTGTAAGGGGTTTCCCCTAGAAGTAGATTCTTACCAATCTCAGATTTCTCTACCTCCTTGCCCATAATTCTGACACTAGACATGTGCTGGAGTCACTGTCTTCGTTAGGGAAATTTTCCAAGATGTTCAGATACAAAGCTTGAAGATCAGTTATTGCCAATCATAGTTGAATAAGGATTGATATCTCATGCTCAGCATCCACCCATTCATTCATTCAACAAAGGTTTATCGAATGGTTACAATGTCTTAGGCCCTGTGTAAAACACTTTTTTCCTCTGCTTAATTTCTTGTACTTGTTTCACAGTAGCTTAAGTGCCTCCTCTTCTTTTCCCCAAGTTCCTACTAATATAATATCTTACTGGGGGGATTTTGTCCCTGAAATTATTCTTTTTGACTCTAGGGTAGACATGAGGCAGGGTGTCATTTTTCCAAGTTTGATAAGACAATGACAGTTAGTGTTAGGAATGGACAGAAGGGGCTGGACCTTGGCCGTAGACCCACTGGAAATGGAGTGGACAGAAATAAAATGACCAAGCTGGCTTGGACAATGTAGAAGCTCACAGCTGTCTATAGAGAATGCCCAAGGGATTTCTGTTCTTAAACCAGATAAACCAAGACTTGCCACTCTCTGGCTCTGAAGTTCTCAATCATAAACAACTTCATGTCTACCCTTCACAGCAGAGAGAAAGGAAAGTGCCCTTGCATATGCCTGAAGGTTTTTATTTTGGTAAGAACACCTAACATGTGAACTGCCCTCTTAACAGATTTTTAAGTGTACAGTATAATATAGTTATCTGTAGGCACAATGTTGTTCAGAAGATCTCTAGAACTTACTAATTTTGCATAACTGAATTTTTATGCCCATTGATTCGCCTGTTCTCCTCATCTTAGATCTTGACCTTTCATCCCCAGTCTGCCAGATCATCACTTTGCCATAATTTTGACTACTCTCATGTTGGCCCTGATGATCACTGGAGTCCCAGGAGTTTCAACCCTGCTTTAAGAAAAATTTGGACATATTAGGAAAACTAACAGACTTTCATGGTAGAGTTTACCCACTTCAGAATGCCAGCAAATGCTGAGGATGCACACAAGAGCTTACAACCATTTCTTATGATCAAAGGCAGGATGCCCTCCTACACACCAAAAACCTAAGGTAAAAAACAGAAATCACTGGCAAGCTGTCCCTAAATGCCAGCCAGTTAACACAACAAGAGTACAGCTTCTCATTCTGTCAGGAGGAATTTTGTGCTATATAGCATCTGCCACAAGCCTTTGTCCACAGGTGGCAAAGCTCCTGCCATCCTGAGCAGCACATGGTCGAGGGGAGGCAGTGGCTGACCTCCTTGGTAACCAGTTATGACAGCCTGACAGCAGACCAGCTGGATGCTCCAGACTGTCACCAAATATGTCACAGAGTGCTTCCCAGGCTCAAGCATTTAATTTACTTTACATAAAATAAAAAGTTAGACTCCGGTTCGTTCTATTTATTTATTTATTTATTTAAGATTTATTTAAGATTTATTCATTTATTTGAGAGAGAACGCACGCACACGTGCTCTGGGGGAGGGACAGAGGGAGAGGGAGAAGGACAGGGAGAGAGTCTCAGGCAGACTCCCTGCTGAGCATGGGAGCCCAAACTGAACCGGGGTTTAGTCTTACAAACCTGAGATCATGACCTGAACTGAAATCAAGAGTTGGATACCTAATCGACTGAGGCACATGGGCGCACCTCTTTTCTTTCCTTTTAAAGCAAAACTCCTTTTCTTTAAAAGAGGAAATCTAATAGGGAATCCCGATATATAAAATAGAGCAAAGTAGAAGTCCTTTGGGTGAAATTGAGGGCGGGTGATAGAGATGAGCTGGAGCATATCTGCTTAGCTTTCTCTCAACATCCAACCCATTTAAAGACCTTCGACTAATGCCCTGGAATTCAGTTCAACAAACAGAAAAAATTGAGGCCAGAAAATCTCCAGTGTACCTCCATTTCAGTCAAGCTCCATGAAGGTGAGGCTCTGCCTTGCTCATTCCTGAATCCTGAGAACCTAGCATGGTTCTGGCACATAGTAAGTACACACACACACACACACACACACACACACACATTTGAAGAATAGATAAATACAAGATTTTTTTACATGTTATGAGATATATCGATTTATTTCAGATTATACCTCCATGTGACCAATAGAGTTGGTTTTCAGCATTAACCTCTCTTTCTGACTATCCGCCCTATACCTTCCGCCAGCTTTTCTCTGCACACATATAAAAGCTCAGCTTTAGCTTCCTTGGGATTGCATCTAAAACACCAAATGTAAATGTCTCCCAAATGGGGAGACAGCTTGTTTATACAGGAATAATTGCTTCAGCACAGTGTCCTCCTTTACAGCAAAACTTGAAGAAAATGCTGAGTAGTCAGATTCCTTGCCTTTGCATTAGGAAAGAATTTAAAACCTATTTCAGTCTTTTCTTTGGCCTCATGTAAAAATGAAGCTTTTCTCCCCAAGCTAAGGGCAAAGCAAAGAAATCTAACCCTGACTTATACTTTCCCTGAGCCCCCAAAATGAGTCCAGGTCAAAACAGGATTTTTCCCTTGTTTCCTTAAATTGGGGCCAGTCAGAGATGAATGGATATTCCTGTGCCAGTTTGAAACTGCTGTAAAGGGTGTAAGCAATGCATCTCTTCGTTGTTCCCTCCCCTGCCCTCACCTGAAGGGGACAGTGCTAAGTGTGGTTTCTGCCACCTAAGAGAAGGCTGGAGGCTTCCCCTGGATCCTGGGGCAAGCCATCAGGTGGCAGATTCACCAAGGAGCCCGCCAGCTGGCTTGACTTCATTACTGTTTATCATTATGTCTACTTCTTCTAAAATTTCTCTTTATTTAATCACCTAATACTATTTTTATTGGCCTGTCAGAATGTGGGGGAGAGTAGAAGGGAATTCATTTCATGTGTTGTGGAACATTATTATGGTAAAATATTAGGACAAGTCTATACCTTCCTCCTTTGAAAAATAAGATACAAAACCAATTAAAGTTAAGTGATTACTGAGATGCATCTAATTAGTTATTAACTTACACACATCAAGCTATGATGGCAGCTTTCACAGCAAAAATCCTGTTGGTGTTGATACAGAAGATAATTGATATCACAGAGGCCTCCGCTTCTCAGGCAATTGCTTAAGAAAGCACCTTCACAGCTCAGAGCCTTCTCTCCCTTTGGGTTGGGGTACATTTTCGTCAATCTGACAAGATCTGTCAGATATTATCAGACAATTGATCACCAACTGCTTACAAGTCTTAATCCATCGTTTGATCACACATCAAGAAAAATTGCTTTTTATGTCTTACATCTTGGCCATGAGAAAGGGGAAGAAAGCAGAGACTTAGGCTTCCGGCTCCAGCTCATTACTTTTTTGCAAATGATAGATGGGTTCACTAGGCAATTTAACTTTAAAATGATCTTTTCCCCTTTCTCAAATAAGCAAATAGAAGGAGCTTTGCAGCACAAGCTGAGTGGAAAGGGAGTCAGCCTGCTGTTCCTTTTGTGTCTCTATAATAGGCGCCCATGTGTGGATGGAGGCATGTATGCTTAGTAAATATGTATTTATTTAGTATTACTGCATCTATTTCTAAATAATAGGATTTAAAGTGGACACACACAGAGAGACTAACTTTCACTCTCCAGGACATAGCTATAATCATTTTACACATTTCTTCTAGAGCACTTATGTTATATATAAAGTAATTTGAAATGACTTCTAGTTTACAAAAAAAAAAAAATGAGTATTATATAATGACACAGTAAAAACCAATTCTAAAATACATCACTTCCCCCTACCATGAATCCAGTTATGTTATTGTCAAAACCCTGACCTTATGTATCTAGCAGTGTATCTTCTAGCTTTCTCAGAATGGGGCAAAACCTAATAATGCAGGAATTAGCCATGTTTCTAATACTTGATTGCTATTTAATATCAAAAAGAGAAAGTATCTAATAGTTAAACCTCAAAGTTTTTGAGGGATTCCATTTAAATTGTCAACATACACACAAATATCCTGGTGATCTGTAAGTAGTATTTTCGAAGTTCACAGCATTCAGACATTACAATTGCTTTCTTTGAGGCCAGGAAGGAAAACTCTCAACTCCCCATTGCTTGTTTTCCCACCTCTCTTGCACTGAAAACCTCCCTGGAAATCTTCCACTATCGTACATCCTCTGTAATTTAAAGACACAAAGAACTGAGAGTCAGTCTTTGTGTGCTTAAGTAAAATGAAAGGCACTGAGAGGTATGTAATTAGTGCTTTTTCTGTGTCGTGGCAACTCGAGATTGACAGTGTTTCCAAATACTAGCCACTAAATTCTACAGTCAAGCAGTATGTGGCTGGCCTGCAAGCTTTTGTCAATAAATGGAAAACCCCATAAGGCCAGGGACTGGACCCCAACCCCTAGTAAAATTTGTGTCAGGCACAGAGCGTGCTCCAGTAAAATGTTTGTTCTGATGAAATGCAGATAAAAGCTCTAGCTTAGTTAAAACTGTTGTACCAAAGTCGAGTTCCTAGTTTTGATCACGTGCTTATGTAAGATGTTATCATTGGGGGGAAGTGGAGGAAGGATACATGGGAACTCTGTTCTCCTTTTGCAACTTGTAGGTGAGTCTACAATTATTTCAAAATACAATTTAAAAAATTATTGAAAAGCGAATGCATCTCTAATTCTTTAAGCCTGCTGGATGTGCTACGCATTTGAGGCACCGAAGTCTTAGGGCTGCAGCGTGTTGCCTTTTTTCCTTGTTTTTATTGCACCTCTTTCCACCTTTTCCCTTTGTCCATTGCCCAGATTCTGGTTCTGCCTCTAGTCCAAATGTGCTCCTTATATCTGATCTTCCCCAAAGTTTGACTGTTAGCCCTCCCTGAGAAATTTTGGCTCAGACTTCCTTTGTCAAGAATTTCTTCTTTTGGCCTGGATTTCCTCTTTGCACCACCACTGCATCTTTCTCGTTGGCCTTCTCAGCACCGTTTCACTTTTGCCCAGCTAGTGTGTGTGTGTGTGTGTGTGTGTGTGTGTTGGGGAGGGCTGATGTACAGAATGGAAATGATGAAGGGTGAGGTTGAGATTTAGTCTGTGGTAACCTGTATCTCTGAAGTAGATTTCTGTGTATAAAGAACAATTTCCTGCTGGGGAGAGACTCTACCTAGTTTATCAGATCCATCAAATTGAACTCTTCAGCTTCACTATATGTTTTGTGAAAATACTATCAGAGCCTTCAAAGTTTAGCTTGCTCCATACCTGTTCTCACAGCTGGGTGGCAAGAGCACGATCCCTGTCACCATAAATGACAAAGAGAATGGACTTACTGAGACCACACCCTGAGGCCAAACAGCATGGTCTGTGCATTTATCTCAAACTGGATTTGCCTTTGGGAAATCAGCTGGGACCCTCAAGGGCTTCCCCACCACTCTATTCATATAAGGGACAGTCGAATGCAATGGCATTCAACACAGACATTGCGGCCATATTATTTTGAATCCAGCTCTGTTTACTAGCAATGTGACTAGACAAGTTACTTAATCTCTCTGTATTTTAGTTTTGCCATCTGTAAAATGGGAATGATAATTATTCCTAGTTTATAGGGATCTTATGAGAATAATATGAGTTAGTGTTTTGAGAAGCACCAGGCTCACCCCTAGTTGGCACTCAGTGAAAGTAACTGCTATTTTCTAATTCCTTTTCTACTTCTTTTCCCTTATTCCCCCTCTACTGCCTCCTTATAAAGGAACTGAAACTACTTGTGCTGGCTTTCTCCTTGTATCTTACAATGCTCTGAGCTGAGAGAGGCCAGCACGGATTTGGATTGGACTAGAAGTCAGACTGCTGAGAAAGATAAGCTTAGAGGCATGGTTGAATATTGTCTTGTCTTTTCTTTTCATAGCATTTTATTTTTATATTTTATAAATATTTTACATTTATATTTTCATAACAAATATAAGCTGAACATTGATACTTGGCTGAATATAGCTCCCAAGTGTTAAATGTGATGTTTAGAGGCATAAAACACTCTGATGTAACTACAACTATGGAATGGAACTGTGTTTCCAAAAGCTCCTCAGTTTTCCCAATCTTTGCTGGGATGAGCGCTATCTACTGACACTTGAACTAATGGCCTCCCAATCCCAGGCAAATGGCATCCAATCCGTTCCACCCCTTCCAGTCAGCAACACAAAGTAATGAAAACTTGTTGCCTGAGTCCTTTCTCATTAGCTCTGGAGACGCAGATTAAAAATCATTCTTTGGTTGTATTTATTAAGTTTATATGATCCGCTTTCCAAGAAGCATTTAGAACAAACAATGAGTTATAGCTAAAACCAATGTGAGCGAGCAATAAACTCAAATTAGACGAGATAAAATTAAATTTTCATGTATCATAAATGAAATATCCATTAGGGACTTCTCAATGACCTTCAGGTTCAGCAAATTCTGTGTTAAAACTTCCAACCTGAAAGATATGAGTACTGGGCCAGATAACATGCATTTCAGGTACTGTGGAGGAAAAGGCCCAGCCAGCCACAGTAAACAAATGTAACTAGTTTTGGAGAAATGCTATTGACAGTAAAATTCTAATTTTACTCCAGCTCCCAGAACAGATGTACCTCCGAGTCCATAGACTGCAATACTTAACTGCAGCTACTCAGCTGTGACCTTCAGCCCCAGGCTCACTGCAATAAAATTTTCATGCAACCATATGGAAGAATATTTTAATAGAGATTTACTGTCAGTAACTGTCCCAAAGGAGCAAATAAGGAAGCTGTAACATATTGCGTACAGTAAATCAAGGGGACTTCAATGGAAAAACGAAACCTCCCGGAGGCAAGCATCTTTAAAATTACAGGCAACACTTTGTACAAATATGTGTACAAAGGACTAGATATGCACTCAGTTAAGTAGCTCAAAATGGTTTCGATTTGCAGATATATTTATTTAGAATTTATTTATTGGATTTTATAAGTGGCAAGCACTTACCTGTCAGGGCTGAATGCCTATGTATCCCCCTTCCCTGGGGCAAAACGGAAGTGAGGGAGGGGTGACTTCAACTGAAAATCTTTCCCAACCAGGGATTGTGGCAGGCAGCATAAATTGCACCCTCTCTATAGCCAGGTTTACTTCAATTTCGGGTGAGGTATTAAGCACAGGGACAAAATATTCCCTTAGCCAGTATACAAACAGTATTGGATGAGTTATTTGAATGGTTAAAAATTCAGCTTAAACAATAAATGAGGACACATGTTGATTAAAACTCCCAGTGGGGCAGAATGCATTCAGAGTCCCTACATGAGTCCCTGATTATGTTTTACCCAGCATTTTTGTAAAATGTAAAAATGTGTAAAAATGTCTCCTCTTTGTGAAGCTATAAAATGGCAATTTTTGTCTAAATGGGTCTTGCGCTGGTTGGAATCAGTAAATCAGATCTCATGCTCTTCAACTGACCCTGTGTTTATTTGGAGATAGGAGTCCACGGCACAGGGCCACAGGTGAGCTAAGAAGGAGGGATGGAGCCTGAGTGTGTCACCTGCACGGCTCCATGCTTCAGTTCACTTAGTTACCACCACTACACCATTTCCTTGCTCGGCTTCAGCCCTTGCTGTTAAGAGCATTTCAGTTTCAGATATTTGTTTCCTGAGGGCAAACAAGCAGCCATCTCCTCCTCTACTCAACTGATGGAAACTCTAATGTGAGGGGCAGTAATTCAGAGATAAATAGACCGAACACTGCCCATGACAGTTCATATTTTATGGTGAAGAGAAGGCCTAAAACCTAAAAAACTGATGTGTAGGAGGCATAGCACAAATGCCTCATCCATGGTACATAATGAAGGAAGATGTCTTGGCATCAAACTGAAAATCAAAATATCCAAGTGACCATGAATAGGAGAATCAGGTGATAAATCTTTATGTTTTGCTAAATGCCCGTGGGTTGTCACATTTGACAAAGAGTTATAACAATAGAAGAATTGTCATATCTGATAAATGTGTCTTAGGCATTCCATTCTTTTGTTGAAGTGGTCCCAGTTACTATAAAACCCAGGTAACATGCACGCATGTACAGATTCAGAACAGGTTAGGTTACACACTGAAAGTGAATTATCTTGACTAATCAGAACCTGGATGGAAATTGTAATGCAATAGGGAAAAAGCTTGAGATGTTAGTTCATGCTATCAGATTAATGTATAAATCATGTTACATGGCTAATGATGAGTTCGTTACCCACCGATTTTCCCAGCGTTTCAATTACTGTACTTTTTTCACAATTGGATAATGTATTCTCTGGACCCTTTAATGATACTTTATTTCACATTGAAATTGAAGTTGAAACCAGAAATGCTCCTCAACACATGTGAGTTTGGGGACACAAATGTATGCATGGTATGTGTAGCTTGTTTCTTTGAGAGAAAGGCTGATTAGGATGATTCTCCAGAGTCCTTGCATTATTTGGCTGTGTCTTACTCTTTTTGTCTTTATAAGGGATAGAATGGGCATGTAAAGACAATTTTTGTCTGTGTTTAATTTCGTGAATTTACCAAGAAGGATGAGTCACGTCTTACTTTTTAAAAAAATTTTTTATTGTTATGTTAATCACCATACATTACATCATTAGTTTTTGATGTAGTGTTCCATGATTCATTGTTTGTGCACAACACCCAGTGCTCCATGCAGAACGTGCCCTCTTTAATACCCATCACCAGGCTAACCCATTCTCCCACCCCCCTCCCCTCTAGAACCCTCAGTTTGTTTTTCAGAGTCCATCATCTCTCATGGTTCGTCTACCCCTCCGATTTCCCCCTTTCATTCTTCCCCTCCTGCTATCTTCTTTTTTTTTTCTTAACATATATTGCATTATTTGTTTCAGAGGTACAGATCTGTGATTCAACAGTCATGCACAATTCACAGCACTCACCATAGCACATACCCTCCCCAATGTCTATCACCCAGCCACCCCATCCCTCCCACCCCACCCCCCACTCCAGCAACTCTCAGTTTGTTTCCTGAGATTAAGGATTCCTCATATCAGTGAGGTCATATGATACATGTCTTTCTCTGATTGACTTATTTCGCTCAGCATAACACTCTCCAGTTCTATCCACGTCATTGCAAATGGCAAGATCTCATTCCTTTTGATGGCTGCATAATATTCCATTGTATATATATACCACCATCTTCTTTATCCATTCATCTGTCGATGGACATCTTGGCTCTTTCCATAGTTTGGCTATTGTGGATATTGCTGCTATAAACATCGGGGTGCACGTACCCCTTCGGATCCCTACTTTTGTATCTTTGGGGTAAATACCCAGTAGTGCAATTGCTGCGTCATAGGGTAGCTCTAATTTCAACTTTTTGAGGACCTCCATACTGTTTTCCAGAGTGGTTGCACCAGCTTGCATTCCTACCAACAGTGTAGGAGGGTTCCCCTTTCTGCGCATCCCCACCGACATCTGTCCTTTCCTGACTTGTTAATTTTAGCCATTCTGACTGGTGTGAGGTGGTATCTCATTGAGGTTTTGATTAGGATTTCCCTGATGCCGAGCAAGGTTGAGCACTTTTTCATGTGTCTGTTGGCCATTTGGATGTCTTCTTTGGAAAAATGTCTGTTCATGTCTTCTGCTCATTTCTTGATTGGATCATTTGTTCTTTGGGTGTTGAGTTTAAGAAGTTCTTTATAGATTTTGGATACTAGCCCTTTATCTGATATGTCATTTGCAAATATCTTCTCCCATTCTGTCGGTTGTCTTTTGGTTTTGTTGACTGTTTCTTTTGCTGTGCAAGAGCTTTTTATCTTGATGAGGTTCCAATAGTTCCTTTTGCCCTTGCTTCCCTTGCCTTTGGTGATGTTTCTAGGAAGAAGTTGCTGCAGCTGAGGTCAAAGAGGTTGCTGCCTGTGTTCTCCTTTAGGATTTTGATGGACTCCTATCTCACATTTAGGTCTTTCAACCATTTGGAGTCTATTTTTGTGTGTGGTGTAAAGAAATGGTCCAGTTTCATTCTTCTGCATGTGGCTGTCCAATTTTCCCAACATCGTTTGTTGAAGAGACTGTCTTTTTTCCACTGGACATTCTTTCCTGCTTTGTCGAAGATGAGTTGACCATAGAGTTGAGGGTCCATTTCTGGGCTCTCTATTCTGTTCCATTGATCTATGTGTCTGTTTTTGTGCCAGTACCATACTGTCTTGATGATGACAGCTTTGTAATAGAGCTGGAAGTCTGGAATTGTGATGCCACCAGCTTTGCTTTTCTTTTTCAACATTCCTCTGGCTATGCGGGGTCTTTTCTGGTTCCATACAAATTTTAGGATTATTTTTCCATTTCTTTGAAAAAAGTAGATGGTATTTTGATGGGGATTGCATTGAATGTGTAGATTGCTCTAGGTAGCATTGACATCTTCACAATATTTGTCCTTCCAATCCATGAGCATGGAACATTTTTCCATTTCTTTGTGTCTTCCTCAATTTCTTTCATGAGTATTTTATAGTTTTCTGAGTACAGATCCTTTGTCTCTTTGGTTAGATTTATTCCTAGGTATCTTATGGTTTGGGGTGCAATTGTAAATGGGATCGACTCCTTAATTTCTCTTTCTTCTGTCTTGTTGTTGGTGTATAGGAATGCCACTGACTTCTGTGCATTGATTTTATATCCTGCCACTTTACTGAATTCCTGTATGAGTTCTAGCAGTTTTGGGGTGGAGTCTTTCGGGTTTTCCACATAAAGTATCATATCATCTGCAAAGAGTGAGAGTTTGACTTCTTCTTTGCCGATTTGGATGCCTTTGATTTCTTTTTGTTGTCTGATTGCTGTGGCTAGGACTTCCAATACTATGTTGAATAGCAGTGGTGATAGTGGACATCCCTGCCGCGTTCCTGACCTTAGGGGGAAAGCTCTCAGTTTTTCCCCACTGAGAATGATATTCGCTGTAGGTTTTTCATAGATGGCTTTTATGATATTGAGGTATGTACCCTCTATGCCTATACTCGGAAGAGTTTTGATCAAGAAAGGGTGCTGTACTTTGTCAAAAGCTTTTTCTGCATCTATTGAGAGGATCATATGATTCTTGTTCTTTCTTTTGTTAATGTATTGTATCACATTGATTGATTTGCAGATGTTGAACCAACCTTGCAGCCCAGGGATAAATCCCACTTGGTCGTGGTGAATAATCCTTTTAATGTACTGTTGGATCCTATTGGCTAGTATTTTGGAGAGAATTTTTGCATCCATGTTCATCAAGAATATTGGTCTGTAATTCTCCTTTTGGATGGGGTCTTTGTCAGGTTTTGGGATCAAGGTAATGGCGGCCTCATAAAACGAGTTTGGAAGTTTTCCCTCCATTTCTATTTTTTGGAACAGTTTCAGAAGAATAGGTATTCATTCTTCCTTAAATATTTGGTAGAATTACCCTGGGAAGCCATCTGGCCCTGGGCTTTTGTTTGTTGGGATATTTTTGATGACTGCTTCAATTTCCTTAGTGGTTATAGGTCTGTTCAGATTTTCTATTTCTTCCTGGTTCAGTTTTGGTAGTTGCTACATCTCTAGGAATGTATCCATTTCTTCCAGGTTATCTAATTTGCTGGCATAGAGTTGCTCATAATATGTTCTTATAATTGTTTGTATTTCTTTGGTGTTGGTTGTGATCTCTCCTCTTTATTCATGATTTTGTTGATTTAGGTCATTTCTCTTTTCTCTTTCAGAAGTCTGGCCAGGGGTTTATCAATCTTGTTAATTCTTTCAAAGAACCAGCTCCTAGTTTTGTTGATCTGGTTTCTATTTCATTGATTTCTGCTCTGATCTTTATGATTTCTCTTCTCCTGCTGGGTTTAGGCTTTATCTGCTGTTCTTTCTCCAGCTCCTTTAGGTGTAGGGTTAGGTTGTGTACTTGAGACCTTTCTTGTTTCTTGAGAAAGGCTTATATTGCTATATACTTTCCTCTTAGGACTGCCTTTGCTACATCCCAAAGATTTTGAACAGTTGTGTTTTCATTTTCATTGGTTTCCATGAATTTTTTAAATTCTTCTTTAATTTCCTGGTTGACCCATTCCTTCTTTAGTAGGATGCTCTTTAGCCTCCATGTATTTGAGTTCTTTCTGACTTTCCTCTTGTGATTGAGTTCTAGTTTCAAAGCATTGTGGTCTGAAAATAGGCAGGGAATGATCCCAATCTTTTGGTACCGGTTGAGACCTGATTTGTGACCTAGGATGTAATCTATTCTGGAGAATGTTCCATGGGCACTAGAGAAGAATGTGTATTCCATTGCTTTGGGATGGAATGTTCTGAATATGTCTGTGAAGTCCATTTGGTCCAGTGTGTCATTTAAAGTCTTTATTTCCTTGTTGATCTTTTGCTTAGATGATCTGTACATTTCAGTGGGGGGGGGGTGTTAAAGTCCCCCACTATTATTGTATTGTTGTCAATGTGTTTTTTGATTTTATTATTAATTGCCTTATATAATTGGCTGCTCCCATGTTAGGGTCATAGATATTTACAATTGTTAGATCTTCTTGTTGGATAGACCCTTTAAGTAGGATATAGTGTCCTTCCTCATCTCTTATTACAGTCCTTGGTTTAAAATCTAATTTGTCTGCTATAAGGATTGCCACCCCAGCTTTCTTTTGGTGTCCATTAGCATGGTAAATGGTTTTCCACCCCCTCACTTTCAATTTGGGGGTGTCTTTGGGTCTAAAATGAGTCTCTTGCAGACAGCATATCGATGGGTCTTGTTTTTTAATCCAATCTGATACCTATGTCTTTTGATTGGGGCATTTAGCCCATTTACATTCAGGGTAACTATTGAAAGATAGGAATTTAGTGCCATTGTATTGCCTGTAAGGTGACTGTTACTGTATATTGTCTGTGTTCCTTTCTGGTCTATGTTGCTTTTAGGCTCTCTCTTTGCTTAGAGGACTCCTTTCAATTCTTGTCGGCTGGTTTCGTGTTTGCAAATTCCTTTAGTTTTTGTTTGTCCTGGAAGCTTTTTATCTCTCCTTCAATTTTCAATGACAGCCTAGCTGGATATAGTATTCTTGGCTGCATATTTTTCTCATTTAGTGCTCTGAATATATCCTGCCAGGCCTTTCTGGCCTGCCAGGTCTCTGTGGATAGGTCTGTTGCCAATCTAATGTTTCTACCATTGTAGGTTACAGATCTCTTCTCCTGAGCTGCTTTCAGGATTTTCTCTTTGTCTCTGAGACTCATAAGTTTTACTATTTGATGTCGGGGTGTTGGCCTATTTTTATTGATTTTGAGAGGGGTTCTCTGTGACTCCTGGATTTTGATGCCTATTTCCTTCCCCAAATTAGGGAAGTTCTCTGCTATAATTTGCTCCAATATACCTTCTGCCCCTCTCTCTCTTTCTTCTTCTTCTGGGATCCCAATTATTCTAATGTTGTTTCATCTTATGGTATCGCTTATCTCTCGAATTCTGCCCTCGTGATCCAGTAGTTGTTTATCTCTCTTTTTCTCAGCTTCTTTATTTTCCATCATTTGGTCTTCTATATCACTAATTCCTCTTCTGCCTCATTTATCCTAGCAGTTAGTGCCCCCATTTTTGATTGCACATCATTAATAGCCTTTTTGATTTCGACTTGGTTAGATTTTAGTTCTTTTATTTCTCCAGAAAGGGTTTCTCTAATAACTTCCATGCTTTTTTCAAGCCCAGCTATCTTTAAAGTCATGATTCTGAACTCTAGATCTGACATCATACTAATGTCCGTATTGAGTAGGTCCCTGGCAGTCGGTACTACCTCTTGTTCTTTTTGTTGAGGTGATTTTTTCCGTCTTGTCATTTTGTCCAGAGGAGAATAGATGAATGAGAGAACAAAA
Source organism: Neomonachus schauinslandi (assembly GCF_002201575.2). Taxonomy (NCBI): domain Eukaryota; kingdom Metazoa; phylum Chordata; class Mammalia; order Carnivora; family Phocidae; genus Neomonachus; species Neomonachus schauinslandi. The sequence continues at coordinate 53,978,481 of NC_058412.1, forward strand.
TGCTAGCAGAGTAACAACGTCCCCAGAAAATATACTCTAAACAAATCAGAAAAGACATGAAACAGGGGGAAAAGAAAGGGAAAGAAAGAAAAAAGAAAAAGGGAAAAAAAGAAAAAGATAAAAGCAAACAAAAACAAACCAAAACAAACAAACAAAAAAACCAGAATATGATCAAATATGATCAGGCTGGTGCATAGATAAGTGCCACACACTAGATTTTGGATGTATTTTGGTCTGTTAGAAGAAAGTGCCTCCCAAAATTTTAAAGAAAGAAAAACTTATATATGTACAAAAATAAGGGTTGATATGATGAAGGGATGGAATATGACTGTAAAGATGAAAATTATAAAAAATTTCATAAAAGGAATTCATAAGAAGTTGTTTGAAAATAGAAAGAAGAGGATTTAAAAAAAAGAAAAAGAAAAGGCAAAAAGGAAGAGAATGTGCTCATCAGGAGACTAGAACAAAGCCATACACTAGAGACTTAGGGTATATTTTGATCTGTTAGAAGAAACTGTATCTCAAAATTTTAAAGAGAGAACAACTTATATATATATGCCGAAAATAACGGTAACTGCTATGAAGGGCTAGAATATGACTCTAAAAATGAAAAATAAAATTTTTTTTTAAAAAAGGGATTGATAAGATGTTGGATGAAAAGGGGAAAAAGAAAAACTAAACAAAAAAAGACAGTTAAAAAAATTAACTTTGAAAGACTAAAGAATCATGGTAAAAAAAGCGATGGATTCTATGTGCATTATCCCCCTAGTGCTGGAGTTCTGCCGTTCTCATTGATCGGTAAACTTGGTCTTGGCTGGCTGTTCCTGCTGATCTTTGGGGGAGGGGTCTGTTGCCGTGGTTCCCAAATGTCTTTGCCGGAGGTGGAATTGCCCTACCCTTGCCTGTCCGGGCTTAGTTATCTGCTCGGGTTTGCTCTCGGGAGCTTTTGGTCCCTGCAAGCTTTCGGTGCAGCTTTGGAGGCCAAGAGTGAAAATGGTGGTCTCCTAATCTCCGCCCCGGAGGAGCCAAGAACTCGGGGCCCCGGTCCTCAGTGCTCCCCCCAGAGAAAAGCAGTCAGTCACTCCCATCTCCCCAGTCTCTGGCCACACTCCATGCTCACCTGGCCTGTGACTGAACATTTCTATCTCTGATGCAGGACCCTGTGTGGAGTCTCCAAACCCAGCAGATCCCTGCGGTGTGCTCCCATGCTGCTCCTCCCAGGGGAGGAAGGTGAGTCTCCCTGGATCTGCCCCTTATTGGGTCCCTGCTGGAGGAGCCGTGGCCCGACTGTGCTGCGGATCATGGTTTATGGCAACCCCGAGCTGAGAGCCCACTCCTCAGCTCCATCTCTGTAGCCGGCTTCCCCGCTCCGATACCTGGGAGCTCTGCCACACTCAGGCACCCCCGGTCTTTCTGTGACCCCGAGGGTCCTGAGACCACACTGGCCCACGAGGGTTCCACCCCCCGCTTAGCCACTGGAGTGACGTCCTTCAGCAGAGCCGACTTCTAAAAGTTCCGATTTTGTGCTCTGCTGCTCTATCACTTGCCAGAAGCGGCGGACGGAGGCCCCCCCCCCCCACCATCTATCCTCCCGAATATCGCCTCGGATTCGCTTCTCTGTACGTCCTACCTTCCAGAAAGTGGTCGCTTTTCTGTTCGGATAGTTGTTGCTATTCTTTTCTTTGATCTCCTGTTGAGTTTGTAGGTGTTCAGAATGGTTTGATCCCTATCCAGCTGAATTCCTGAGACCAGATGAAATCCAGGTCTCCTACTCCTCCGCCATCTTGCTCCACCCATGTCTTACTTTTTTGATCCCATCTCTAAAACAAGGGATGTCAGAATGCTTACTCATTAAAGGTATTTTTCCCTCCATCTCCTGGAATGCTCAATGACCTTGGCTAGCTCTGTACCCAAAGCTTTTGGTAATCTTGGGCAGTATAGCTTGTCCCTCTCCTCTTCAACCCACTCTCTATTCTGGCAAGATGGTTTTCTCTTGACCTCCACAGATTCTATATTTAATTTGTCACACCCTTAGGTCACATGACTTCAGAATAAAATTATTTTCCTTCCTTTGTACCTCTCCAAAACTTAGCTTTCATTTAAGACTTTTCAGAGCTCCACATACCCAAACAATCCTATCAAACCATTCTAGGCCCATCACAAAATGCCCAAGGCCAAGTCATTTTCTACTGAGTAGCTAATACGTTCTGAGAATATTAATAATTGTTTAATAAATACCCATTGATAATTGATTTGTTGATCTTTTGACCTTCTTTTATTTCTTTTCACCACTTTGCCATGTACTTCAGACTTGGGCTTTGCCCAGAGAGCACAAAAGAATGTATTCTGAAGAAATTTTTATTCTTATTCCTCCCACTGGGAACATGCTAGAAAGTAATCATTACTTAATGTAATTTTCCACATATAGACATCATTTTACAAGCTACAAATAATGTGAATAAAATGTAAGTGTATACCCAACCAACAAACAAAATCTCCCAAATTAAAAGCAATATACAGCTGGAATGAATAAAATAATTTGTTAATTAGAAAAGTATTCATGATAGAGGGTAAGCTCCTCACAGCTGGAACTTATCAAACAAAGACTAACTCAAGAATCTGAGGGAGAGGATTTCCATAAAGAGTGGGAGATTAGGTTCAATAAATCTGGGGTCTCTTCCAAATCTGAGATTCTATGATAATTGTCTGAATTTAACCAATTAAGAAAATGATTTTAGTAGTCCTATGAGGTAAGTTTTTTATATGCCAAATATTTTTAAATTATAGCCAGTTAGGAGATTAATTTGAAAAAAATCTGAAAATAATGGGTCATTAATTGATTGACTAACTTACTAAAGTCAAAAGGATAGTTTTTCAAAGTGGTATGGGCACGTGGACCTAGCCACAAAGCACTTTGAAATCAATCTTATTCTTAGAACGTGCATCTACAGTTTAATTAACCTGTACATGTAAATGAGATGGCTACTGTGCACATTTTAATAAACGAATATTTATGTGCTCATTGGTCTTGTCAGTTTTCCTGTGATGTGTTAACTTGGGTACATAAAAAGAAGTAGTGAAATACACTGCCTTCTTGGGAGTCCAGAAAGCTGTACCAGTGCTGTGGTCCCCTACCAAGTTTGGGAAACCTGTCTTTGCATGGTCATACTTTTAGACATACAGAACCGATATTTCATAAGTAGGCACCAATGCAGACATACCAACTATAAGATTTCAGTGTTTCCTCTTTTTATTTGTTACCTGGATTTTATTGGTTTTTAAATCTCTTAAGCGACACCCCATTATCCAGAATTGTTGCATGTCAGATGTTTGGGTTAAGTAAACCAAACATCTAATGGCTATCATTTCTTTTTTCATTTCATTTCATTTCATTTCATTTTTTTTAAAAAAGATTTTATTTATTTATTAGAGAGAGAGAGAGCACAAGCAGGGGGAACAGCAGGCAGAGGGAGAGGGAGAAGCAGACTCTGTGAGGAGCAGGGAGCCCGATGTGGGACTCGATCCCAGAACCCTGGGATCATGATCTGAGCTGAAGGCAGATGCCTAACCAACTGAGCCATCCAGGCATCCCTCTTTTCCATTTTAATGTAATCTTTTGATATGTGTCCAGAGAAACCATGAAATTTTGTCTTTTCATTATTTGGATTTCTGTGTTGTCAGGGTATGAAGATTTTAAGATCAGGGTTGAAAATGAACTTATCTGAAAACTGTACAGTTGTGTACACATAGAGTATACATATGTAAAACTTGGTAAAACTTTATTAATTTGTAACAATTTAGGAAAGTTTTAGTTATAGGATCCTTAAAAATTAACGCAGCACTTCTTTCAAGCAAACAGAATGAGATACTTTCTGCTTTATCAGTGTCTTTGAAGCAAGTATATTTGTTGTTTATAAGTACAAAGGTGCTTTGAAAGTGTTTGAAAGGAGTTTATTCAGTAAGGCTAATGCTGTGCATGGAATTATTTTTACTCTTCTAATTGGGAAAGCAGACTTTTGCCCTTGGAAAAATAGGAAACTTCTATCTTACCTGAAAAAACACACAATTTTTGAATTAACAATGTATTTGAATCAAAACTTCATTACAGGATAAGAAACATCTGGAGTAAATGTGGTTTATAGTTATAAACCCAGATATATATTGTGGTTAAATTGAATGTATTTTGGTAAAAATTAGTCTAATTCCTCCAGACTAATTAACATGCATCTCTACTTAGTTAATTAGTCTAAAGTTTCCTGACTCACAATTCAACGATGAGTTTTTCATGAACTTGTTGGATATTTTCATCCCATCTTTTTTTATCTAGGATCATCCATAAATGTCCCAAGGCACAGCAGAGGGCAAGGAACTGCATGGTAGGCAAAAGACAGAGGCTCTGAGTCCACATCTGGATTTCTGTTTGGACACTTAAGAAGTAGTGACATCAAGAACAGCAACCTAGCCTACTGCATTCATGGTGAGGTAAGATGATCCCAACCATAACTGAAATAACCTTGCCCTCTCCTGAAGTAGGATATTGGATAGATTCCGTGTAATCATGTTGTTATTAATATTCTTATCCTTGATGTAATTATAATTATTTGATATAGTTATACGAACTAAAATCACTCATGCACAACTCCCTTGTGTGGGGGAAGCAGCCAGGAAAAAGCATGAAATCTTTATCTGTAGTATGGTTTTAGTTTCTCTCCTTACCCTCTTGGAGTTAGCTGCCTGAGTCTTGTTCAGTGTGACAGAAGATCATTCTAGAGTCTGGGAGGAAGCAATGAGATAAACTGCCTAGGTTGTGATGAGGTATGAAGCATCCTGTCACATTTCAGGGTGAAATTCATCTTCAACAAGATTTCCCCCACATCCCCCACCATCACCATTTCACAGCTTGTATTCCCAGAACACGAGTATCAAGATTTCATTTGCCTTGGAGCCCTTCCAGAAATTAACAGCATTAAGAAGAACCATTCTATTAAGTCAGGATGGTGTCCAATAAAAGCAATGAATGATTGGAAAATGGACCGTTTTAATGCTGTTCAGTAAAACCATCGTGAATGTTCTTAATTATGCAATTCCAACCTTCCTGTGTAATTGGCTCATTTGATTTTTTTTTTTTTTTTTGCCTCTCATGGTATAGAATAATCTGAATTAGGGGTCAGAATCTTCTAATATTGTTATATTTGACTAATATTTGAAGATGATGAGGCAAAATATGTAAGCACATAATATGATTTGGACTCCCCTAGACAACCAACAAGTGAGCATAAAATCTCATAGGACTGACAAAAACAGAAAAATAATTGTACACTTTGGAGGCATCTAAACTCCATTTGCAAATATAGAGCGCTCCATTTTTTAAAACTTTATTCCTTTGGTTTTGAATAGTTAATATAATCACATGATTCAAAATTCAAGAGGTACAAAAGGGCAGATAGTGAAAAATCTTCCTCCTTGGCATCCAAAGCAACTAATGTTATCAGGTATGCGTGATGCTCTCAGAGATATCTAATGCATATTCAAACAAATTTGTGTAAACTTTCATTTATTTTTCTCTTATTTGTATGCACAGTAGCATTATCTACTAGGATTTTATATTTCATCATTCAGTCTGGGTACTAGGGATACAGTAGCAGCAAAGCCAAGTCCTTTTGGGAAGCTTACACTTTCATGGTGGGAAGCAGACAAAAAGCACTGAACAAGATAGTTTTAGATCATGAGTGTTTGACACTGACCTACAGGGAAGGGGTTGCTGGTTAATTGAGGTCATAAAGGCTCACCAAGAGGTAAGAATTAAAAAGATAGAAATCACTTTTTAACTTTCGTATTGGTCTGGCTAAACATCTGGTTAAACCCAACAATTTACCACTATGTAGCCCAGCAAAACACGTATGTGGAGAAATGGGATTTGACACAAAATTCACCAACATGCTGACCCGTCAGTGTAATGTGGTGACCCAAAATTTCAAATGTACGCATGCTCATCACTGCCTGACAATGCTCAAAACCACTATGCTATACTCATCTTGCATGACAAAAGCTACAGATAGGAGAGGCCCTAAGAAATTCACTGCCAGATAAAATATTTCATGGAATGTCTACCAGGAGGCTGGGACCATAACATTGACAGCTGCTTCTCATCTGTACTCACTGTTCCAATCATATTTTAGTCATTCTACAAAACCAGCAATAAGACAGGGAGGTTAGACTCTTCTCTAATGTGGTCAGTGTGCCAAGAAAATTGAAATGGAAGGAGAGGGCAGATTGCTAAAATAAGAATTCTGAAAGACAGTTGGCATGACAGTGAGACCAGTAGAAATTCATAGACCAATCGTTTAAACTGAATATCTGGTTTAAAAAGTTAAAAAAAAAAAAAATCTGTGCACATTTAGACATTTTCAAAAATCCTAACTTTTGTTCTCAGATATCTTGGATACTAACTATAACTGGTTACTGGCTTAACTTTTCCAATTTCCTTCCAGATGTGTAATATAATGTAGAAGTATCCCAAGATAGCTACTTGTAATTTTCCTACAGGTGTGCAAAAACATCTATTTCTTTCTCTAAAATAATTGAGGAGTTCTCTGGTTAGTTTAGATATGTTGGTTACTTCTAATAGTGACAAAATACACACCAGTTGAGGTTTGGATTTCTGCCAAATGCTGAAACTCCTGAAAGTGATTCATTATTTGATGGCACAGAAATTACTTTAGATCTCATTGAAATTCTGTCCTCCATTATGAGCATCAATTATCATCATATTGTAAAATAGATGTAAAAGGGGAAGGAGATTGGGTAAATTTTGAGGCAGCTCCTCCCTCTTCTACCCCACCACATGACATGTGCAGGGGGTTGCCTTTTTTTATGGATCCTCACAGCAACTTACATATTTGTATTTCTCATAGGAATGGAGGAAAAAATCTCTTCCCTCCCGCCCAGGTCTTAGTCCGTTTGAGCTGCCATAACAAAATACCACAAACTGAGTAGCTAATAAACCATAGAAATGTATTCTCACAATTCTGGAGGCTTGGAAGTCCAAGATCATGGTGCTGACAGATTCAGTGTCTAGTGAGGGCCTCCTTTCTGGTTCACAGATGACTCCTTGCTGTGTCTTCACGGGGTTGGAAGGCCAGGGACCTCTCTGGTTGGTATTAGGTGGTGTGGCTTTTGGGAGCTGCTTAAATCAGGAGCACGAAATGATCCTGCTATTAAACTTGTCTCAGTTGACTCCACTTCAGTGAGCCCTTTCAGGTAGAAGCAAGTGGAATTTTATTTCATATTACTTTTATATCTACGATTAGCTCTTACCCTCCCACATCTAAAGGGAGAAGGGCAGCTCAAACAGTTGTATAGATGGAGAAATGCAGGCATCAATGCATTAAATGTCTCGTCCAGGGGCTGCCCAGGGTTGGAGGAATGAAAGCCACCCTGCAGTCCCTGACATTAACTTACAGTTCCTTCCACAGGATCAGATGGTCTTCTGGGAGCTGGGCCAGGAAAGTGAGCCCCTGGAGAATTTAAATTCCCTGAAGGTGTGATGCAATGCCTGCAGATTCCATCTAATGGCACAGTTCCAATTCTCTGTAAAAGAGGCAAGGAGCAGGGAAAACTTTGAGTGTTAGCCACTTCCCTCTTTGCAGGGCTACTGTTTTTCAAGAGAAGGGCGTCTTCTCTCTTCGGGCCCTCTTCCTCTGTCAGGGCTTATGATGGTGTCCGGTCCCCAGGAGTGACACTGGAGCTGACTTTGTATTTGTGTTTCTCCAGGGTGTGCTTTGGGTTATTGGCATCTGTGGACACAGTCTATTTCCCCAGTGCAGCAACAGCAGGTTCTTCTCCCCGCCCCCACTCAGTTGAGCTGGCCTACAACCAATTCCAAAATTAACATTTGTTTGCCAAACATGCACAGCTGTAATCAGCCTGCTGGTGGTTTGCTGCATAGCCTGCCACCTGCTAGCTCCCTTTCCAGAGAAAAAGAGGGAAGAGAGAAGCTAACTAAGGACAAAGTTTAGGCAAAGGTTTAGGATCTTTCTCCATCTCTTTGCTGCCCTCTGCCATACTCTCTAGTTCACCCCCAAAGAGCACTGCAAATTTGCTTATGGTTTGGATAGCAGTGGGGCAGAGATGCTGCTTTGTTTTCCAAATGGCAGAAAGCAACATACTGGTTTCTTCTCAAAGGTTAAGGGTTTTTTTTTGGCTAGGGGGAGGGAGTTGTTTACAGAAGACTGGGTCAAACAATTCTTGTTATGACAGTTATCTAGGGAGGAACATACCCACTCTCATTCAGGATGATGCATGTTAGATGAGAAATGAACCATCCCACAGTTTTGCTGTCTGGAGGTGGAAGAAGGGGAGAGCTGCTCGTGGTTGAAGTTTGACAGGACAAAATAATCCGAAGAAACTTCTAAAAAGTTTTCTTACAGCATTACCAATATTTTTTCACTTGCCTGCGGTCATTTCCTGTTATCTTATAATCCATCCTTTTCTAAGAGAAATTTCATAAAAGAAAGTCTTTTTTAATAGCCTGACTAAAGCTAGTGTGATGAAAACAATAAAAATTCTTGTTTGAAAGTGATTCTTTCTCTGTGTCTAGGACAACCAGGGGGATAAGATAACATAATATGCAGCAGCCCAGTGCTTATGAATTGCCAAGGCCAAGTGAAATTTGAAGGTCCAGAGTTTCAAAAGCCTCACATCCAGTTTTAAACCCAAAAGGCTTGCTTCAGTGGGATCCTTCTGGAGTAGAATTTTCATCCAGTTGTAGGGGCCACTTCTTGCTATCCACCTAGTGTTTGCATTTTCTTGAGGCTTCCAGCATCCATTCCACTTTTTTTTCCCTGTCTTCAAATGCTACTTTTTTTTCTTCACTCTTCTCTTCAGGTTCTAGATTGTTCATGTTTTGCTTTGTTCCCAACAAAATGGGAAAAGCCAAGAGGAAGATGGAGAGATAAAAATCTGGTCAGAAAGATGCATTTTTAACAATAATCTCTAATATCTTATGACATGAAAGAAAAATAAAGACTATTCTGAAAATCCTAAAATTTTAATATTTTGGACCACGTCTTCCAAACTGATAGTAAAGTCTCAGTCTTTTTCAGCTCTGTGGACATGGGAAGTGAATGTATTAGTAGGAATGTGACAATCCTGTACAACAACCTGGTCAATCTTACTGCTTCACTGAGGCCTTCATGTTTTGAGGAATCTCTTCATAAATTGACAGCCACTGCTAGCTAAATGATTAAAAGGAGAGGAGAAATCTCTAGTCTCTTTGAGTCAGCTGGATGTACTGTAGAGACTAAGTAGGTGAAGTTGCCTTCTAGACTGTATGACATGCTAATGGGACTTTCTCTCTACATCACAGTTCAAGACTCTTCTAGAGCTCTGTTTCTTAATTCCCTCATTTAGTCTTGCAGGCTCTCTGTTGACTTTAACTTACCTTTCCAGGCTTATTTTTGACAAATACTCCCAGGCATTCCCCATTCACAAGGGATGACTTATTTCCAAAATATATCCTGGGTTCTCTTGCCCAAATATCTCTGCCTACCATTTCTCCTTTGTCTGGGAATGCTATAAAAATTCTGTTCCACTGAAATATTATCTTTTTTTAATTGAGATATAATTGATATATAACATTGTATTAATTTTAGGTGTACAACATAATTTGATTTATGTACATATTTCAAATCTTTAACTTGTGAAACAATCTGCAATCCTTTCAGATGGACATAATCCCTTATTTTTAATGCCACAAGCCTTTCATGGCACTTATGCTATCCTGGCATGTTAGGCTTTAGCTAGTGTGAATGATTGTCTTCTGCTAAGCAGGTGGCTCCCTTAGAGAAAATTCCACAGTAGCCTTTCTCACCCTTGTATCTTCCATTTTTCCTACCATAGGGCATGCTGCATACACTCCATACATATTTGTTAAATTAAATTGAATGTGATAAAAATGTTGTTAATGATCACATAGGAATATTCAAAGAGCATAACACCCCCGCCCCCCCAATTAAAAAAAAAAGAGCATCATACAGAAATATACTTCAAGGAGAATGGGAAGATTAAAAACAAGGACATTGGAGGACTCAAGAGACACAGAAGGTAACTCTCCCGAGAGAGAAAAAAATAAAGGAGAAACTAAAAAGAGAAAGAAAATTATAAGCTTTTCAAAACATAAAGTAAGCTTCTCTCTAGGCTTCCCGTAGGCTTGGAAATGATTTTTTGAGGGGGATTTGTGGGCTGGACTATCTGGTGAGAAGGACCCACATCATCCTCCATGGTAACAGAATGTTCTGTAGAACCAGAGGAAGACGCAAGCTCCCAGGATACCAGCTGGTGATGATGGGGTAGCCAATCATAGAAAAGGATCCAAGAGGCCACCTTTAGCAGATTTCTTATGGGAGGGAACTGCAAAGCATGAATTGAGGCATAAAGCAGCACACCTCAGGCTTTTCAAGTATCTTAGGTAAATGGTTTTACAGACTGAGGTAGGCCAGGAATTTTTCGAAGTTGGCTATACACTACGTATAGATAGTATTATATCTAATATTAAATTTACATTATTAATTAGTATTAATAATTATGGTAATATCATATAACATATAAATATTTATGGAGCCACAGAGGCACTGGGGTAGAAACAGTGAAAAACATGGACACCATTTCTTACCCCTTTCTTCACGGAACTCTGCTGGTTGCATTTGTCATACAGTATTTTCTTTTAATCAAACTTATTATAAATTTATGGTAAGGGAACTGTATTTCAGATATTCCAAGGAGTGCCAGGAAAGAAAATATGCCACCAACCAACATTCTATAAAATTAATCACCTGGGAAAATTAATGAAATTGTGCTTGAATATAGGTGTTACATGTAAAAAAAATTATGAATTCTGCCCCTTTCGTTGAAAATTAGGTGTATGTTTTTACATCTTTCTAAGAACAGTTGAGAGTGGGAGTGAGTGGGTTCTGCCACCAAATTTAAGTGGCTTCAAAAGTCTCCAACTAAAAAAGAAGTCTCCAACTGCCAGGTTTGTGGTAGGACACCAGTGCTTTATTTAGTCCCGGGTATTCTCTGTTTTGGGCCTGAGGGAGAAAGACAAGCCATGGCTGTCTGTTTTCCACACTGTGATTTATTCCTTCATCTGACAGAGGCCCAGCTCAGTACCTGGCATATAGTAGATGCTCAATAAATATTGGCTGTATTCATGACTAAGTGGCAGCCATTTAACTAAGAAAACAGAAATGTGAAGTTTGTAAATGTCCACAATTGTTAGGCTGGTTATAGGCTAGTTAGCTTCAGGAGAGAAAGCCATAGGTCTTTAGCAATTAAATAGTATGGGAAAGAGAGATTCTGCTCCTAGCATTTATAATTTAAAGTCTGTTGCTCAAAGCAAGTCAAGGATAGGATATCACAGGAATATTAGTTCTTATATGATCAAAAGCCAGAGGAGATCCCTAACTTTTGCATTCAGAGTGTCTTTTTTTTTTTTTTTTTTTTTTTGAGGGAGAGAAAGAGAATGGGAGAGGGAGAGAGAGAAGGAAGAGAGAGAATCTTTTTTTTTTTTTTTTTTTTTAAAGATTTTATTTCTTTATTTGAGAGAGAGACACAGCGAGAGAGGGAACACAAGCAGGGGGAGTGGGAGAGGGAGAAGCAGGCTTCCCGCTGAGCAGGGAGCCTGATGTGGGGCTCGATCCCAGGACCCCGGGATCATGACCTGAGCCGAAGGCAGACGCCCAACGACTGAGCCACCCAGGCGCCCCGGAAGAGAGAGAATCTTAAGCAGGCTCCATGCCCAGCAGGGAGTTCTACATGGGGCTCAATCTCATGACCCTGAGATCCTGACCTGAGCTGAAATCCAAAGAGTGGGATGCTTAACTGACTGAGCCACCCAGGTGCCCCCAGAATGCTTTTGAGGAGAGTTTACGGGAATGCATGAGAGGTTTCTACTCAGGAATAGTATCCATGCTGCTGGGGAGGGCTCAAGTTTTATTTGCTAGACTCATGGTGTTTTGGGAAAATCTCCCATTCCCTCAATCACCTGAAACTTTCCAAGACTTCTAACATTTCCATCTTCAGTCACTCTCACTTCAGCCCAACCAATGACATAAGAGAGAAAGACAAAATTTGGAAAATATTATCTGGATATTTCAAACCACAACCTCACCTATCTGAATAATTCTGGCAGAATTGTGTTTTTGCATGCATGATCCAGACAAATGCCATTTCTTATGTGGCTGCAGATACTGACTCTTTCCAGGTTTCCAGAAGCCTAGGGAGTGCAGCAGGGGAAAGCCTTATATAAAAGTAGGGAAATGCTTGTGAGCAGAGAGTTCAGGATTACAGGAGTATCTTTTCAATGGAAACACCAGAATTCAAGGTGTGTAACTTATGCAGCTTCATTCTTTAGTATTATAGTTGCTTAGTGAGAATGCTTGTCTTCTTAGAATGTGCTCTCTGCTTTTAGTTAGGTGATGCATTTTGTAGACAAGTAACCTTGAAAGGAAAATACCAGTTTCTTTGCACTTAGCAAGTATTTCCTGGGTGGGTCTTTGTGCTTTGCAAGGCTTCCCACATCAGGCCCTTCAAGCTTTTCTCCCTTTCATTCCATCTGCCACCACAGTTGGATTAGTTCAACATATACTTTCTAGTTTCTAAAGTGTTTTAGCTAGTGTTCTAGGCATGAGACACAAAGATGCATAAAACAACCCCTGCCCACTGGTAATTTCCAGTCTAATGGGGAAGACAGCTGTATTCCCAGATGATTTCAGAATACAAAGTACTGTGAAGGAGGTTATGAACTCAGGGTGCTTTCTCTGGTATGCAGCTACAAATATTTGCCTAGAAGTAGGTGTTATTACATGCTTTCCTGTACCTCTTTCTTTTCTCCCTGATTGTTTTTAGACTCCTTGAAGGCAGTGCCCATGTGTTTGTTACTTCCTTACTTCGCTCCTAGATGACATTCTCAGTAAATGCTCATATGAATGACTCTGGATTCATAGTTGACAATGCAGTCACTTTCTTATTGGCTTTTTATACAGTTTTTGCAATTTAGACTCTGAAGTCACTAGGAGAGAGAAAAGGGGACCCCAAACTCAGATTGTTAGGAAATTCATTATCTAGCATTTTAGTTGTACCTTCTCTGAAAGACCAGACTAATCTTTCGAGCTTTGTGGAGCCTTAATTTAGAGTTACTATTGACTATTCATTATTACGAGGTTGCTCAAGTGGCGAAGAGCATGTGTGGTGTTTAATGTGATCTTAAACATTACTATCTACGGTAAATCAGGAAGGGGGCACAAGCGTTAGAGTTGCTGTTTAATGATGTATGAAAAAGCTGCCTGGTAAAGTGCACCATTAAGAAAAGCTGAAACCAGTGCCGAACAATGACCTGATGATATATTGAGACCTCGTGGCTAAGGCCAGGTCTCCTAACTTGGAAAGTGATGAGCATCAAGTACCCTTGCATAATAAAGAAACTAAGGGAAATCCATGGAGGCGGAGGGGCAGAGGGAATCTTGGGTTGGAAAAGGAATGAGACAAGGCTTGCACCGGCATGGGTTCTTGTAGTCTCTTCCTATCCAGGCTGGTCATGGCTTATTTTTAAATTCCCTGTGGATCCATGAGCAAACCCACAAAATTAGAAAATAAACAAAAATGCTAGTCAACAAAAGTAATCTGTACTAGTTAGAATGGCATATGGTAAGCCAGTCTTGGATCCTTCAAAGAAACACCCAAAGAAAATTACTATTAACTATTAGTTTTCTGCTTTCACAAACACAAGCTAGTAATTGCAATGATATCTTTGGTTTAAAATGCTTAGTGCAATATGAGACAGCAAACTTACTTTTGTAGTTGTAATAGGAGGCCTATTAATAAGCTTTAAGTTTAGAAATGATGGTGGAGGGATGCCTGGGTGGCTCAGTCAGTTGGGCGTCTGCCTTCAGCTCAGGTCATGATCCCAGGGTCCTGGGATCGGGTCCCGCATCGGGATCCCTGCTCGGCGGGGAGCCTGCTTCTCCTTCTCTCTCAGTCTGCAGCTCCCCCTGCTCGTACTCTCTCTGTCAAATAAATAAATAAAATCTTAAAAAAAAAAAAAAAAAGAAATGATGGTGGATTTTATGTCCTCCTGGGAAGATTTTATTAGTCTAAAAACAAAACAAAACAAAACTCTTTAAGAATTATAGAGTCTGTACCTGCTTATTTAGTAGAAAGAGAGTTTCAAGGTCTATTCTTCATAACTTCTGTCTAATTGATCGTACTTACTGTCTGGTGAGTTATAGTCTTATGGACTGCCATTAATGAGTATTTCCTGATATGGATGGGGTGTAGGTCCATGACAGAGTATTCTCCAGATCTTACAGGGGACATTTCTTAGACTCTTTCTGTCTTTTTGGGTAGACATACACAGAACTAATATTAGAAAGATGTGGTGAGGGGCGCCTGGGTGACTCAGTCATTAAGCGTCTGCCTTCGGCTCCGGTCATGATCTCAGGGTCCTGGGATTGAGCCCCGCATTGGGCTCCTTGCTCAGCGGGAAGCCTGCTTCTTCCTCTCCCACTCCCCCTGCTTTGTTCCCTCTCTCTCTGTCTCTCTCTCTCTGTCAAATAAATAAATAAAATCTTAAAAAAAAAAAAAGAGGGGGGGCGGAGCAAGATGGCGGAGGACTAGGAGACCTGGATTTCGTCTCCTCTCAGGAATTCAGCTGGATAGGGATGAATCTGAACACCTACAAACTCAACAGGAGATCGAAGAAAAGAAGAGCAACAACTCTCTGAACACAAAAGCGACCACTTTCTGGAAGGTAGGACGTGCGGAGAAGTGAATCCGAGGCGATATTCGGGGGGATAGACGGCGGGGGAGGGGCCTCCGGCGGCCGCTTCTGGCAAGTGATAGAGCCGCGGAGCACAAAATCGGAACTTTTAAAAGTCTGCCCCGCTGAGAGACGTCACTCTGGTGGCTAAGCGGGGGGTGGAACCCTCCGGGACAGTGTGGTCTCAGGACCCTCGGGGTCACAGAAAGACCGAGGGTGCCTGAGTGTGGCAGAGCGCCCAGGTATCGGAGCAGGGAAGCCGGCTGCAGAGGCGGAGCCCAGGCGCGGGCTCTCAGCTCGGGGTTGCCATAAACCGCGATCCGCGGCACAGTCGGGCCACTGCTCCTCCAGTAGGGACCCGACAAGCGGCAGATCCGGGGAGACTCACCTTCCTCCCCCGGGAGGAGCCGCACAGGAGTGCGCCGCAGGGATCTGCTGGGTTTGGAGACTCCACCCGGGTCGGGTGCCAGAGATAGAAACGCCGGTCACAGGCCGGGTGAGCACGGAGTGCTCGGCTCCTCCGCGGCGGAGATTGGGAGGTCGCCATTTTCACTCTCCGCCTCCAAAGCTGTACTGAAAGCTCGCAGGGAACAAAAGCCCCGGAGAGCAAACCTGAGTAGATTACTTAGCTGAGAGGGGGCAAGGGCGGGGCAATTCTGCCTCCGGCAAAGACATTTGGAAACCACGGCAACAGGCCCCTCCCCAGAAGATCAGCGAGAACAGCCAGCCAAGACCAAGTTTACCCATCAATGAGAACGGCAGAACTCCAGCTCTAGGGGACTACTGCACATAGAATTCATGGCTTTTTTACCATGATTCTGTAGTCTTTCAAAGTTAATTTTTTTTAACTGTCTTTTTTTCTTTTTTTTTCTTTTTGAATTTTTCTTTTTCCCTTTTTCAACCAACATCTTATCAATCCCTTTTTAAAAAAAAAAAAAAACATTTTTATTTTTCATTTTTAGAGTCATATTCTATCCCTTCATAGTAGTTACCCGTATTTTTGGCTTATATATATAAGTTCTTCTCTCTTTAAAATTTTGAGATAGTTTCTTCTAACAGATCAAAATATACCCTAAATCTCTAGTATATGGTGTTTTCTATTCCCCTGCCTGATCACATCCTCTCCCTTTTTTTTTCTTTTTTTAAATCCTCTTCTTTCTTTTTTCAAACAACTTCTTATCAATTCCTTTTATAAAATTTTTTATAATTTCCATCTTTACAGTCATATTCCATCCCTTCATCATATCAACCCTTATTTTTGTACATATATAAGTTTTTCTTTCTTTAAAATTTTGGAAGACACTTTCTTCTAAAAGACCAAAATACACCCCAAATCTAGTGTGTGGCACTGATCTATATACCAGCCTGATCATATTTGATCACATTCTGGTTTTTTTGTTGTTGTTGTTTTGTTTTGTTTGTTTTTGTTTTTATCTTTATCTTTTTCTTTTTCTTTTTTCTCTCTTTCCCTTTCTTTTCCCACTGCTTCAGGTCTTTTCTGATTTGTTTAGAGTATATTTTCTGGGGACGTTGTTACTCTGCTAGCATTTTGTTCTCTCATTAATCTATTCTCCTCTGCACAAAATGACAAGATGGAAAAAATCACCTCAACAAAAAGAACAAGAGGTAGTACCGACTGCCAGGGACCTACTCAATATGGACATTAGTACGATGTCAGATCTAGAGTTCAGAATCATCACTTTAAAGATACTAGCTGGGCTTGAAAAAAATACGGAAGTTATTAGAGAAACCCTTTCTGGAGAAGTAAAAGAACTAAAATCCAACCAAGTAGAAATCAAAAAGGCTATTAATGAGGTGCAATCAAAAATGGGGGTGCTAACTGCTAGAATAAATGAGGCAGAAGAGAGAATCAGTAATATAGAAGATGAAATGATGGAAAATAAAGAAGCTGAGAAAAAGAGAGATAAACAACTACTGGATCACGAGGGCAGAATTCGAGAGATAAGCGATACCATAAGACAAAACAACATTAGAATAATTGGGATCCCAGAAGAAGAAGAAAGAGAGAGAGGGGCAGAAGGTATAATGGAGCAAATTATAGCAGAGAACTTCCCTAATTTGGGGAAGGAAACAGGCATGAAAATCCAGGAAGCACAGAGAACCCCTCTCAAAATCAATAAAAATAGGTCAACACCCCGACATCTAATAGTAAAACTTACGAGTCTCATAGACAAAGAGAAAATCCTGAAAGCAGCTCGGGAGAAGAGATATGTAACCTACAAGGGTAGAAACATTAGATTGGCAACAGACCTATCCACAGAGACCTGGCAGGCCAGAAAGGCCTGGCAGGATATATTCAGAGCACTAAATGAGAAAAATATGCAGCCAAGAATACTCTATCCAGCTAGGCTGTCATTGAAAATTGAAGGAGAGATAAAAAGCTTCCAGGACAAACAAAAACTAAAGGAATTTGCAAACACAAAACCAGCCCTACAGGAAATCTTGAAAGGGGTCCTCTAAGCAAAGAGAGAGCCTAAAAGCAACATAGACCAGAAAGGAACACAGACAATATACGGTAACAGTCACCTTACAGGCAATACAATGGCACTAAATTCCTATCTTTCAATAGTTACCCTGAATGTAAATGGGCTCAATGCCCCAATCAAAAGACACAGGCTATCAGACTGGATTAAAAAACAAGACCCATTGATATGCTATCTGCAAGAGACTCATTTTCGACCCAAAGACAGCCCCAGATTGAAAGTGAGGGGGTGGAAAACCATTTACCATGCTAATGGACACCAAAAGAAAGCTGGGGTGGCAATCCTTATATCAGACAAATTAGATTTTAAACCAAAGACTGTAATAAGAGATGAGAAAGGACACTATATCCTACTTAAAGGATCTATCCAACAAGAAGATCTAACAATTGTAAATATCTATGCCCCTAACATGGGAGCAGCCAATTATATAAGCCAATTAATAACAAAAGCAAAGAAACACATCGACAACAATACAATAATAGTGGGGGACTTTAACACCCCCCTCACTGAAATGGACAGATCGTCTAAGCAAAAGATCAACAAGGGAATAAAGACTTTAAATGACACACTGGACCAAATGGACTTTACAGACATATTCAGAACATTCCACCCCAAAGCAACGGAATACACATTCTTCTCTAGTGCCCATGGAACATTCTCCAGAATAGATCACATCCTAGGTCATAAATCAGGTCTCAACCGGTACCAAAAGATTGGAATCATTCCCTGCCTATTTTCAGACCACAATGCTTTGAAACTAGAGCTCAATCACAAGACAAAAGTCAGAAAGAACTCAAATACATGGAGGCTAAAGAGCATCCTACTGAAGAACGAATGGGTCAACCAGGAAATTAAAGAAGAATTAAAAAAATACATGGAAACCAATGAAAATGAAAACACAACTATTCAAAATCTTTGGGATGCAGCAAAGGCAGTCCTAAGAGGAAAGTATATAGCAATACAAGCCTTTCTCAAGAAGCAAGAAAGGTCTCAAGTACACAACTTAACCCTACACCTAAAGGAGCTGGAGAAAGAACAGCAAATAAAGCCTAAACCCAGCAGGAGAAGAGAAATAATAAAGATCAGAGCAGAAATCAATGAAATAGAAACTAAAAGAACAGTAGAACAGATCAAGGAAACTAGGAGCTGGTTCTTTGACAGAATTAACAAGATTGATAAACCCCTTGGCCAGACTTATCAAAAAGAGAAGAGAAATGACCCAAATCAACAAAATCATGAATGAAAGAGGAGAGATATCACAACCAACACCAAAGAAATACAAACAATTATAAGAACATATTATGAGCAACTCTATGCCAGCAAATTAAATAACCTGGAAGAAATGGATGCATTCCTAGAGATGTACCAACTACCAAAACTGAACCAGAATGAAATAGAAAACCTGAACAGACCTATAACCACTAAGGAAATTGAAGCAGTCATCAAAAATCTCCCAAAAAACAAAAGCCCAGGGCCAGATGGCTTCCCAGGGGAATTCTACCAAACATTTAAAGAAGAATTAATACCTATTCTTCTGAAACTGTTCCAAAAAATAGAAATGGAAGGAAAACTTCCAAACTCATTTTATGAGGCCAGCATTACCTTGATCCCCAAACCAGACAAAGACCCCATCAAAAAGGAGAATTACAGACCAATATCCCTGATGAACATGGATGCAAAACTTCTCACCAAAATACTAGCCAATAGGATCCAACAGTACATTAAAAGGATTATTCACCATGACCAAGTGGGATTTATCCCTGGGCTGCAAGGTTGGTTCAACATCCGCAAATCAATCAATGTGATACAATACCTTAACAAAAGAAAGAACAAGAATCATATGATCCTCTCAATAGATGCAGAAAAAGCATTTGACAAAGTACAGCATCCTTTCTTGATCAAAACTCTTCAGAGTATAGGCATAGAGGGTACATACCTCAATATCATAAAAGCCATCTATGAAAAACCTACAGCGAATATCATTCTCAATGGGGAAAAACTGAGAGCTTTCCCCCTAAGGTCAGGAACACGGCAGGGATGTCCACTATCACCACTGCTATTCAACATAGTATTGGAAGTCCTAGCCACAGCAATCAGACAACAAAAAGAAATCAAAGGCATCCAAATTGGCAAGGAAGAAGTCAAACTCTCACTCTTTGCAGATGATATGATACTTTATGTGGAAAACCCAGAAGACTCCACCCCAAAACTGCTAGAACTCATACAGGAATTCAGTCAAGTGGCAGGATATAAAATCAATGCACAGAAGTCAGTGGTATGCCTATACACCAACAACAAGACAGAAGAAAGAGAAATTAAGGAGTCAATCCCATTTACAATTGCACCCCAAACCATAAGATACCTAGGAATAAATCTAACCAAAGAGGCAAAGGATCTGTACTCAGAAAACTATAAAATACTCATGAAAGAAATGGAGGAAGACACAAAGAAATGGAAAAACGTTCCATGCTCATGGATTGGAAGAACAAATATTGTGAAGATGTCAATGCTACCTAGAGCAATCTACACATTCAATGCAATCCCCATCAAAATACCATCCACTTTTTTCAAAGAAATGGAACAAATAATCCTAAAATTTGTATGGAACCAGAAAAGACCCCGCATAGCCAGAGGAATGTTGAAAAAGAAAAGCAAAGCCGGCGGCATCACAATTCCGGACTTCCAGCTCTATTACAAAGCTGTCATCATCAAGACAGCATGGTACTGGCACAAAAACAGACACATAGATCAATGGAACAGAATAGAGAGCCCAGAAATGGACCCTCAATGCTATGGTCAACTCATCTTTGACAAAGCAGGAAAGAATGTCCAATGGAACAAAGACAGTCTCTTCAACAAATGGTGTTGGGAAAATTGGATAGCCACATGCAGAAGAATGAAACTGGACCATTTCCTTACACCACACACAAAAATAGACTCCAAATGGTTGAAAGGTCTCAATGTGAGACAGGAGTCCATCCAAATCCTAAAGTAGAACACAGGCAGCAACCTCTTTGACCTCAGCCGAAGCAACTTCTTCCTAGAAACATCGCCCAAGGCAAGGGAGGCAAGGGCAAAAATGATAAAGATAAAAAGCTTTTGCAAAGCAAAGGAAACAGTCAACAAAACCAAAAGACAACCGACAGAATGGGAGAAGATATTTGCAAATGACATATCAGATAAAGGGCTAGTATCCAAAATCTATAAAGAGCTCATCAAACTCAACACCCAAAGAACAAAGAATCCAATCAAGAAATGGGCAGAAGACATGAACAGACATTTTTCCACAGAAGACGTCGAAATGGCCAACAGACACATGAAAAAGTGCTCAATATCGCTTGGCATCAGGGAAATCCAAATCAAAACCTCAATGAGATACCACCTCACACCAGTCAGAATGGCTAAAATTAACAAGTCAGGAAATGACAGATGTTGGCGGGGATGCGCAGAAAGGGGAACCCTCCTACACTGTTGGTGGGAATGCAAGCTGGTGCAGCACTCTGGAAAACTGTATGGAGGTTCCTCAAAAAGTTGAAAATAGAGCTACCATATGATCCAGCAATTGCACGACTGGGTATTTACCCCAAAGATACAAAAGTAGGGATCCGAAGGGGTACGTGCACCCCGATGTTTATAGCAGCAATGTCCACAATAGCCAAACTGTGGAAAGAGCCAAGATGTCCATCAACAGATGAATGGATAAAGAAGATGGTGGTATATATATACAATGGAATATTATGCAGCCATCAAAAGGAATGAGATCTTGCCATTTGCAACGACGTGGATGGAACTGGAGGGTATTATGTTGAGTGAAATAAGTCAAACAGAGAAAGACATGTATCATATGATCTCACTGATATGAGGAATTCTTAATCTCAGGAAACAAACTGAGGGTTGCTGGAGTGGGGGGTGGGGAGGGAAGGATGGGGTGACTGGGTGATAGACACTGGGGAGGGTATGTGCTCTGGTAAGTGCTGTGAATTGTGCAAGACTGTTGAATCTCAGATCTGTACCTCTGAAACAAATAATGCAATATATGTTAAGAAAAAAAAAAGAAGAAGAAGAAGAAGGTAGCGGGAGGGGAAGAATAAAGCGGGGGAAATTGGAGGGGTAGACGAACCATGAGAGACGATGGACTCTGAAAAACAAACAGGGTTCTAGAGGTGAGGGGGGTGGGAGGATGGGTTAGCCTGGTGGTGGGTATTGAGGAGGGCACATTCTGCATGGAGCACTGGGTGTTATGCACAAACAATGAATCATGGAACACTTCATCTAAAACTAATGATGTAATGTATGGGGATTAACATAAGAATAAAAAAAAAAAGATGTAGTGAGAAAGTAAATGCTTTTTTTTTTTTTCTTTTTCCAAATGAATTACACTGATGAGAAATATACTAGCTTGGAGGGAAGGAGTTGTTCGGGGAAGTTGTAGGAGGTGAAATTGGCATTTGCTCTGGAAGAGCCAACTTTTGAAGGAAGAGAAGGAAATAGAAGGTCATACTAAGTGAATATAATAAGCCTGAGCAGGTGGGCAAAGGGAGGAGTGCTCCATATGGGCTCAGGACACGGGAATCCTATGTAAATCTGGAGCAGACGATATGTGTATGTTGAGGGATTGTTTATAATAGAGAGAGGCATAGGTTAGTGCAAGGTCACGATCACTTGATACGTCAGGCTAAGGATTTAACATTTTACCCAAAGTCCAACCTATTACCCAAAGTCCAAGTTATTACCTAAGGAGTTTCAAGATTTCATTGCTTAATAACAGTGGGATGTTTAAATTTTTTTACGCCAAATGTTGAATATAGACCCCTATTTTGAATATTTCTCCACAAGGGAGATGGAACATTTAAATCTTTGTACTTATTGTCACTGTGTATACCAAGTGCATTTTTACTTATTTATTATTTGATTAGGCTGACTTTTAAATAGTCCTATATAGTAAGTCTGATCAAATCTGTTGGCAGAGATGGAAATGCATTTGAATGCTTCTGTGGAAAGAAAATTTTGAGGGGGGTCTTGGGTAAAAATCCCAAGAAGAGAGGAGTAAGATACCATGGACTTTATTTTCTGTATTTATTTTATACCACAGCTGAATATCCATTAATAAGTGGGTTGCATAAAAGAAAACTCTGATTATAAAGTACTCAGTGGAAGAACAATTGTTTATGTTCTGGCAGAGCTGAAAAGACTCCAAAGTATAGTGTCCACCGTATATGAGACTCAACAATTAACCAAATCCTTATTTTGTTTTACACTTTAGTCATCCCATGAGGATGTTTACTTTACAGGAAGGGTTGTTTTATTTTACCGTTAAGATCTAAATTGAGCCCAATTTTTGGAACTTGGTCTGTTAGAAAATAGCTGATGGACATCAAAGAATATATAACATTAGGTAATCAAAGAGCTTGAGTTATTTCATCCTGAAATTTAAATGGAAGCTTGTATCCCTGACTCATGCATAGGGAATCAAGGCATCCACAGTTGAGGAGCACACTTGAAGGAAGTGCTTACATCCCATAAAGCTGGCAGATGTTACACAAATTCAGCCTGTGCAGGTCCCGTGTTGTATTTGCCACCCATGTTAGCCATCTTTTGTGTTCACAGATCTTAAGTATCTGATGCTTGCTCCCTGTGCAATAGTTATTTCAGGATTAAGACTATTTATATATTTCCCTGGGATGCTGATGGAAGCTAAAAACAGTGGCTAGTTTGTACATTTGAAAATCCAAAACCATCAACCTGAAATCAGTATTGTTCCTACTCCACTTTTCTTGCCAAGCTCCCTTCTCTCCTTTCCTCTCCTTCACCTCCCTCCCCTTCATCTCTTTTCATTCCATTGTTTTCTCCATTTATCCCTATCCCATCCCATTATGGACTCCACCTCAGAGAAGAGAGAGAATGAGCCCCACTTTTTTGAACATTGAGGGCCAATTGCGCACATTGTGGTGTAAGCGCCACTGAGAGGGAAGATGGCAACTTGCTCTCTACCTCTAGGTACCTTCATATCAGGCAATTTTCACGTTCCACAGGTTTGTCTTTTAATGTTTTCTTGCCTCCTGATTCCTTCTAAATCCATGGAAATCAGGAGTGCACATAGTACTTGGACCTAAAGAATGAGTTTTTGACCTTTACTTTCTTCCATAAAATCCTTAGCCTCCTAAGTGCCTAGGATGCAGCTAACATGACCATAAACCCCTCAAGTTTCACTGAGCCCTTTTCCAGTGTTTTTGGATCTTCTCCCAATCTTTGGGAAGATGTGTTTTATAGCCTCCTTGTCAGCATACATATTCCAGTGTTTTCTGGTCTCCAAACTAAACATGAAATTTCACACTTAGAACCCTTTCCCGGTTGTTGCCATGTCTTTTCTTGTGGCCTTATTGCAGATCGCACACACACTTCACCACAGGGGGAGTTTTGAGAGGGTATTTTTCAGCGTTCTGCAGGACATGAGACCTCAGCCGTTGTCCAGCCTCTGGGAGCCCCAGGACACAGGCACATGTCCTTTGGGGATAGTTCTGGCTCTTTTCTTCCCATATTCTGCCTAGTCTCCTTTCCAGGGTTCCCTTTAATAAATGAAATTAAATGTGTGGGAAGGTTTTTAACATATTTCAGAAAGTGGTCTGTATGCTTTGTTATATGTTTGTTTACATAGAAAAGACAGGTTTTAATCCTATTGTTTGGACTCAGTGCCTTATGAAGAAGATCTTGGGATTTTCCGTATTTGTATCTTATTTTTCTTAAACAAAACAAAACAAAACAAAACAAAAAAACATTTGCAAGCCCTGTGCTGTGCTTTATTTGAGTCACCTAATTTATTTAATCCCCCTAATAACTCTATGGATGTGTTCTTTTTTCCCTCATTATGAATGAGAAAACAAAAACTCAGAAAGTTTAAGTGGTTCAAAGTCACGTGACTCTCACATTGAGTGCAGCAGAATTCCAGTCCTGCAGTTCTGATACAAAAATAAGTGAATGAAGAATAAGTCATGCTCTTTCTACTGTACCATGCAGTCTCCCTAGTGAAAAAATTGCTTTTATACTTATTTCTTAATCTCTGAATTGGATGCCTTTCCCTTTCCCTTTTGAAAGAAAGAAAGAAAGAAAGAAAAGGAAAGGAGGGAAGGAGAGAGGGAGGTGGGAGGGGAAAGGAGGGAAGGAGGGAGGGAGGTGGAAGGGGAAAGGAGGGAGGGAGGAAAGAAGGAAGGAAGGAAGGAAGAGAGAGAGAAGAAGAAGGAGGAGAAGGGGGGAAAGAAACGAAGGAAGAAGAAAAGAAAGAAAATGTCTACTCCCCTGGCTTCTTACAAGTATGGAAAGCATGGGTGAATGTCAGGAAGGTCAGAGGAATCACATAGTTTCCTCTGTGTCCTCACTCAAGGACATGGCTGGGCGAGGCAGTGAGCAGGGCTTCCTGAAAGTGAGAAGCTCTTAGAAGAAGGGTTCCCTACCTGTAAATAGGAGATGATGTGAAAATTCAGGAGAAGGAGTGCGGTCAATCTCAACTAATCAACAAACACTGAGAATCAAGGGAGGGATTGGGGTTTTGACACCCTGAGAAGGGTTGAACAGAAGCTGGCAAAGGTGCTAATCCAACATCCCCTGTCCATAAGCTCTCTCCACTGTCCCCTGCCCTGCCTCTTCCTGCTTCTCTGAATCCCTCAATGAGGATTATCTCATTCAGCGTTCAAAGGAACCATATGATAGGTGCTCCTGTTATCTCTTCCTCATAGATGAGGAAATTTGAGGTTAGCAAGGTAGGTAATTTGCCCACAGTCTCATGGTTTCCAAGCAGTAAGGCTAGATGGGAAGGAGTGACCAGCTGTGAGAGGGGGTGTCCTGGGACATGAGGCTCTCAGTGTTAAAACCTGGACAATCCCAGGCCACACTGAGACTGTCAGTCACCCTAGAATAGAAACTAGTCCTGCCTGACCTCCAAAATTTTTTTGGCACTGGCCCAGAAGATTTCCCTTCTAACTTGAAGTCAGTGTTAAATTCAATTTAGGCAAAATAAGAAGGGGCATCTAACTGGTTCCAGGTCTCTCCCTGCCATGGATAGGGCCTCACATTATCTCTATCCATGCTCCATATATCCTCTCAATAAAAATTTTAAGAAATCTCTCAATACCTGTAAATTTATTTATAAATTACATACATAAATAAGTTATATGTAACATAGATACAAAAAATTAGCATTTTAAAAGATGAGATTAACTATGAATAGTTGAAGTTTTAATACTGTCTTCTCCCTCTCCAGTAGAAGATCATATGAACATTCTTTGGTGTGTGCAACTGGTTAGGAGACACCAGTCTAACCATTGATTTTTGATCCGAGTTTTCCTAGAATTGATTATACAGTAACACTTTCGGATTGTACAGACAATCCCTCATTTAAATATTATGCCTTTCTGAGCTGGCAGCTGTCTTTTCGAACCCTAATTAATTTTTTGAAGCAACCCCATTGATCTAATTGATGGACTTTATAATAAATACATGTGATTAGATTAGATTAGATTAGGGTTTTACAATATATTTTTGAAAACAGGCTCTGCTGTTCAAAATCCAATTTCAAATCTACTTCTCTGTTTACTGCATATATTACATTCCACCCAGCTACCTATCACTACAGAAATATCTGATGGGCTTATTATCTGAAACTGGGCTTGCCTGTTGGTGGGTGTCGAGCCCAAAGACACAATCAAGCCAAAGAATAGGAAAAGGAAGGGTGTTACTTCCAACAAGTAAAGGAAAACTCGGGGGATATTTCCCAAAACGGTGTCTCCTTGGACAACAAAACTGGGGAAGATTTAAGCTAAGGATGCATACATATTCATGAAGGGGCTTGCACAATAGGGAATTCAGGAATTGGGATTGGGGCAAAAGTCATTTTAAGGACCAGGTTGAAGTCACCAGGGCCTGCAAGAGTCAACATCATCAGTTCTCTGGCTTTAGTTGGTTTGGTATCTGAGTACTCAAAGGGGTTTAGATCCTGCAAAGGTAAATCAAGACTGCTTTGAGAAAGTAGTGCTGGGCAGGCATAGATCACAAAATGTCTGGGGGCCTAAAGTGACTTTTATGTCAGGAAAGCTATGCCTTGTCTTTCTTTTTGGGGGGACCCCTAATTCTTTCTGCTTACGGGCTCACCATTGACTAATAGCCAATAATGACTTAAATGTATTATCCCTCTGGAGGTATATGAATTTTAGACAATATTTCCTGAGGGTTTTTAGGAATAACTATAGGAATCACTAGAAGGGTAGGGTCAGATCAGGAGGAGAGAGTTTTTTGAGACAATATAAGACCTTACTTCCTGATCCTTCTGGGGCATCAACCTATTTATTGGTGAACTGGGCCAGGTTAAGGATACTTTGCAGGCCATCTCTTCTCCGATACAGTGGGATGAGTTTAAATCCTTGCTTGGTACACACAGGGGAGATGGGTCACTATCTGAAGCCGAGAACTCAGGGTATAATCCTTATTCTGCTATTTATAAGTGGTATGTATGAGGGCGAGTCCCTTCTGGACCTCAGTCTCCACAGCAGGAAACTCTCTTTGGCAATGTCACCTTGAGCTCCTGTAGTTCTAGAGTCTGTTCTTTTATTACCACAGTGTTGTTTTATGCTGGGGTGGGGGCCGGGTTGGAGCCTGAGCTATACCTGATGTTGTATATGCCTATGTGAGGTTTGTGCCAACTGACTCCACCTTTAAATTCGGGTTTAATCTCACAAACAATTTCCTTTTTATTCAATGAATCCCTGATGCACATGTGTCTCTACATAGGAATTTTTAGAGCCTTTCCCATGGGCAAGTCCTGGTCTGCCTGCCTAGCTCTGAATTAATTAAGAATTACCCAAATATAATGATCTGTATATTAATCCCTGAATCATAGGATTGAAAAAAATCCTTGAGAGGCCTTGTATTTTCCTACAGGTACTCTTGCTTTCGCATAAAGAGTCTCTGTATCGAATATATGCTCTCTTCAGCTTTAGCTAAATACTCTCCTCCTTTCCCAAAGGTAACACTTAAATGTCATAACCTTCATGAAGCCTACCAGGATTTACCTGATGACACCCAATGTCTCACTATGCATCAGACCTCTTGAGCACAACAACCTTTTATCCCCTGGGGTATCATTATTTTTAGATATTGCTGCTCTTCCCCTGATATCACATGCCTTTGCTTATTGGTCTAGATTTGCCCTCACTCTTGTTAACATTCTCTCTCTCTCTTCCCCCTTACTTCTCACAGATAAACAGGTATCTAGTGTCCCCCTAGTTTTAGAATCTGAATTCCTTCTTATGATTATTATTAAGGACATAGTTAATGTATTTTTTTAAATGCATCAACGTGGTGTGTTTTTCCTTATAAATTGATAATGCATTGCACTGAAGTCCCCTTCAGTGTTATGCCTCTAAAAAGCCACCCATTATGCCAAAATCTACCTGCCCGATTCCCTCTGAACCACTGAGCACCAGACTATGACCCATTCTTAACCCCAAACTAGGAAATCCAATCCTCTCTCCTGTACACAGGTCATTTGACGTGAGGTGAAGTTGGAGTGTAACTCCCACTAAGTGCGTGTTTTGAAGATGAATAATAAAAGGGATTACTGAGATATTGATGCAGCTCCTAGACACTGGTGCAAGAGGCCCTGAAGGAAAGCCCAGGACGGCCAGCTCCCGAAAATGATAATTAACTTACAAAGTGCTGCCTTTGGGAAGACCTGCCTGTGGCCCTTCCTCTGTGTACCCAAAGAAAGGGAAGCTTGAGGAATGTTTCCAGAGGCTGTGGTGGGCATAATTCTCCTTCTCTAGAATTTTCAATGATCAGGCAGCTGCAATACAGAGATCCTTGGTTCCATTCACTGACCCACCTCAGGAACTGCGCAGCCAGGGATGGAAGCTGTGCCTTGTTACTCATTTTAGTTAAAGCAGGTACTTATTGTTTTAAATGAACTCTACAGAAAAGCAACAGAAAGACCAGCAAATTATCATCCTTTTTCATTTGCTTTAAGCCACAGTATCATGTAGTCTAGTGTAGAACAGGCAGAAATTGCCAGGCCCAACGGGGACCAAATTTAGAATCAGCTACCATTTATTGAGTACCTACTGTGTGTCAGGCCTACGTAAGCCCTCTAAGATATAATCATTCTCCAGTAAAATGGGGCCTATAATTCCCCCTGAGAGTTGTTCTAAGGATGAAGTGACTTATTTCACACAATATTTGTCACCTGATCTGCCCTCATGAGTGGCAGCAATTGCTTTGCCCTCATTTCATCCTCCCAAAAAGCTAGTGAGGTAACAGGCGTCCAACTCAGGATACAATATGTCTCCTCAACTTCAAGGTCTCATGTGCAAAAATTAATAATAATGCTACTGAATTCATAACACGTTAAAATTTGCATTATGTATTCACATATATTATCTTTTTTAATATTCAAATCCTACTTTTGAAGTAAGAATTCGTCTCTCCATTTTAGAGATGAATATTTGAGATGGAGAGTCCTCATATGACTTGTTCAAGGTCACATGATTTAGATGGACCTCAAACCCATCAAGGCTCACTGGTGACTTTAGATGGAAAAGGCAATGTTGTCAAGGTTATCATTGTAATGGCAATAAATTAGCCTCCTGCTCGTAACTCAAAATATCTTCACCTGATATGGCCCTGCAATCCTTCCCACTAAGGTTACACATTTGAGTTAAGGCATTGGGTTTCCAACCTGTCCTTGTAAAATAGGCAAATATTTCCCGAAGATGGGCAGCAGAATAAACCAGTGCATCTCAAACTTTATGTGTGATATGTGGATTCACATATCACACGTATGTGACTGTATTAGGTTCCTGTGGCTTTTGTAACAAATAACCACAAAACTGGTAGCTTACAATATGAATTTATTATCTCACAGTTCTGGAGGCCAGAAATTAGAAACCGGTATGACTGAACTGAAATCAAAGTGTCAGCAGGGCCCTATTTTCTCTGCAGTTGTAGGGAGAATCCACTCCTCCCCTCTTCTACATTCTGGTGGCTGCCAGCATTCCTGGGCTGGTGGCCCAGTCTCTGCCTCCATCTAAACATTGCCTCCTCTGCTCCTCTGTCTCTGCATGTCAATCTCAAATCTCTCTATCTGCATCCTCCCAATGTGTCAGCATTCAGGGGCCCAGCAGGATAATCCAGGGAAAGCTCCTCCTCTCAAGATCCTTAATCACATCTTTTGCCTGTTAAAAAACAAAACTCAACTGACTAAATTTGAAGGTTTAATTGGCTTTATTAAGCAATTTATGAATTGGGCAGTGTCCCATCTAGCAAGTAGGGATGCTGCAAAGAGTTGTACAAAATGGAAGGTTTTTACAGGTAGGAGGGTGGGCAAGGAAGTTATTATCAAAAGAAAAGAAAGGACTGGAAAAAAAAGAAAAGAAGAGAAGAGAAGAGGAGAAGGGGAGGGGGAGGGGAGGGGGGAAGGGAAGGGAAGGAAAAGGAAGGGAAGGGAAGGATTGTTTCAGGCCAGGACATCTTCTTTTTTTTTTTAAGATTTTATTTATTTATTTGACAGAGAGAGAGATAGCGAGAGCAGGAACACAAGCAGGGGGAGTGGGAGAGGGAGAAGCAGACTTCCCTCCGAGGAGGGAGCCCAATGTGGGACTCGATCCCAGGACCCTGGGATCATGTCCTGAGCTGAAGGCAGACGCTTAACGACTGAGCCACCCAGGCGCCCAGGCCAGGACATCTTCTTTTGTTGGGTGGGTGGAGGCAGAGTTTTTTATTATGCAGATGACCTCATTAGTGCTGATCAGGAAATTTCAGATTGATTTATGTTAAAGGTCAGATTCTTGGGATCCGTTGAAACTGCAGATATGTCTTGGTTTGCTGTTGTGGGGGGCAAATGACTCCAATTTAGGTTTGTTTTTCCTTTTTTAACATGCCAAATTCACTCTTCTGCCATGTAAGATCATTCTGGGAATTAGAAAGTGAATGTATCCTGTGGGCTACCATTCAGCCCACTCTCATGACTTAATGAAATGCCTCCTTTGTGGGAGAGAGTGACACTGGGACCCAAAGCCTGGGACATTAGCCAGAGTCGCAGTCTACTTTCTCAGTACCTAGATCCCCAGTCTAAGGCTGGACCCTTCTCACTTCAACTGGCCCTGCTTGGTGCCTAGCACGTAAGAGTGAACAGTAAGTATTATAAATTATAAGACGTTCTCTCCTGAATGCCTCTATCTACCTTCCCCATTTCTCTACTTCTGGAACTTTTTTTCTCCCCATCCTTCAAAGCCCAGCTATAATTCTTAATCACGAGGCCATTCCTCATCTCCATGGCTAAAAATAATCTCTTCCACCTTTGATTTTAGTAGCATTTTATGTGACTCTTTTATGAGATTTGTCTTATGACATATATCACTTTTTAGCTTGCATCATCGTAACTTACATGTAATTCGTCTCTCTTCCTAAATTCCAAGCTCTCTGAGCTTGAACTCCTCCAGGACCATCATGATAGCCTTCTAACTGAGCTCCACCTTCACCCCTCCTCACCTGCAGTCAGTTCTCCATGCAGCAACCAGAGTTATCTCTATAAAATAAAAATCAGATCATACTATTTCCCTGATAAAGGATCTTCACGGCTTCCTGTCACACTCAGAATAAAATCCAAATTCCTTACTATGGCCTGCAAGGCCCTGCAACACCAGCAAACTTTCCTCAAACCCTCAAGCAGCCAAGGCCACCTTCAACTACTTTCCCCCCATTCCCTGCCTTTAGAAGGTGCCCTATCCTGGAAGACCATCTGTAACACTGTGACCCTCTGGTAGACCCATTACCCAAAGGCACCGGGGCTCATGCAGGCTGTACTAGAACATACACCTTCCTTGGCAGGTACAGCCCAAGCTGGATCCTGTCCCCAGTTGGACCCTGTCCACTAAACACCTCTCTGCAGGCCATGACCTGAATTTCCTAGTGTAAATAAATTCCTTGCCCTGATTCTAAACATGGAATATATGCAAGTTGAAAAGCAATCATAATAAAGTGTGGAGGAAGTTTATAAGGATGTTCACTGCAGCATTATTTCTAATGGTAAAGAACTGCAAATGAACTACCTACCTAAATAGTTATTGGTAAAAAATTATTGAATTATGTTAAGTCCAACTTCAGAAAATTAAGCAAGTGATAAAAAGTAAGACACTAGCCTAAGGCTGGAGGACTAGGGAGAAATGAGAAATGACTTCTGATGGTTATGGGGTTTTCTTGAGCGTGGGGAGGTGATGAAAATGTTCCAAAATCGATGAATTGTCGTGATAGTTGCATAACTCTGCATAGACCAAAAAAAGCAGTCAACTGTACAGTATAAATGGCTGAATTGTATGCTATGTGAATTATAATAATGCTGTTAAAAAGAATATGATAGAGCTAAGTCAACTAACAAAAAGATAACCATGCAATTACTTTTTATTTTAAATAAAAATGAGTTACAGGACAATTAGGTATCAGTATATTTTCAGTTTTAGAAAACAAGGTATATAACTATGCACACATATGAAAATACATTCCTGCTTCCAGATGCACGTGCAGCAGATTGATTAGGAAAGAGGATGGGGTAAAAATGCTGCCCTGGACAGTAAACTCTGGGTGGTTGGATTGGTAGAGAAACTGAAAGGGGATTTCAGTTTTTATTCCTAACCAATTAGGAATATTTCAACTGCAAGTTCTTGAATACCTGACAAACTGAGAACAGACAGAAGTTGGTTTTCCCCTCCTAGGCTGGAGGTAGATTTCTGCCTGCCTTGATTTCAAGGCTTGATGCTCTAGGGACTGGCACCTCCGGGATGACCTTGGCTTTCCCTTAAGCCTGTTACATGATGGCTGCTGAGTCACTAGACGTCAAAGTCGAAAGTTCTTAGATTCTCCTGGCCCCTGACACATTTTTCCTTTTGCCTTATCACCAGAATTATGTCACATGGTCACTTCTGGTTACAAGGGAAGCTGGAAAAGTATTTTTCTCTTCCAGTCGCAATAGTGGAAGGCACTAAGGGAGATGAGAGGCAAGAAGAAATGCTGGGTGGGCCAACCAGCAGTATCTACCCCAATGTAGTCTTAAGTGTACGCCAACTGGTATCCTTTGCATTTTTTCATTTTTTTTGGCTAAAATAACAATGGTTATAATAAACTAAATCCCACCACACAAAGGTAGATGCTATTACTATTTTGGTGTCTATCTTCTCAAATTTTTCTCTTTCTCTCTCTCTCTCTATACAGATATTTATGTGTATAGAAATCCATATATGTCTATACACATATATATACACATATATGTGTGAATATGGGTATATATGCAGAGGTATGTATGTAATTTTATATAAATAATTTTATACCCTACTTCTTATTTCCTAACCTGATTTTTTCACTCAAAAAAAATTATGACATCTAATGTCAATGGATATGGATACGAGCATCCTTTTCATTGTTACATTGCTATTGTATCATTTTTATTTAACCAATTCCCTGTTAACGATATCCATGTTGTTTCAGACTTTTCCCCGTTTAAGCAATACTGCAGCAAACATCTCTATTTGGGCACTATAGTACTAGTGTCTGTCTCCCTTGGATAAAGTGACATTATTTTTTTAAAAAAGATTTTATTTATTTACTGGGGGTGGGGGGAGAGAACAGAGGGAGAATGAGAGGGAGAAGCAGACTCCCCACTGAGCAGAGAGCCTGACGCGGGACTTGATCCCAGGACCCTGGGATCATGACCTGAGGCGAAGGCAGATGCTTAACCGACTGAGCCACCCAGGTATCCCAATAAAGTAACATTATTACTGAAACTTAAAAAAGAAAATCTACCAATGATATGAGATATTTAAAGTGGTCATAAATAAAATCAGGATTTCTCCTTTTTTGCCCTGTTCCTCACAATAATAAAGAACATTTGAAGAAGGCTATGCTAAAACATTTTAAAATATCGAAAACATTTCAAAAAATATCTTAAATATTCCCTTTAAGTAAGGGAAAAACTAAAACCATGAATTCAAAAGAGAAATTAAGATATTAAGGAGATATTAAATCTCCTTCTTGATATTCATTTCTTGGATTTAAAAACAAAAGTCAATTTCTTTAGTTGTTTTATTTAATTTTTTAATTTTTAATTTTTTAAAGATTTATTTATTTGACAGAGACACAGCGAGAGAGGGAACACAAGCAGGGGCAGTGGGAGAGGGAGAAGCAGGCTTCCCGCCGAGCAGGGAGCCCGATGCGGGGCTCGATCCCGGGACCCTGAGATCATGACCTGAGCCACCCAGGCACCCCTCTTTAGTTGTTTTAAAAAGGAGAATTTTCATGTTACTTACACTGAAAGGGAAAGATTACATTAAAGTTTGACACAAATTGTCAAAAGCCAGATGATGCAAACTGAACATTACCCCTCTACCCTAATTCAGTCTTTTTAAAGCCAAGATGGTTTTAACAGAAGAACTGTGTTCCAGTCAATTAAATTATATCTTTAAACGATAGAGTGGTGACTTTGTAGGACAGTCGAAACCATACCTAGGATTACATTCTTCCACTGCAAGGACTCAAAACATTTTTATGAACACACTAAAGGAGGATAATGGGAGAGATCTCACCGAGTTAATGGCTGGAGAGAATAAGAAGATTCTGGCAGATCTGACCCAGAGAACAGTCCTGCAGCTGCAAAGGCAGGTAAAAGGGAGATGTAAAACAACCTTGCAAATAACCTGCTCGGACGGGTCTGCGTTTTCCTGTTCGCAAATACCCGGAGAAGTGGGCAGAAGTAGGAGGAAATAGACTGCCTGTAAGGAATCTGTGTGTTTGCGTATACTGACTACCATTAAGAGCAACATACACCATTTGTTCTCCAAGTGAGTCATTCTGAATGTGTCATTCATATTTGAATGTGCTGTTATCCAATGCTATTGTCCATTGACCAATCTCGGCCTGTTGCCTTCTAAATCTATATTATTTGTAAGTGATCTACCCAGATTTATAATAGTTTCCTCTTCAGAAGCTTCACCACCTTCCATTGCTTTGGTCCTTAATCCCTACTGACCCCACCCCCCCCCCCCCACCCCCCGAAGCTCCTGCACCCAGAATTGAAGACCACAATGTCCTATCTAGGATCCTGCCAAGATGGCAGATTTAAGAGTAGTAGAAGAGCCCTCTTATCAGACATGATAAAAACCACTTATTAATTAGCTAATCCAGAGTTAGTTCAAGTGGTGAATGATTTGAAATGATGTTATATTTAAACATTTATCTTAATGCACATTCACTCTGTGTCTGTTGATGCAAGAGGGAGGCTACTTCCTTCTGTCTGAATTCTCTTTGGAATTCTAAGGCATCTTTCTTATATAAACCATATCCAGAATGCCTTTCTACAATTTCCAGTTTGGGGTTTCTTTGAGAAAACTTAATGATACTTGCAAAGCAATTTGACTGCCAAAAAGCTGTCCACATTTTTTACAGCTTTTTCTGATCTTGTATAGTTGTCTCATGCACTACTCTTGTCAACAGCCTACTTTTTTTTAGAAGTTCACCTATATCAAGGCTTTCTAAAGCACTCAGCTTAGTTTTTCATAGATATAATCCTTTCTACCTTCATATTTTGTCTGATATTGTAATATGATGTTAAATGACATAATTATATTAACAAAAAAATGACATAGGTAGGTTTGGAAGCAAACTTTAGATGAGATTGGTTCTCGGTGAACATTCAGCTCCATGGTGAGGAACCGTTAGCATTCTTTCTGCAGTGAGTTTTGTGTCGTGAATAGAGAGCATAGGCTGACAAAGAGGTTAAATTGAGGCTGGTGAAGAAAGCTGCTGTACATCTATCAAGCTATAGAGTCTGAACAATTTCTGATAACTGGCAGAGAAACACAGGACTTAGCTGCTTGCCAGAAACTCACTATGTGACCATGGTCAGGGGTGATATTAAACAGTGTTCAAGAATCACTGGTCAGGATAGCCTGGGCACTGTCCAAGTAGAATACACACTGGCCATAAGCAACCTATAAGGATATACTGTGTGTTCTAGCTGGAGATTAGCTCTAACCACAGTGAAGTTGGGCCTCATTCACTTGTAAATGAGGGAGGTTGGTCAAGCAAAGCCCTACAGTTCCTTCAGCTCTCTGAAGTTCTTTATTGAGCTATATACAGCTCTAATTAATTTCCTCCTATGGGATTCATCAATTCTCTGATTCAATTGTTTCTTCTTTCTTTGAATAGGTGCTGTCTCAGAATTGTCATTGAGACATAGACTCTCATGCGCACTAACAAAAACACAACAGCAAGGGAGGCCCTCGTGATAAGATTAACATTAAATGTAAATACATATATATGCTACATTAAAAAAAAAAAACAAACAGATTTACCTTCACATACTCACATTCTCCTTCCTGATTCTCCAGGGGTCTGTGTTCTTGCATGTTTCATTTTGTTTTTAACCTGAGGATGATGCTTGTTTTTATGCCTTGCTTAGTTTACACAGATTGGAACATGTTTTCCACATGCAGTTTCTTGTTTGCCAACAAGCCCAGCTGTTGGGGGGGCACTGAAGATCACCCAATTACAGAAAACAATCTTGAATACCTTTTCATGTCTCCCTCTCCTACCCTAGAGGATCTTTTCCAACAACTGCAATTCTAAGGGCCCCCTTCATTTACAGGAGACATTTACTCCTTTATTGCTTTTTCTCCCCCCCTTGCCAACTCATCCTAAAAGAGTTTATCATAGAGCAGGTAGGGGGCCTTTTTCAATTGCCTCTGACATACAGACCAAGGGGGAGCCAAGTTCATCTGATCAGACTTTTATTTTTAACTCTCTCTACAGGGAGACAGGACACAACAGATTTGAACACTGGCTTGGGGAGAAAAAAAAACACAACAAAAAACCTCCAAACTACTTTACAGTGTTAGCCCGGGCTCCCGTATGCCAAGTCCCAGCCCATAATAAATTTTATTGCAGTGTTATAAACTCCTGAAAAGAGGAACTTGGAATAGAAGTGCTGACACAAGCTGCCAGACTCGACTCACGGCGCTACCTTCTTGTGAGTTCTGTCCTGATATCAGCACACATCCAGGGCAAAACCCAAAATACTAAAATACCAAAAGAATGTCTTGCCCATCAGATAGATTCCTTTTCTCTTAAATTAATTTTAATAAAATAAAAAACTAGGGAGTCTTACCAATTGCAAACAATATATGATTTCGTGTGGAGACTCCCAGCTTACAGCTCAAAGAGTTTTTCAGCCAAAGTTAAATTCATCTTGCAAATAAAGCTGCCTTTGGGGGGGCGGGGCATGGGGTGGGTGATTATGCATGTAAATGACAGCTTTATGTACTATAATTACAGTCATTAATGAAGGCACAATTACTTTATCATACATTACCAGGATCAAAGAAGGTCTCTTAAGAATCAGTTGTCAGCATATAGAGTCAATACAGAAATTAGACCAAATACAAACTGGAAAATTTTGCTTAAATAATGCCCTAGAGGTTAAAGAAACAATGAGTTGAAGTTGCAGAGTGAGAAAATTAAAAAGACACACTAGAGGTCACTGTTGCTACTTGAGCTGAAGTTGTATTCTGCCTAGCTATCTATTTATCTATCTACCTATCTACCTACCTATCTATCCCTTTTTGGTATCCTGTGTGCATACTGGAAAATCTTGAAAAAGATCACTTACCTTCATTAAATTTTTAAAATTCTATCGTGGCATTATTTCCCTCTGTCTTATGTTGGATATCTAAAATAGAATTTAAAAAGAAATCTTAATTTTAAGGATTTCTTTCATGATCATATCAAATGCTTCATGTCTGATGAAAAATCTTACACCTGTTTTGTGCATTCTGAAAAACACTTTCCAACAGTCCCTTCACTTGGATCCAGAAATAAAAGTAATTGAAGAATTCTGTCTGGCATTCCTCTCCATAATAGAGGGAAATGATTCCATCTCTTAGCATTGTGCAAAAATGTGAGATTGTTAAATATGGATGGACAACATATTAAGTCCCATCTTTGAAACTGTACAGAGAAAGAATCTCTTAGGTATGGCAAGTCTGTGAAAAGTCTTGGAACGGATCATGGTAGTTGTTAATAAAATGTTTCAATTCTACGTACATAAAAGGAAATTATTTTAGAAAAACAACCCATGTCTCAGGCGAGCCACTGCAAGCATAGTGAGTCTAACAGAAAGAACTCCCTTTTTTTCAGTATTCAGGAGGAGAGTCTGGTTCTATCTGTCTCCCACCAAGACTGCTGGTGCTCAATAAGTGCACCTTGTTGCTAGAGGGAAGGAGCTCATCCATCCCAGAGGCCCAAAGCCTAGGTCCCAAGTATATTAACAGAAAAGTTAATGGCTGAATGGTCTATTCCAACAAGAGCATCATATCACTGCCAAGGAAGGGATTCAGTATTCTTAGAGTATTGGTCTTAATATGGGTACTGGTAATAGGGGCATCAACAAAGGTATATGGCTATATTCAACTCTAGGCCTTGAAACGTTTTCAGAAAGATGTCCACCCCGACTCTCCTGCTTTCTGTTCTTTGCACAGGAAACACATCTCTGCCCATTTGATATGCAAGGCCTACCAAAAAGGGAAAAAAAGGAGGCAGAGGGGAGAAAACTGTGATGTCTCTTTCCTTGTCTGAATCTCTACTTTGCTCTGCATTGCGTTATTTGCTTTGTCCATGCAGCTCAGAGTCCTGGGAGTAATTAAGGTTCAAAGGCCTGGGTAATAACTCCTCAGTAACTGAATGCTTGCTACAAGTTTCATGGGCATGGGTAAAATAGAATTTGAATTTAATTTGAGAATTTTAAGGAAGGATTCTGTATTTTTAATAGTATTTTCTAAGTATCCGCTGTGAAACTAGTGGGGTGGGGTGGTGGGAACTCCTCAGAGGCTCACAACCTCCGCGTGAATCAAACATAAGTGTCTGGCCCATGTGACCGTGACCATGCAGCATGGAGGAGGAGGCTGTGGGTCCTGATGCAGGGCTTCCTCCACTGCCCAGCCAGGGTGAACTCAGGCAAATCCTTGACCTTTCTAAGCCTAATTTTTCACTTGTGAGAAGGAGATCATAATTTCTGCCTCTGCAGGTGGGATTACATAAAGTAATGGTTGTAAAGTGCTAGGCATAGGGCTTGGCATGGGTAAGCACTCAGTAAATGTCAGTTGTCATCGTTGTCATAGGGGAAGTTCACTGGGCTCCTTTGTGCCCATCAAGGAGAGACAGAAGCTGTGTTTACATCCACAAGCAGGTTTGAAACAACAACAGCATAAAAAAAAAAAATTGTTGAATTCAATAGCTTGTTGTTTGGGAGAAAAAAACAACAACAACAACAAGTTTGAATTAACAGTTGTGTTTTTGTTTTTCCAAACAGTTTAGTGTATACAAATTCAAACGTGGACTTTAAGGAAAACAGAACGCTTTACTATCATTACTTTACTAAATTATTACCATAATTTCTTTGGTTAAGAAAATTACGTACATTCTGTTAACCAAAAGAAAAAAAGACATTAAATGTGCTTGTGTTTTGCACAGTATAACTATTTTTCGAAAATGCTCTATAATCCACAGGCTGGAGGGTGGACTGGGGTTCATTGAAGTCAGCCCTGTTTAACAGCAGCCCGAGTTCTCACAAGGTTGAAAGCCACTGCCCTCCCTGGTTCTGGATGCAATTATAATGTGCAATACATTTTGTTTTAAATGGAAGCTTTTATAATGAAATTTGGAAGCCCACGTCATTTCCCTTTGCTTACTACAAAAAGAGGATTTGAGGGCAGACAATAAAGGAAATGGCAGGGAACTATTATGTGACCCTGAGCAAATCACTTTTGGTGGTTAGGCCTTGTACACACACACACACACACACACACCCTTAGTCTTTAAATTCTTTTGCAAAGCTATGTCAAGCAAAAAGTGGAATGGAGATTTGGCAATTCTATGGTTATTTTGAATAATGGATATTTGATCAACTGGAATGAGTAATTGTTACCAAATTTTCTCATTAACCAGGAAATTGTGAAATCTTGAGTTTTAAGAAGTCCTGCTCAGGGTAGGGGATATGAAGAGTTTGCTTCCACACTTGGGCATACAGTCCAGAATTTAAGCTGGTAGGTTTGTGCACTGGTCTCGCTGGAATGGAAGTCCCGGAATTGCCTTTTAGACTAGACTCAAAGATCTTTAAAACTGTTCTTCTCAGCCACACCCTGGAATATCACTTCTGAGATGACTTTATTTCATTAACATTTTGGGTCAGCAAAACAGGGCTTGGGCAGAAATACAGCAAGATATTTACCACTTACAGGGAAAAAATCCAGGATCCTTTCCCAGATGCTCCCAAAAGGATAAATAAATCTCCCCAGTCAGAGATTCTGCTTCACCTACCCACAGGCAGTTGACTGAGTGCAGGGTAGAGGCTGGGTGCTGTGGGAGCCTGGGGTAGTTGAGCTTCCAGAGCAAGGAAGGTAGTTGCTGCCTGGGCGGAGCTGAGGAACTAGTGAGAGGTCCCACCTGAGGCCCCAGCAGGTGGGAATGCCTTCAGGTACTCGATTTTCCCTTTGCTGCTGCAATGTTGCCACGTCAGGGACTCTAAACGCCGGTTTGACTTTGCGGATAAACAGACTGTCACAGCTCTCGGTGCAGCCCTGCTGAACAAGGACCACCAGATAGTGAGGAGACGGAACAGGAGGGGCTTTTCTGGAGAACTCCCTAACATGGGCCTCGGGCTGCAGGACAGAGAGCAGGCACACCATGAGAAGGGACTCTGGAGTGGACACCCACCGTCTCCTTTCACCTCGCTCACTAATGTGGCACGTGCCTTTCAGCTGCAGGATTCGGTGCAAAGAGACCTCCTGCCACGGGGAGATGTCTGTGCATTGTATAGAGGCCTGGATTCCCCAGTTGGCTCAGCCCTTTCTGCTTGAGGAGTTCTAAAAAGTCACTTTTCTCACACTGTAGAACTTTTCAGTGTGGCAAGGAAAATGCCTTTAGAGGTCCTCGTGTGTCTGGGGCCATCATGGGAGGTGGGAGGAACTGAGTCCCCGGACCTCAAGCACAATGCCACAGGCCCAGGGCAAAGTCTTCCTTCCACCTAAGGATCCGCGGCCAGACCTTCCTTCTCCAATGCTTCTCAGAGTTCGGGCCACGGCTGTTGTTATCAGGATCACCCAGAAGCCTGTTTTTAAAGGTAGGACACACTGGACCTTCGCCATGACTCACTGACTCAGCATCTCTGGGCATGGAGCCTGGGAATCTGCATTGTAGCCACCTTCCTGGTTTTTTTTTTCTCCTTTGCATATTATTGTGTGAGAAATATCACCAGCTGTCACCAGCTTTTAGTCTTAATAAGGGCTAAGCTCTTAGCTTAGTATGGACCCTCTCTCAATGGCTTATGGATTGAGCAGTACTGGGTTCCACGCTTATTAAAGGACATCAGGAGAGGGTGGGTTATCTCATGATTGACTCGACAAACCTGATTCTGAGAGAGTGGGGTGAAGGATGTTAGAGGTATCAAGAAATTTTTAATCAATTGAGTGAGACACAGAGACAATGTCCATACCTTGGCCACATCTGCCATAGTGTGGGTTTAGTCACTTCTGCTAATCACACATTTAATTAGAAGCACAGCCACAACCAGTGAACCAATATTACAAGTAGGTGGTTGTCAGCTTGTTGTTTTTCTTCAAGCCACTCCATACATTCTGAATGATTCCTTTGAAAGAATTATTTTTAAGTGGTAAATTAGCTGTATTCCCTGCCATTGTTCTTGTGATTACTAGAAACACAGGACTTTCTACTCCCTTAAGATAGTTTAAAATCCTTACTTAAGAAGCAGTTGGACCCTATAATTACATATGACAAAGGGCACGAAGGAAGATACATCGAATTTTAAATACCCAAACGGCTCACTTTATACTACATAACTTTTGTACCATGTATAAAAATTTATACATAATAAAAAAGAATAGAAATTTAAAATAAATATATATTCAAGTAAAGGAAAGAGCATACTGCACAAAAATGTCTTTGTATAAATGCTGAATAAGATAGGGTAAGGGGATATTTATAGTTCTGCACTAGGAATTCATCCATCCCTCCAACTGGCATGAGAGGCGTTTGAAACCAATAAAGCATATTTGTGTCCAAGCAGGGAGTGGATCCAGGCCCCACATAGCAGACCTGAGATGTGCTGGCCCAGGGAGCTTAACTGATGTCAAATGTAAACCACTTTTCAAAAGCATGTTATCAGGTCCACACCAGACTATCCATTTTGATAATCTCATTCCATTTTTCATTTTATTGTTGAAAGGAGAAATAGATTAATGAGAGTCCAAATCCCCCTAGAAAGAAAACCTTCCTTATAAGGCATGTCTGAAGAGAGATTTGGAAAAATTACTTACTCTGCCTTTGTTTTGCCAAGTAAAGTAACATTTAGACCATTTATATTTGAAAAATTCTTAACCCAGGTCAGCGTGGCCTACTAGATTGTATCGAGAGGGAAAGAAATGAAGAAGAAATAAAGATGATGATGGTGATGATGATGATGATGATTTGTTTAGGTCAGTTATAAATCTTCCAGACCTTGGTATGTGTATGATGGAGATTTGGGGGCAAACCCTATGATCCATTTCAGATACAACAGGAAAAAAAATTGGCCCCAAATTACATTTGCAAATGGTGCACCACATGAAAGAAACATTTGCCTAAAGAGAATTTTAAATGTTCAGCTCCCAAATATACAAGCTATATTCTTTCAAGTATCTCAGAACACTAAGAGAAAGCCTTCCAGGGAATGGTAATCAGAATCATAGCACAGTACAAACAGAAGAGAACAGAAGGAGCCTTAGAAATGATTTTGTCACATTGGTGACATCATTTTACAGATGAGTCTCTGTGATTTCAAAAAACTTGCTTCCATTAGTCTTTCAGTGCAATAGGTCAAATGATACTGTGGCAGCTCTAGGAAAAAATACCAGGGTTTGGAAACGTTAGCCACTCAAAGTTGGAACAAGAGTCCAGCTTTTCTAGACTCCCAGGCCAGAAGACTGCATTTGAAAGGGTAGGGGGCTTTATTTTGAATAATTCCATTTTGTCAACTGATTGGAAGACAATTTTGCTTGGATGCTTAATGAAGGTGTAGTAAAATATTGTTTCTGACCAAATGTTCGTGCCTTCAGTGAGGTTATAGCAAACTGTTTTCCTGCTCTAAACAAGTCAACTACTCAAGGGTCATTTTTTAACTTTACCACTTCCAAACCCCAAGCTGATTCTCAGAGGCTGCCACTGCCATTGATAATCCAAGCTTTCAGCAAGGTAAGCCACATTTGGCTAATAACAGAATTCATCTGGCTGATAACAGGCTGATAACTGGATCTTGCCCATCTCTCCCATCACAATGCCAGGCTCCTGTCAATGGAATTAGGAACTATTGGTATAGACAGATCATCAAAGTCCCAGGAGTTCAGAAGAAAGAGACTTTATTGTCTTTGGAAGAGAGACTAGATCAGATCTAGCCCCATTGTTTACCAGAAATAAATGGGGCACAGTCTCCATGGGTGAAGAGCTTGATGGATTATGTTCCACGCATCTTACTAGCAA
Organism: Neomonachus schauinslandi; assembly: GCF_002201575.2. Classification (NCBI taxonomy): domain Eukaryota; kingdom Metazoa; phylum Chordata; class Mammalia; order Carnivora; family Phocidae; genus Neomonachus; species Neomonachus schauinslandi. The sequence goes on from NC_058412.1 coordinate 54,021,411, forward strand.
TGTTCTTTTTGGGCATTTTTGATGTCTGCATTTAGAGCCATCAGGTCTGTCACCTCTATTCCCACAGGACATGGGGAGGACGGCTGATGCTTTATTTGCTCCTGGCAGTTAAGAAACACCTGGAGCCAGCAGGAACAGAGAACATGGTCTCCAGCCCTCTAGCCTCGGACCCCCGTCTTGGGTTGCATCAAGACACCCCACAGAAGCAGCAGTCTTGGCCAGGCACACCACTTGAAGCCAGCTGCGGAAGCCCCTTCTGAGCTGGAAAGGGCAGGCCATGAGGCTGAAATCTGGCCCGGAGGGAAGGCAGAGCCTTGAATGGCTCTGCCAGGAAGGGACTGTATGTGCTCTCAGGAGGGTGAGAGCTCTGCCCTGCGGTTTGGTGAGTCGAGGTGTTGTGCACCTAAGGCTCTCCCACTAAGCTGCCTCCCAGCAAATGCAAAACCACACTGTGACACACACACCCCAGCAGAAGGAAATTAATTAAGACCCTGTGCTGACATTCCCTTCTGAGCTCATGCCACCCTCCAGCTAGGGCCACACATCACTTTGTGAGAGAGCAGACACAGCTGTGGGAGCTGTCTAGACCTGCTGTGATTAAGAAGGACTCTGCTGCTTTAATGTTGAGTGTGTTTTCTTATGTCACTATTGTCTCCTGCTTTTAGCATGACTGAATTGTCAAAGGCTTTTTTTTTTTTGGCCTTGCCTGTGAAGTGACACAAGTCTTCTCCTTTCCTGGTTTCTATTATATTCCATTGTGTGGCCATCCACAGAGTCAACATTTTTTAAAAAAGTTTGTGTGTTTTCCATCTAATACCATGCAATAACTATAATGCATAAACATGTGTGCCAGCACTTTGGAAAACATTTTTAAAACTAAAATGCTTTATGTCAATCACAGGCATACAGTACCAGCGAGTGTATGTAGCTGATCATGTGGATTATGTATTCAGAGGAAAACATCTCTATAGTTATTGGGCATGTTCCATAGCCACTTTTCAAAGTAAAACATCTCTGTCATTAAAATAGCATTTGTATTTTGTCAAGACACTAAAAGCAATTGGAAGCCCGTGTTGATTGATCACTTGCCAATTTTCAATTTTTAAATCAAAGCTGCTTTGGACTTAGTAGGTGTGAGCTTCCCAAACACCCATCGTCGTTCTATTTACATTTTACATGTATTCAAAATAACTCCTTTCTCCCTTTAAAAAAAATGATTGAAGAAACATTTGCTCTCAAGTTGAAAAACATTACACCTCAGGACAGTCTGTAGTAGCTGAATGATTCTTCCCTTGATATAATGGTTCTTAATGAAAATTGTGAGGAATTTTCTGCTCTAAAAGCCTCAGGGTAATTGGGTTGGGGAGGGCACAGGGCAGCAATAAAAACAACACCCATCCCAAGAGTCAATGACATGTACTTGTTCTCCAGTCCTCAAAGTTTGCTCCTTAATTATTTTACATATTCTCTCTTTATTAATTGTTTTGGATGCTTTCCCTCTCCCTAAAATAAGAGGAAAAGTCACTTCCACACAAAATGCACAATGTTGCTAAAGGACAGGACCAAACTTTGGGACTGAGCCACTTAAGACTGAAAACCTCCAAGCTTATAATTCTTTGTCATTACCATTATTTTTAAAATTTGCAAGTATGAACACCAATTAATTGGCCAAGATGCTAGCTATTTAATTAAAGCTTGGTAAGTTATAGAATTTGTGGGGATGGTAAGCAGGTACTCCTTGGGTTGTGTTATCAAAGGCATCAGAGGAAGAATTCAGTCTAAGTCATGCATTTTAGTAAGTACTTCATTTGCCCAAGCTGGATTTTATTTTCATGTGATTTTATTTATCACATATGGTTGTTTAGATGAGTCCTTGAGTAACTATAAAACCATGAAGAACTCTGTTCACAGCACATCTTGTACCTAAAGCCCATGGCAATGAATAGAGAGATCCAAAGATGAATGAAATGATCTCATGTTCAAAGACTTACTGTCTAGTAGGGGAAACAGAGAACAAAGAAACAAATTTATATTGGTTGTATAAATACATAGAAAAATCTCATTTGTGTCTGTACAAAAATAAATAGCCCAGAGGAGGGGGTAATTGTTTTTTTTTTTTTCCTGGAGAAGTCAATGAAAAGGTAAACCGATCTTAAAATGTAAATAGTAGCATGCTAAGGACACAAGAGGAAGATGATTTGTATACTGGGAATAATATTTACAAGAACATGGAAGAGAGAGAAAGAGAGAGAGAGAGAACTGTTAAGCAGTTCAGTGTTACCAGAACACAAGTGGGAAGGGGTGGGGGATGAGGCTGATCAAACTGTCAAGGGCTAAATCATGAAAGCCTTTTATGCAGTGCTAAGAAACTTGGCTTCTATTCTGAAGGCAATAGTGAACCATGGGTGAGGTTTAGGCTTTAAGAAAGATTACTCCAGTGGCACTTTGGAGGCTGGATTATGAATTTAAAGGGAGAGAGAAAAGGATCAATAAGGCTATTTGGGAGGCCATTACATAGTCCAAACAAAAGAAGATATAGGGCTTAACTAGAAAAGTAGAGTCAGAGAGGAGAAAATAGATGTGACAACTATTGGGGGGGGGGCCTTGATAGGTTGAATTTGGAGGGTCAGAGAGGGGAATGAGCCATGATGACTTCTGATCCTTAGCAAAGAAGCCCAATGCAGCATTTAAAGAAGGGTGGTATGCACAGATGCAGGTATTAAAGGTGGTCTTTTCTTTTTTTCATTTTATTTCATTTTATTATGTTATGTTAGTCACCATACAGTACATCATTAGTTTTTTTTTATGTTATGTTAATTACCATACATTACATCATTAGTTTTTGATGTAGTGTTCCATGATTCATTGTTTGTGTATAACACCCAGTGCTCCATGCAATATGTGCCCTCCTTAATACCCATCACCGGGCTAACTCATCCCCCCACCCACCTCCCCTCTAAAACCCTCAGTTTGTTTCTCAGAGTCCATAGTCTCTCATGGTTGGTCTCCCCCTCCGATTCCCCCCCCCTTCATTTTTCCCTTCCTTCTCCTAATGTCCTCCGTGCTATTCCTTATGTTCCACAAATAAGTGAAACCATATGATAATTGACTTTCTCTGCTTGACTTATTTCACTTAGCATAATCTCCTCCAGTCCCATCCACGTTGATGTAAAATAAAGGTGGTCTTAAAATTGTTTTCAATTACTCATCACTAGGAATGAGAATTTATTTGACTAATATTCAGATTCTGCCTACATGTTCATTCTACAGATAGGGAAGTGGCAGTGTCTGTAATGCACAACTGTACTTAGTAGATGTCTGGAAAAAACTGATAACTCCCTAGGAAGTCCTATGAGAGCAGCCCAGAAATACAGTCAACAGAGTTGGGCCAGAACTGGCCTTGGCCATAACAACCAGTTGGAATGGGGAAAATTCAGTAAATGATACAGCCTCCTACTAATTCCAAACCTACAAGAAAGACATATACATACAGAGATGTACACAAGCAAATCAGAACAATTTGAAGGGTATTTTCACAAGAATGACTTTATTTTGACTATAAATACCATGTTCGTGGAAACTAAGATGATCTCAATATGGGAGGAACACACTTATCTCAAGAGCAGGCATTAGTTTTGGATATATTCTGAAATGCTAGCATTTGTTAGAGGAGAATTTGCTAATGGATATTTTCTCTAATTTCTGTCCTTTCTATCTCTGCTGTTGTTCCAGGGATCTTAGCCTTTTGCAATACACTTATTCTCTGAAAATAGTATGTATATCTAGCTATGCATTGTGTTGTATTTTTCATGGTTACATCATTTATTCCTCATAACAACCTATAGGTTAAAACTGCTATTTTCCCAATTTTTAGATAAAGAAACAGAAGCAGAGAGGTTAAATGACTTGTCCAAGATTACATAGCTAGTAAATGTGCAGACATACTTCAATCCCAAGAAGTCTGACAGCTTATCCAAGTGGCCTTAGTCGCTTTCCATGTCTGGTTCACTTGGGTTTACAGATGAACCAAGTTTTCTTGTATACAAGACCAAAATGCAACCATTTCGGTCATTATTATCAATCATTTTTGTCATTTTATAACCTCAAAGTTTAAATCTATAGTCATGTGATCCCCTAAACCCAGAAAAACCATAAACAATGAAATTAAACTTGCCTGGTCTGGTGACTTTACACTAAGATCCAGCTAAACTGTATGAACTGTCAAGGCTAAAACTAGGACTTCTATCTTAGCCTAACACCTGCCTCTCTCTCTGTTGAAATATATTATAATTATCTGCTCTTCCTGGGAGAGACTGTAAAACTGAATGCAATTAAACAAAAAGAAAGACAGCAGATTTCACAGCCAAAAAAAAAAGTGATTTGGAAAGCCAACTAGATGGATGCATAGTCAAAGGAAGCAATTTCAGAGGCAAGGCAGACCTCCCTAATTTTGCAGTAATGTACTATGTACCAAATGGCAGCTAGCATAGCCTTTTGCGCATGCTTGGGACCCTAGCCTTGTCCACTGGTGCTCACAAAATGGTTCTGGTTGAATTAGGACATTTACAGAGCAGGCATTCTTTGGCTGTGGTTTCACATTAGTCAAGGACCACAATAAGCAGGTGGTATGTGCCATACGGTCCATGATCCTTACTAGCCAAACTGTCCGATGGAGAGCCAAGTGTGTGTTGTAGATGCTCATAGAGGCTCCTGTGTTCACTAAAGGTGTGCAGTGTGGGACCAGTTGCCTCATTTCTCTCGGTCAGCTCCTCTAGCTGTGAAATGACAGTGTGGATGCCTGCCCTACTTCCCTCAGGACAGTATGGTGAGATTCAGAAAAGGCTACAAACAATTGTCTGTTTTATTCACGTTTGGCTAATAAAAAGCCTACAGTACAGCGATTTGTAGAAATGAGTTCATAAGCAGCTGCTGAAGAAATACAGGGGAAAAATTCTAGGGGAAGACCCAATTAGTGCAATGACTCATCACTTTCCTAAAACTGGATTTTAGGAACTGCCATTGTCCAAAAGGTAGACCACGAAATAACCCATGGCCCAGTCACTAAAAATTGAAAAGATTTATAAGTGCCTCAGAGAAGATTCAAAACTTAATTTGAGAAAAAAACATGAGTCAAGGCAGATGTGTAGCCCAAGATTGTAGCTGGGCAAAAGCGGACCTGGGGAGAAGAAACGGGAAGAAAATTAAAGCTAAATGTTGGCTTTATGCTGGAACATACCAGCCTGGAGATACTCTAAGTTTTATTGAACAATGCAAGGTTGTTTTAATTTAGCACTGTTTATTTTGAAAGGTTTGCTACACCAGTGATCTTTCCAACATTGCTTGTGTGTTTTTGGCTGTGCCTAGTGGCCCGCTGTGGGCTGATGGATGTCCAGGTGTGGAAAAGGATGTTAGCCATTTGTTTGCACTGTGGATTTATTTCTTTGCACTTTCTTTGCCCCTCCTAATTAAAATAGTAAACATTATTATACTCAAAGCTTAAATAGTTCCTTGGACATGAGAGTGGTTATGAATTAATAATTAGAAATATAACTCCTTTAGTATGCCTCTTCCTCATAGCAAATGTTTCAAATGCAAAGCCAGTTTGCAATAAGAATCAGAGAAATGTAAAAGGCAACCTGTAACTGAACATGAAACCCGACAAACTCTCACAAAAAGCAATATAACAAGCAGGAAAAAAAAGAGAGAATTTTGAAAATTATTTTCCTGAAGCATTCTGAATCCCCAGTGCACTATTTTTCCGGGTTAAAAAAAGTCAGCCTATTCTAGGTGTTCTGAACTAGCTTACTGAGTAGCCATCTGTAGCAGGCCTGCTCCTGGATGTCATGCCCCCGTTAATGAAATCTGGACGTGCACTCGTAAATGGACCTGGTGAATGCTCTAGCATTCAATGGCTTGTCAGCCATTGCGTGATGGGCAATCATCAATCATCCATTGTCAGTTATTTCTGTCCCAGTGAGTAAGCCTTTATTTAAAGCATAAAGTAAGAATGTTGCCAGACCACAGGAACAAGCCCTGAGCTGTTTGCAGGTGCTGCTATTCACAGCTGCCAGTTAAACCCCTGACATTTCCATAGTGGCCATGAGGCATGGCATATGCTTCTGACATACCAATTCTTTAAAACAAAATCAGCCATCTCAGATTATCAATACATGTATCTTATTCTTTTCCCATGCTTGAAACATTAGGCTTTTAAAAGAAGCTCGTTTTAGAAATAGAGGAAGGAGAAACAGAAAAACTCTTGTAAACTGAAGTATTAAGATGTACACATAGCATTTTCTTGTAACTGGGCGAGTGGCCGGCATTTTATTTTATTTATTTTAATTTTATTTTATTATGTTGTTAGTCACCATATATTACATCATTAGTTTTTGATGTAGTGTTCCATAATTCATTGTTCGCATGTAACACCCAGTGCTCCATGCAATACGTGCCCTCCTTAATACCCATCACCAGGCTAACCCATCCCCCCACACCCCTCCCCTCTAAAACCCTCAGTTTGTTTCTCAGAGTCCGTAGTCTCTCATGGCTCATATCCACCTCTGATGTCGTCCCCTTCATTTTTCCCTTCCTACTATCTTCTTTTTTTTTTTTTAGCATATAATGTATTATTTGTTTCAGAGGTATAGGTCTGTGGTTCATCAGTCTTACACAATTCACAGAGCTCACCATAGCACATACCCTCCCCAATGTCCATCACCTAGCCACCCCATCCCTCCCACCCCACCCCCCACCCCAGCAACCCTCAGTTTGTTTCCTGAGATTAAGAATTCCTCATATCAGTGAGATCATATGATACTAGTATTTCTCTGATTGACTTATTTCGCTTAGCATAATACCCTCTAGTTCCATCGACGTCATTGCAAATGGCAAGATTTCGTGCTTTTTGATGGCTGCATAATATTCCATTGTGTGTGTGTATATATATATATATATATATATATATACCACATCTTCTTTATCCATTCATCTGTCGATGGACATCTTGGCTCTTTCCATAGTTTGGCTATTGTGGACATTGCTGCTATAAACATTGGGGTGCACGTACCCCTTCAGATCACTACGTTTGTATCTTTGGGGAAAATACCCAGTAGTGCAATTGTTGGATCCTACGGTAGCTCTAATTTCAACTTTTTGAGGAACCTCCATACTGTTTTCCAGAGTGGTTGCACCACCTTGCATTCCCACCAACAGTGTAGGAGGGTTCCCCTTTCTCCGCATCCTCGCCAACATCTGTCGTTTCCTGACTTGTTAATTTTAGCCATTCTGATTGGTGTGAGGTGGTATCTCATTGAGATTTTGATTTGGATTTCCCTGATGCTGAGTGATGTTGAGCACTTTTTCATGTGTCTGTTGGCCATTTGGATGTCTTCTTTGGAAAAATGTCTGTTCATGTCTTCTGCCCATTTCTTGATTGGATCATTTGTTCTTTGGGTGTTGAGTTTGATAAGTTCTTTATAGATTTTGGATACTAGCCCTCTATCTGATATGTCATTTGCAAATATCTTCTCCCATTCTGTCGGTTGTCTTTTGGTTTTGTTGACCGTTTCCTTTGCTCTGCAAAAGTTTTTATCTTGATGAAGTCCCAATAGTTCATTTTTGCCCTTGCTTCCCTTGCCTTTGGCGATATTTCTAGGAAGAAGTTGCTGCAGCTAAGGTCGAAGAAGTTGCTGAAGTGGCCAGGATTTTAGATGTGGAACATCTTCCCTGATGCCTAAAACTATATGGCAGAATGTCCTTTGAAGATTTCGAATTTTGATAATCTTTTCCCTACCTTTCTTTCTGAAATATTTTTTTACTTTTTGATAACCAAATGCTACTGACTCATCTCATGTAATTCACTACTATTAGAACTAGATGTTAAAATTGATCATGGGACTACATTCCATTCTTTTCATTGGGATTCAAACATAAGCGGGCCTTGTGTTGGAAGACCTTCATGGAATTTGCCAGAGACTTTAAAAAAATATTTTACTTATTTTATTTGAGAGAGAGAGAGAGCAGGGGGAGGGGCAAAAGGAGAGGGGAGAGAATCTCAAGTAGACTCTGTGCTGAGCGTGGAGCCCAATGCGCAACGGGATCTCACGAGCCTGAGATCATGACCTCAGCTGAAACCAATAGTCAGATGCTTCATCCACTGAGCCACCAGAGACTTTTTATTTAGTCTAGATTTTAAGTCCATGAAAGGATGTACTTCTATGCAGAGTTTACATGACGCCTTTACTTTGACATATTTCCGGTACATGAAATATGGAAGGATGAAAGTGTCCCACCACTCTTGGGGGATTATAGATATTGTGGATATGTTCATCTACAAATACCATATATAGGCAGGAAAAAAAAAGAGAGGGATCCACATACACCTTTTGGGAATATTTCACCATTTTTAACTAATTTACCCGTTATTGTAGCTCTTGGTAAGAAATGAATTGTGGTGACAATCATAGAAATTTTAACTAAATTATTCTTACTGATCAGTCTTTAGAAAATAAAGATATGTTCTGTGTGGTTTTATGTTGTTTCATGAAGAATTAGATCAAAGTAATCTGTGATTGGAACTGTAAGTCTTTGTTTTTCTAGGCCCAGCAAGAGACTTTTTGATAGAGGCTGCCTCCCCCATTCTTCTATCTCCTGTTCATCTGGCAGAGCTAAACACTTACTTCCACATTCTTTGAAATCCCTGATTCCCACTGATATCAGAGACATCTGTTGGAGAAGGCAGACTCGACAAAGCCAGGTTCTCTCTGTCTTGTTTTGTTTTTTCATGGTGCGAATTTTACATTATTTTCTTACTTCTCAGAAGGCAAAAGTCGCCATCCTCTTTGACAGAGGCTCAGCCGATTTCCATTTTAAAAAGGAGAGAAAATTTGTTACTGCCATCTATGTAAGGAAGGGCTACTAAAGAGCTATATTCTAATAAAAAGATGCTTTTGCTCTGTAAATTAATTTTATAATAAAATCTGCCCTACGAACATACTGATGGTAAAAGTCTTAACAAGTGGATATGTTAACAATATATCCAGAATACATGAGTGTTTGAAATGAAGAAAAGAAAATTCGGGGGTGTATAGCATCCTTGAGCCCTTCGACCATGTAAACACAAGTATGCCTGAACAGAGCTGAGGACGCTGTGCAGTGGTGTTAGCTTTGGGCTGCTTAATTGGGAATATGTCCACCCACAAGCTTTGAGGTAAAAGTGAAAAGGAAGGGCTGGCCTTGCCTTAGTTGTGCTGTCTCTAACTGGCACCAGTCGGGCCACTTATCTCCACTGATACCAGGTCTTCCAGGTGCCTCTGGTTGTAGTTATAATGATAATAATAGTGATGATGGCAGTGATAATGCTGATAATTACAGTAATGGCCGTTACAGAAGGCAGCCTTGTATGGTAGTTGAGAGACCTCACCTGACTAGGTTTTAATCGTGACTCTGCCCCTTACTAGCCCTGTGACCCTTGGTCAAAGTACTTAACCCCTTTGTGCTTCAGTTGTTTCCTCTGTAAAATGGTGATAGTAATAGAACTCCCTCGTTGGTACATTGAATGCTTAGAGCAGCACCTGTGTGGACTGCAGGAAGTACCCCTAGAGCATTAAATAAAATAAATGAGTGTTCTTAGAATGTAGACAATATCATTATTCCCATTTTTGAGGTGGGCAAACTGAGGCTATGTGAGGCCGTCAGCCAGCAATTTACCAGATTTTAACCTGGGTTGGTGTGATTATAAAACCAATGTTCTTTCCATCTATCTTCCAGGCTTCCTGTGGTAGGCGTCATTTCACAACTATACACCATTGGTCAGCAGAAAGGAGGGAGGGGTTGAAGAAAAGAGAGATAGTGTCTGAAACTTGTGAAATGCAAGAATTCCAGAGTGTTAGGGTAACAGAAATCATCTAAGGACAGGGGAAGGTAAACATTTTCCCAAAGTCAAAGGGTCAGGTAGTCACCACACATACTGCTCCTGAATGAACGAACTCATTCATTTATTCAACAGACATGCATGTCCCTCATCTTTCTGCACAAGGGACAGCAGCCTCATGTGTGGCTATCTAATAAATAAGAGGATGTGTTTTAATGTGATTTCGTCAAAGAAAGAGGCCCAGGATAACCTTAGGAAAAGATACTAATGAGAAGATGCCAGTATTTTTCTGGCAATTGAATCCAATTTGGTAAATTCTGGGGCTCTCTCCTCTCCCCTGCTTTGATGTCTCGAGCAGAGCAAGCTGGCCACGGAACAAGGCAAGGGCCGGCTGTCCGAAGGCTGGGTCTCATCAGCACATTCGTGTCTCTTGTGGTTGTCTTTATCCAGCCTAACTGGTATTGTTTTTGGCACTCTTAACACTATGATGTTATATTTCAAATGTTTCCAAAACTGAAACACACAACGTCTTTCATTTCCTTTCTGCCTACTAAAATTATTTCAGCTCCACACATGCAAAGCAGAGTATTATGCAAGAAATTAATCATATCAGAGCAAAGTAGCTACTGAAAAATTGCCAAACACCATAAACATTGGTCAAAATGAGTCCGACCATTTGCACAGAGAATAATTGAAGCTATGGATTCACTTGGGATAACTAAGCAACTTTTCATTATGAATTATAAAGCTTTTCAAACATAAAATGATATCTGAGAGGAGTGCATTACCTAAAAGGTTTCGATAAGCAATGAAAGGAGCTTTAAAATATGCAGCAGGGATCAATCATTCAGCTGTATAGCGTTACTTATACTTCGTGGCGTCACCTACATTCCTTGATAAACAATGTCCCATAACCTCTGAGCATTCCCATTATTTTCGTCAGCACCCAGACATAAGAAGTGACAAAAATGTCAGATGATGTTTTATTTACTAATATAAAACAAGTTCTCGTGGAAGTAGACATTCTACGACTATGGAGGTTTATGAAACACATTTCCCAGCACCAAAAATGATTCATGTTGTCCAAGAAAGATAAAAAACCTGCTGTTAGTGATGAATTTTAATTGGAATATTACTCATCATGGGCATGAATTTCTTTCATTTGGGAGATGACATGTCCTGCTTCTATGGTTGAAGGACAGTTGAGTTTCCCTGTAAAGAAAAGTGGGTAGTTAAACACACCGTTTGACATCCAAAAGGTAGAGATGCCTTCAAGTTATCCTGGTGTCACCTCCAAAACAAGTATTCCGATGTCTTTTCCAGTTGTCATTTTGCAGGAGACATTTTCATCAGTTACATGTGAAATTAAACGCAGCATTTGGACTCAGATGCAGCACACTTCTGCCTTCTTCTACCCTGTTTATGAAAAAATCAAATGAAATGGGAGCGTAAATTGGGAAAATCACTTGATGGTAGGGAAGAGTACTGGAGTTGGAATTAGCTTAGAATTCTACCCAAGATGCAGCAGGAGGGGGATTAAGCAGCACAGAAGAGAAATCATTGACAATTGTAGATTCTTTTCATTTTGACAGGAGAGAGCCTGGAATGTGGTCCATCAACATTGACTGATGCTAGGTAGTAGAGAAAGGGAACTTGTAAAAGGTCAGGAAAAGAGTTAAAGAGGATGAGGTGCATGGAGACTGGAAAAGTAAAAGCGGGGAGAAGGGGAGGAGGAAAGGCTAAGTATAGGAAAAGTTTCAGGACCTCATGTCCTTTGCAAAAAGAAAATCATTTACCAACCTTTATGTGATTCAGGAAATACTGTGGTTTAGTAAACTAATGGACTTTGGTACCGTGATCGTCGGGGGGCAACTACCTCTCCTGAAGAATAGGGTGGCTGCAGCCAGCCCCTTTGGATCTCGATATTAAAACATCAATTTGCATCATGGAATCTTGGCCAGCCTGCTTTGTGGAGGTGGTACAAAGCAGTCAATGCTCTATAGATATACAAATTGATTACTTCCATTACCAAAATCAATTTTCCAGAATAGAGTGGAATATATGGAAATGTATTTCAAAAGGTCATTTGAAATTAGCCCAAACGACAACTCAAGGCCCTGCATTCAGAAGAGCACCTTGCTGCACATGTCAACTGTCCCTCTCTTGTATTTTTGCCTACATAAGGTCTGAGGCTCAAAGCACCCAACTGGAACCTGGTAAAACAACCACCAAATTGCATTGCTCCCACTGCTCTCATGAATCTCTTAATAAGCTCACCTGATGCAGTTCTTACTATAGAACCAGGGTTTGCTCCTATACGTAAAAGGGTCAGATCTATTCATGGTTTGTTGGTTGCTTTCCCCCCACCCCAGTTAAATAGGTGTTTGAATTGTGGCTTTCCTTTTGAATTGTGGCCTGCCAGGTATGTTTTCGGATGTGTTGTATGTATTACATAAACACATAGACTATTCTCCATTCAGATATGATATCCTTTTACATGCAACACCATTATCCACATATCTCTCATGCAGATACACAAAAATGCATGAGGATGTTTTGCTCTCTTAAAATCTTTTCAGGTGGCTTGGATGATTTTCTTTACATGTTTTCAACTTACCTAACGGCAAACCTCACTTCATTCTACACTAGTCTAATTAATTTGACAGGACTGGAAACTTGTTCTTCCTGTTCACACTTATTATTCATCTCTTCAGAATGCCCTGTAGGGAGGATGGAGCACAATAAAGCAGTATTTACCAAATGTCTTAGTGCTAAATGTCCTTTTAGGCTGACTCAGCACATTGGTGGCATTGAGAAGATCTGACTTTAGGGCAGCCTAACAAAAATGACATTTTCTAGAACATCATCTATTTAAACTGGTCTTGAAGAAGAAAAACTATGTCCATTTTTCCCTGAAGTTTTGCAGTGGGGTCTGGGAACTACAGTTTATCCCTACTGTATCTGAAATCTTTGCTAAAGAAATGACAGAGGTATTGCATCTTGCAAGGTAAGCCGTCAGTCTGCAATGGCAAATATGGATATAATTTCAAGTTTTTTAAGAACTGCAAACATAACCTGAAACATACCAGAGATTTTGTGAAGGGATGAATTGAAATGCAGAATTGATAAATGCAACCAGGGAGAGGGCTTTTCCTTTCTGGTTAACTTTGAAAATTTCCTCAGAGAGCGAACTTTTGATAGGGGGCAAAAATTCTTACAAGGTTGGTACAGGTGGGTAATTAAAAAAATAAGAGTGAATTTATCTGCATACATTATTTAAATACCTAAAGCATTTCTCTGCTTTAATGATAAATTACGATCAGTAAAATCTGTTGGCTGCCTTCAAGCTAACTAATGGATCACTAATCAGCAACAGTCGAATCATCCTAACTAAGGTGGAATAAATACCTTCAAGGAAGCTGCAGCTAATTTTTTCAGTCTAAACCTATAAAGATGCTTACATATATATGTCTATATTCTTGTACTGCATCTGTGTATATGAATATGTGCATACTTTTGTTCATATGCCCATGTTAAGAACCTATTCTTTGATACCTTCTTGTTCATCCACTGCTGCTCTCTTCTTTGTATGTTGTATAAGAAAGATTGTTCCTGCAACTAATTAATCCTTAAAGAGATTGGCTGATACATCTCATTGTTAGCAATACATTTTTAATTGTTCATTTTACTCAAGCACCATTTGAACACAAGTCAATTTGCAATTTCATTAGAGAACAGAAAAGGCCTGGGGTCTATTCCTGGTTAAAAAAAAAAAAGGATAAAAAGCAGGCAAAATTCCATAAAGAATGTTAATCCTCTAATTAATCAAGCAAGAATTAATGTGTCCTGCTACTTGAGCATAAGTCTTCTTGCCAAGAAGTGTCCTTTGTCATACCTACCCCTCCAGAGAAACCTCTTTACAAGCTTTGTGGCCAAGTACCCTGGCAACTAATGATGAGCTTTGAAGCAACATTCACAGACCATTTGCTTTGATGACATTTGGAGGCTTTTCTCCCCTCATTCCCATTCTATTGTAAGTAGAATACACATGCCATACAGCCTTTGAAAACTAATCAATACAGTAAGATTTGTCAGGTTGAAGCTGACTAGTATTACATCTTTAAACTCTTTTCTTAGCTGACTTGTTGTACACATTTTTAAGTTAAACCTTGTGAAGGGGGGTGGGTAGATTATCCTTACCATACTCACAGGCACACTAGAGCGACATGGCTCTTTCTTCCATATTTTAACATCAAAAGCTCATAATCTGTGTAAGTTAACCTTCCATAAAACTAAAAGTATATGGTCATCATACATAATCTGATGATTGATTACAGCTGTCAAAAAGGTCACAAATTGTAAATGTTTACTACAGTTGCACCATGAAAATTATTACATACTTTTAAAAAATCCATCTAGAGAAAATAGACAGCTTACATTCATAGGTTGCAGAACTGAAGCATATATGTTTTCTTTGTGACTTTTAGCTCTCTTAAAATCAATGTTAAAACCCTTAGGTCTGATTTTTCATTTCAATGTCTTTGTGTAATGTGCCTCAACCATACCTCATCTAATTTAATAAGATGCAAGCTAAGGAAGTACTTAAGTTACTTATCAAGGGTTTCAGATGACACATTATTATTGTATTCAAAAGTCAATATTTGCTAATCATGTTAGTACAGGAACTGTTCCAGGCCTACAATTCTTAAATTGCAGAGATATTTAAGATTAATTAAACCTATCTCCCTTGGTCCTCTCTCTTCACCTCTGTGGAAGGAGTAAATCAATGACATCCTATGCAAGCCCAGAGAGCCAGAGCTTTAAGTCTGAAAGGCACTAACATCTTTAAGCCTCTGCATCGGTGCCCCAGAGTTGAGCTTTGCCATTTCTCCACGGTCTAAGGATTATTTGCATGTTTTGAGAGCAAAGTTCACCGATTTGCTTGATGTAATTAGAGAGGTATGCCCATTCCTGAACATATAACATGGACTCCGACATTTTTTTTAAGTCAGGAGAATGCTGAAATAATATGTCTGACTTCTTTTTTCGTTTTATATGAAAACTTGTGGATAAGTTTGCAGCAAACAAAATTGAAAGGGTACTTGCCCTTTTTCACACTGGGCATAATGAGAACATGCACTGGGCCCACATCCCTGAAGGGGTTACACTCAAATGACACGGTTCCTGTGAACCTCTGACCTCTCGCTTATACCCGTGAGCAGAGACAGCCAATTGTTCAAAGTTCAAGGCTCCTTTATTTTTAGACAGTAAACCCATTACACAAGAACCATTTCTAATCTAATGTATGTACAGAGCCCAGGACTTGGTGAGATTAAGTGATAAATAAAACTTTGAAGTCTTATTAACATGTATTGACTAGGAGAAAACTGGAAAACATAGTACCGCAGTGATGACTTACAGTAGCTGCTAGTTCAGTTCCCTTGAGGAGAGACTAGTGCCTTAACCCAATATGCCACCCAGCATATATTTACAGGTAGTTAGTGAACACAGTAATGCTATGCAAACTGAATATCTGGCACATGAATCAATAGAGACCAGCTAATTAGGTTATAAATGCATTGATTTTATTTTTAATACATCCTTAAATAGAGTCTGTGAGGAAGCATTCTGAAATGGGGTTCTTAAAATGAGAGAAGCGACAATCAGATTATTCTTTGCCACTCTCCAATCAATCCAGAAGAGGTAGGTAAAATACTCTGATGCATATTCTATATAATCAGAATGACACATCCTATTAATATTCCAATTACTGTTGAACTATTAGCAATGCCTGAGTCTGGTGTCTTAGAGCCTCATCCAGGAACTTCGTGTCTTTTGTATTCATTCAATTTAAAATGAGACAATTTTCCCTTTAAAGCACTTTTATTAAACATTATTTTATGCATGGATTTAACATCCTAATTGATTTAGGTGGACTCTCAGAATGAGTTGCTAACTCCTTTTGTTCTTTTCTTCACTGAAAGAGGTCAGCAGCTGTGATCTTATTTATAAATTTAAATGCCAAATTTTAGCACAGTGAGTTACTATTAAAACAATAGTTATTCGTGTTCATAAAAAATCTCTATTCACATTGTAAAAACCAGGGATCCAATAATTTAATAAACTAGTCTAGAATAAGAATGGGCCAGAATTGTCAATCTCATCTTAGAACACATAAAAATCATAAAATCATAGACATGAAAGTGACTTTGGAAAAAGCACTGAGATGTTTCTAGTCTTCTAAATATTGTCTCAACATAAAATTTACTTCTTTTTTTGAAACTCATATAGGAATCTATTCAGTACCATAGATAAAATATAGTTCTATAAGCTACTGCCTTCAGGTCAGGTTATGATCCCAGGGTCCTGGGATCGAGTCCCACATCGGGCTCCCTGCTCAGCGGGAAGCCTTCTTCTCCCTCTCCCCTTCCCCCTGCTTGTGTTCCTTCTCTCACTGTGTCTCTCTCTATCAAATGAATAAATAAATAAAATCTTTAAAAATATATATAAGCTAACAACCAAACTACTAGTTGAACAAGTCAAACTTGCCATCATTTTGTTAACATTTTAGGGTGTTTGCTTTACCTTAAATTTAATTAAATACATTTGTGTGATGATATAATGTAGATCTACCTCTGCTTTCTTGTATTATGCAGCTGCTACTGGCCATGAATATCATGAATGTGGCACTCAATGCTGGTGCCTTGGCGCAGTTTGAGAGGAGTGGAGATAGAAAAAGCTGGATGGATTTGAGAGATATTTGGGGGTAAAGTCTAAAAGATTAATAGTCAAACCTGGGATATAAGTAAAATGGAGGAATCAAGGAGGAAACTAGACTTATGGCTTGAGAAATTGAGTAGATAGCTATTTCCAAAGATGGAAAATACTGGGGAGATGGGCTTGAGTTTGGGGGCTCTTGGTGAAATAAAAAGTTCTCTTTGGACATTGTAAGTTAGAG
Organism: Neomonachus schauinslandi; assembly: GCF_002201575.2. Classification (NCBI taxonomy): domain Eukaryota; kingdom Metazoa; phylum Chordata; class Mammalia; order Carnivora; family Phocidae; genus Neomonachus; species Neomonachus schauinslandi. Next base: position 54,038,240 of record NC_058412.1, read on the forward strand.
ATGCCCAAGTGGAGATGTCAAGGTTGCAGTTGGATATTTAAATCTGAAGCTCAGAAATAAGGTCTTAACTAAACAAATCAGTTTACACATTGTCAGCATATAGATGGCATTTAAAGCTGCGAGAATGGATAGGCTAGGGGCACCTGGGTGTCTCAGTCGGTTGAGCATCTGACTCTTGATTTTGGCTCAGGTCATGGTCTCAGGGTTGTGGGATTGAGCCCTGCATCAGGCTCCATGCTAAAGTGGGGAGTCTGCTGGAGATTCTATCTCTCTCCCCCTCCCCCTCCCCCTGCTCATGTGCACTCGCACTCCCTCTCTCTCTCTCTAAAATAAATAAATAAATCTTAAAAAAAAAAAGTGGATGGGCTACTCATCAAGGGATGAGTATACAGAGAAAAGAGGGACTGAACCCTGAAGAATCAACATTTAAAAGATAGACAATAAGTAGCCTCTGTGTAGGGGTCGGAGACCATGTTCCAGAAGACTTGAAATGATCCAGAATAAGATGTGAAAGGCATTCCTTTCCTCACACCCTAATAAACTGTACCAAGTTGAGATATTTGCTTGTGAAGGATCACTTCATTATTCTTGTTTATTTTTTAATTAAAAATTCAATATAAAAAGCTAAGCAACTGATTTGAAAATGAGTATAGTAAAAGGATAGGAAAAAAAAAAGGCTGAGGGTCATGCTAACTATATTCCTGAATCAGAACCTTTGTAGCTACTGTTCCTTGTGTTTCTAGGACACTTCACCTTTAGAAATCTATATGCCTCACTCCCTCATGTTCTCTTGGTGTCTATGCAAATGTTATCCATTTGGTGAGGACTTCATTGACTTATTTAAAATAGCAACACCAATCCTATCCCATATTGTCTATCCTCCTTCCTCTCTCTTATTTTTCTCCATAGAACTTATCACCATATAGTATATATTTACTTGCTTATTTCCTTATTTTCTGTCTCTTCTCACTAGAACATAAACCCTACAAGGTCAAGAATTTTGTTTTGTTTCACTGCTGTGACACAATGCCCCCTACCCCAATACTTGACACATAGTAGGTTGTCAATATATAGTTTTTTAATTTTTTTTAAAGATTTTATTTATTTATTTGACAGAGAGAGAGAGCACAAGCAGGGGGAAAGGCAGGCAGGGGAGAAGCAGTCTCCCTGCTGAGCAAGGAGCCTGATGTGGGGCTCGATCCCAGGACCTGGGATCATGACCTGAGCTGAAGGCAGCTGCTTAACTGACTGAGCCACCCAGGTGCCCCTCAATATATATTTTTTAAATGAATGAATGAAAGAACAAACCAGCAGAAGAGATAAAAGGGAACAACCAAAGAAGTAGCAGGAAAACCTGGAGGTATCTTAGGAGCTAAAAGAAAAAAGTGTTTGAGATGAACCATGAGAGACGATGGACTCTGAAAAACAAACTGAGGGTTCTAGAGGGGAGGGGGGTGGGAGGATGGGTTAGCCTGGTGATGGGTATTGAAGAGGGCACGTTCTGCATGGAGCACTGGGTGTCATGCACAAACAATGAATCATGGAACACTACATGAGAAACTAATGATGTGATGTATGGTGATTAACATAACAATAAAAAATTTAAAAAAAAAAGAAAAAAGTGTTTGGAAATGGAATATGGTCAGATATGTTAAATGCTGCAGAAGGGTCCAGGAAGGTGATACAGCAACAAATGCATCACACTTGGCATCATGAGAGTAACTGGTGTTGAAAAGAGCAGTTTCAGTATAGTGGTGGGGGCAGGAGTCAGAATGATTAAGGTTGAGGAGATACTAGAAGATAAGGAAGTGAGTGAAAATAGAATCAGTAGGTAACTAATTTGAGAAGTTTTGCTGTGAAGAAAAGTATTAGTATAAGACAATTAATAAAGAGGAATATGAGATGAAGGAAGGGTGCATTATTAATTTTTACTCTGGATTTTTAGTGGTGTATGGATTATCTCCTGCTACAATATTGCTGGTTAACAGTCAACCATAAAACCTTAGTGGCATTCGACAACACACATTTTTTACTTCGCTGGAGTGCTTAGCTAGGTGGCTTTGCTTTATGTCTGGATTTTGGCTGGCTGTTGTATGATCTAGGCTGGCTTCAGCTGGGATTACTCAAGTATGTTCCACATGTCTCTCATCCTTAGAAACCACAGTCTGAAAGCAGATGATCCTCCTATTGGTTAACAGCCTAGTTTAGGTATGTTCTCAAAGTGACAGCTGAAGCACAACATATAAATGGAAATAGACAAGTCCTCTTGAGCCCTGGGTTCAGAACTGGCACACTGTCACTTTGTCTTCATTCTGTTGACCAAAGCAAGTCAAGAGGCCAGCTAGATTCAAAGGGAAGGTATTCCAATACTATTGCTATGAAACAAACTGCCCTAAAACTTGGCAATGTAAAATAACCATTTTATTATCCTTACAATTTCTTTGGGTTATGAATTCAGACAGGGCAGAGTGGGGTTGGCTTGCCTCTGCTCCATGATGTCTGGAGCCCCAGTTGGTAAGATACAAAGACTAGTGGCTGGAATCATCCGGAGGCATCTGTACTTATGTTTGATAGTGATGTTGCTTGTTAACTAGAACTACAGCTGGAGCTATTGGCTGGAACACTAGCATGTGGCTTCTCCATGTGGCTTTCTCACAGCTTAACAGAATAATTGATTCTCACATGGCAGCTTAGAGCTCTGAAAGCCGATGTCCCAGTGTACAGGGCATAAACCATGTCTTCTTTTATTACCTAGTCTCAGAAGTCATGCAGTGTCACTTCTGACACATTCTATTGGTTACAAACCAATTCTCAAGCCTTCTCCAGATTCAAGGAGAAGGGAATTATACTCCACTGCTTTTTGGGAAGTGGTAAATTTGGAGATGGGTACAGGTACATTTATGAGTGTGGGAGGGGGAAGAAGAAAGATGCGGTAGTTTACTTCCTAATATTAGTTGTACTTCATTTGGTGTTGCTTTACCCTGTCTACTCATTCTATCTGAGAGCAGCCAACACAAACTAGAAGGTTCTTTACCCCACAAGAAAAGGAAATGACTTTTAACATAAGACTGGAGCCTCCAGGATAAAGAATTTGTCCAAATTGACTCCATCCACGTGATTTTGAGGTTAAGTCCCTGAAGATTCTTGGGCATAGCTGCTGAGAAAGCTTCTTTACATTTAAAAGCCGCAACAAAGAGAGTATAAATTCAAGTCTCAGCAAGCATGTACTATAGGGGTCGGTTCTCAGTGTTTGACTTAGTGATGCCCAGGGTCTTCTCCTGAGACATTTCTAGGGTGGCTTTGGTGTCCAGAAACTTCAGTATAGCAATACCTTACCACACTGATTCCAGATTAACTTTGCAAAAGCCTGTAAGATATTTTAGGTCTTTGAGTTATTTGATTATTCAAATTAATTTTAGCCACAGATGTTCATATAGGATTTCTCTTATTATTTCATTTGTTATATTTAGTTATAACATGCCATTATTTCAACAAATCACATTTTGAATATGCTAAACCCAAGCACCTGGGAAATAAATGAAACTTTTAAAAGTAGATTTTGCTTTTCCTTGTGGGTTTTCTGAGCTAAAGCTTTGAAAATAAGCTGACATCTATTGTAAATTTATGCTATATATTTATGGTCTCTAAAACCATACACGATATAATAAATACAATACAATGAATTATATAATACAGTCATTTCCCCACCTTATCTGTAGGGGATATATTCCAAGACCCCCAGTGGATGCCTGAAACCACAGATTATACCAAACTCCATATATACTCATGATTTTTCCTATACATACATACCTTTGACAATATTTAATTTATAAATTAGACACAATAAGAGGGTAACAATAATAACTAATAATAAAATAGAACAATTATAATAATATACTCTGAAGAAGTTATGTGACTGCGGTGTCTCTCCTACAATATCTTACTGTACTGTGCTCACCCTCCTCTTGTGATGATGAGAGACAATAAAAGGCCTGTGTGATGAGATGAAGTGAGGCACATGACAGAGGCATGGTGACGTAGTGTTAGGCTACTATTGACTTTCTGACTAGACGTCAGGAGGAGAATCATCTGCTTTTGGATTGTGGTTTCCTGAAAGTAACTGAAACCATGAGAAGCGAAACTATGGATGGGGTTACTACACTATATGTATTATATATTGATAAAGAATATATCTAAAAACAATTTGATTTTTAAAAGAGAAGGTTTCAATTCTTTTGTGTTATATATTGAATGCAATGAAAAAAATAGATGCTAAATTATTGACAAAATATACTAATTGAAGAAGGTGGGATTTTTTTCATGAGGGAGGAGTGTTTGAATAAATATCATCAAATATTATCAATATTTATAAAGCATTTTGTAGCTTAAAAATTTTTTGAATTATTCTCTGTATAGCCTTCTGTTATATGTAAGGCAGGCGTTATTGTTTTATATTCATTTTACAGATGTGGAAACAGGATCAGAATATTTAAATGGCTTTAAGAAAGTAAGAAAATGGCAGAGCTATAATTTGAGCCCTGTTTCTATTGCATCTCACTAAATGGATTATGTGTATATATAACAATACACCTAAATTTATATATGTTTATATACATGTATAAGTAATATAGGTCAATTTTATGTAATTCATAATCACATATCTAATTGTGTATATGTCTATAGAAATGAATATATTAGTAGTTATTTAGATTTTAAGCAAAATCACTCACATTTTTATAGATACAGATGTATACTTATTCCTACATTTTTCCATCTACCCATCAAACTTCCACTTGATATCTGAAAATATGTTTGCATCTGATACACATTTGGATAAGGAGGTATTTAAAAGATTACAGCTAATAAAAATGCCTTTAGATTTTTGAAAGTCGAACATAGAACCTTAGTGTTCAAACCTAGCATTTTACACACTCTGTTTCAGAACTAAAGGGATTCAGCAGTTAAAATTCCATGAAAATTTATGAGGAGGAGCCAAGACAGAGAAAATAGTGTTTGTATATAAACCACCCTTGACCTGAACAAAGCTTTTGCTAGAAGTTCAACATAGAAGACTCATCTGTAGACTCAAGGGCAAAGAACTTAAGAAAAAAACCAATTGGGCAGGCATTTACCAGATGGCATGTGGGTGTTAAGTGGAAAGGAGCTGATAGATGTGGGTGAAGCAGAGTGGGTCTCCCGGATTAGCTACTTTCTAATATGGATCCAGCAGAAGGGCAGGGCAAGGAGGAAAGAAAGTCAACAATACCAAACCATAAGAGCTCGGGCCTAAACTCACAAAAGGCAAAAATACTTTTTTTTTTTTTCTCCAAAAGAACCTTGATATCTGAGGAGTAAAGTCAAAAAAGGACTTACAGTAATTCATTAATGTCTCAAACCCATGACCAAGTTAATGTACCTTTGTCTCACCACTCCTCTAGAATTCTAAGAAGCCATTCATTGTAAGACAAAGGAACAATTTAGTAATGGTCTTTGTGGAGAAAAATGCTATATTAAATGCACACAATGAATCTGGGACATAGTCTGGTTGCAGAAATGTGAAAATGGATGTGTGTTGGGGGGGGTGGTAGAACATCTTAAAATCAAGGAAATAAATTTTTGACTTGAACACTTAGGTTAAGAGAAAGATGTATTTAGTGAGTGAATAGTACTCAAACGATAACAAGTTTTAACAGAGAGCAGACTTTCAGTGAGGTACAATTAAACAGACAGTTAAATAATCTCACATACAAGTGCTTAAACAAACAATCACAGACCGCCTTGATCACTGCTCAGTGCACAGAGCATGAGTCAGAAGAAATTATTTCAGCACCACTGAAGGGAAAAGCCATGTTGTGCTCAATTCTGGTTGACTTATTGCAAATAAGGATATCAGAGAAAATGAGAAGTTTATGGCAGAAGGTAAGATAAAGTTATTCAGTGACTCAAGGAAATTAATTATAGCGGAAAAGCTCAAAAACTAGGTGCGTCTGTGATGACCTCATTGAGGAAAGCAAGGATGACAGGTGTTGCAAGGGTGGATACCCTGAAGGGATCTACATTTATAACAACTAAAAAGGGAAGTATAAAATCCCCAAGAGAGGCAAGCATGAGCAAAATTTAATTGATATCTCTCATCCACCCCTTGATATTAGTTAATACTGGAAAGAAAGAGTTCTGAGAAGTGATTAAGATGAATACAAACCGTCCAAATATGGACCTGATTAAGAATTCAGAGGGAGAAAAATAAGCTCTTATGAAGGAACATCTTTTATAATTTTACTTTTTCTGGAATTTTGCTGACCCCCAATGAATATTTAAGGAGAAAAAAATATACCCCTATCTTGTCTGGAACTGGTATGTGAATTCAAGCTCTAAGTTTTAATATCAGGCAAGGCTTTTTTCTTTGTTTATTCTTGTGATTAAAATATTACATGAAATGAAACCTAAGTAGTGTGTTTTAACTGCTGTTCAGATGCCACATTTCAGTTATTATATGCCGTACTTTACGACTCTCAGAAACCTTTGAGATTAGACCTGTGTGAGGTCGTCAGGTGTCTGCTCCATCTCTCACTTAACTTGTTTGTACCTGATCACAGTGATTTGAGCTCTCAGTGGAGGAGAACAGAAGGAAAAAAGTGCTCAAACTTTATAAACACAGAATACAGATTAATAGCTAAAGTAAATGTTCATTTGACATAAAATGTTGATCAGGATGTCTCTTCAGAATATTTCTGCACTAGCCTTGGCATTCAAGATGTATATTTGGATTCTATTAAAAAGAACCCTCAAGAAAGCCCAGAATTTACCTAGGAAAAAACTAGCAAAATGTGAAATGCCCTTAAGCCTCACCATTCTGTAATCGCAACAGTAATGGCCGATATCCTTGCAGTTAGAAGGGCTTTTCTTAGAACAATATTACATCCAGAAACCTTAATGAGAGGAATGCATATTCTATTTCCTAAAAATTTTAAACTTCTGTATAACCAAAGGCAGTATTAACAGAGTTGAGAGAAAAAATGCCAAAATATAGGTTTAAGCCTATATAAAATGTTATCTTAATATAAAAGGCTACTATCTTAATATATAGAAGCTCTTGCAAATCAAAAAAGATTGATAATTGTGGGAGAAAATGGACAAGTAATAGATATAAAACAGATGCTCAACTACTAATCAAAACAATGTAAAATGAAATTACAAAATAATATGTTTTGCCTCTCGTAAAATGAATTGTTAGTAATCTGAACTGAGCAGGGTGTGGGGGGCAATGACAAACTCTCTTAGATGAGAAATGAGATTTTAAATTGGAACATTTTTAGAGGGTGATTTAATAAGATAAATAAAAAATTTAAATTTATAAATTTTGCCTCAGCAATTCTACTGTTAAGAATATACTCCAATGAAATAATTAGACAAGTACACAAAATTTGTGTGTACATATGTGGAAATTTTATAATAAGGAAATAATACAGATAGATTGAAAATAACCTTAATGTTTATCAGTCAAGTTTGGTTAAATAAAGAATGGTAGAGTTATAAAATGGAATACGGCAAAGCCTTCAAAAGGATAAAGTGATTATTACGTAGAGTTTTCCCTGAATGCAAGCATGGTTGGACACGAGGATATTGAGTAATATAATTTTCGATATTAATGTATGAAAAGATCATATATCTATAAATGTTTGTTATAGATTGAATAATGCCCCCCCACAAAGGAGTTTCAGGCAATGTGACCATGGAGGCAGGGATTAGAAAGACAGCCAAGATAGGATTGTAATTCTACAGAGAAGCAAACTGAGCCTCAGAGAGGCTATGTAAATTTCTCAAGGTCATATAGTGACTAATAAGTGACAGAACTTGGATTCCAACCAGGTGATCTGACTTCAGAATGTCCTTGTTCGTGGGCGTAGGATAGTATGAGTTCAAGGTTCAAATGATTGGCTGCTCTTTATTGAGAATCTATCTATGTGTGTGTCATACACCAAGCAAGCTCTGCCCTTGGGAAAGGTAATCACTTCTGAGATGTATATATATTAATATTATATGTTATATATTAATATATAATATATTAAAAAAGGAAATAGCTTTCCTTTTTAATTACTACATAGCATTTTTTTCTTTTTTTTTTTTAAGATTTTATTTATTTATTTGACATAGACAGAGACAGCAAGAGAGGGAACACAAGCAGGGGGAGTGGGAGAGGGAGAAGCAGGCTTCCCGCTGAGCAGGGAGCCCGATGCAGGGCTCGATCCCAGGACCCTGAGATCATGACCTGAGCTGAAGGCAGTCGCTTAACCAACTGAGCCACCCAGGTGCCCCCATAGCATTTTTTTCAACACTTACTTATGCCAGATGTTATATTAGATGCTGGAATGTAGCAATGAACAAGAAAGGGAGGTTCTGTACCTCTGGAGCTTAGAGGAGGAGATAGACAGTGAATCCCTAAATGACCTCAGCCAAGCAAAGAGAAGGGGTAAGAACATTCTAGGCAGTAGGAATAGCATGGGCATTGGGCAGGAAAGGTATGCAAGGACAAATCCCTGTAGATCACAGGGTTGTCTCCTTGAAGAGGAAATAGAGAAAGCATTGAGTTCCCATAGGACTTAATAAAAATCCCACAAGTTCTTACTCAACATATCCCATTTTAATGATTAGCTTCATGAGGTCAATCTCTTAAAATAGAGGACTATAACATATTCCTTTGTTATAACACTATAGTTTGTCATCATGGGATTATTTTAATTAAAGTACTTGAATAAACCTTAATTGTTAAGTATTTAATTAAAGTATTTGATTCAAATCAAATCAGAGAAATCAGATTTCTCTAATATTCTTAAAATACATAATTTACACACTCACACTGATACGTTCTCACACCCATACATAGGCAGTAACACACACTTACACACATGCTCACAGGCATTCCCTCATACACATTCACATGCTCTCATGCATATTCATATGCAGTAGAGCATCCTGACACTCACATACAATCATATAAATCCACACATGCTCACACTCATCTCACAAAAACCCACATGAGGGAGGGTGCACAACTCATTTACTCAATATTTTAACAAATACTTACTGATCACCTGCCAAGTGCCTAGAGATAGAACAAAAAACAGGATTCATCTCTGCCCTCATAGGGCTGACCTTCTAGTGGGAGGTACAGAGACTGAACAAGACAACAAAAAATGCAGATTATAATTCCAGGTTGTAATGAGCACTATGGAGAAAATAAGTCAGGTGATGAGACAATAACTAGAGGGCAGATGATTTAGGACATATGGAGAAGTCTTCTCTGGAAGAGGACAATTGAACTGAGGCCTGAATGACAATATGGAGCCAGTCATTCAGAGAAAGGGAGAAAGACCAGTGCAGGCTGAGAGAAGAGCAAGTGCTTGGAGAAAGGGCTTGGTGTAGACGAGGAACCAGAATGTGATCTTATGGCTGAACTTTAGTGAGCAAATTGATAGTGAAATAAGAGTGAGGAAGGGACACAGAAGTTAAATTAAGACAGCCCTTATAACCACAGGGCGGCTGCCTTGAGATTTATTCTAAGAACAAACAGAAAGAACGGACAGTGTGTAAGTGTCCCCACTTGATATGATTTGTAGTTTTTTAAGTCCTCTCTGGCTACAATTTGAGGAATGCACTAGACAGGACAAGGGTGGAAGCTAGGGACCCATGGGGAGGTGGATGCAATTGGCCAGGAGAGAGTGTCGATAGTGGTATCGGCATGAGTGGTCACCGTGGAACTGAGGAGAACGTCATGGATTTAAGATGCATGTTGGAAGTAAGAAAGCCAGGACTTTGTCAAAGCTTTGATGAGCTGATGAGATAGGCCAGGGTTAAGGATGCCTTCCAGGTGTTCTGCTTGAGCATCTGAGAACACTGTGGTAGCTGGCCTTCATTTAATCACTGTCTCTGTCATAGGAATGGCTTCTATTCATCCAGTGCTTATTTTGTGCCAAGTATGCGCTTTATATGTATTATCTCATCTGTTCTTTTTTTTATTCTTATGTCAATCCCCATACATTACATCATTAGTTTTAGATGTATATCTCATTTACTCTTTACAACATCTCTATAAAGTAGGCCCTATTATTATCTCTGCTTAGAAATGAGGAAACTAAGGCTCAGTGAGGTTCACTTCCTCAGTTTCAAGGACTCATGTGTAAGTGTTGGAATCAGAATTTAAATGCAAAAACTCTGAACCCAGAGTCACCTCAGTGAGGAATTGAGTAACCCTTATTTCAGAAACCTATCACTTCACATTTGAATGGGATTATTTGAATGTCATCATGTCATCATGGGATTATTTTAATTAAAGTACTTGAATAAACCTTAATTGTTAAGTATTTAATTAAAGTATTTGATTCAAATCAAATCAGAGAAATCAGATTTCTCTAATATTCTTAAAATACACAATTTACACACTCACACTGATACGTTCTCACACCCATACATAGGCAGTAACACACACTTACACACATGCTCACAGGCATTCCCTGTTAGAATGTTAAAATGAATTTAACATTAACAAGATCTTTATTACTAGTTTCTCTTTTGTCCTCAAGTTGACTCAAATGGTGATCAGTTCACTACAGTTTGTATCCTTGCTGTAGACTTGGAAGAACAAGTGAAGTGCTGACCATTTATTTTTCTACTTATGCTGTAAAAAGGTAGTACAGGTGGATATAAATGGAAAATGGAAGTTTATAAATGGAAATGAAGTTTGAGGATTATATTTGGATTATATTTTATCTCTAATTAATATAAATGAGAGATTTAGTCATATAAAATTGCATCTATATCAAATGAATAATTTCAGAGATGAGTGCTTTGGGTATAATTTTTCCCCCATTACTAATTAGGGGTGGGGGCACACTGTTGACATGAATCAGAACCTCTTATTAAATATGATATTGCTCCTACTTAATTGGATTGTTCCTCTTCTGGTACTTCTAGGACCATCCCCTTCCCCATTCCGCAATGTGCATATCCTTGACTCATGATCCTCCTTTCTTCACACTTACTCCTGATATCATCAGTTCTTACCATCTGGCCAGTCCTGACCCTCTGTGCCATTGACCTCTCTCAGAGCTCTGTGTAGCATTTCTTGTCCACTGGCTCCAGGCAGGAGGGAGAGAGAAGGAAGAGTGAACTCTAGAGGGCAGAGTGGTGAGAGATGATGAAGATGATGATGATAATGATGATGACTAGGTGTAAGGGGAGACAAGCCAGATTCAAGGTCCTATTTAAGATATTTAAGGAAAATCCTTAATCCGCACTATCCATGTGGGCCCTGTGAGCTTGGAGACAAATCTATACTCAGATTCTGAACACTGAACTGTTACAGCTTATAGAGGCCATCCACTGTTCTGTGCTCAAGTGAATGTGTGTAATTACACAAACATTACATAGAGACAATAATCCCTATATCCATCACTCTAAATATAAACCCCATCCCTTGTATATAAGGATGACAAGCATAATCCCACCAGAGACAGTCCTGGGAGGCCAGAGAAGCCACGGAGTTTGCTTGGCTGGATGGTATATAGGATACAATGGGGGAAAGAAGTCCTAACCCAGTATGTACTGTTCAGATTTCTAAACAAAATAGGCTTAGGTGCTAATCTAACCTAATCTTTACACTATGTCTGACCCTCCCAACTCCCACCCCTATACCATGATGTCTCTCTTAGTGAATAAAACAGGCAGCAGAAACATGAGGTGAGAATACAGAGGGAAGTAAAAACAGGAGAGAGGGAGGAGGTGAAAGACACAGATCAATTAATCCTCCCATTTTTTTAAATCAGAGAAAACCTTGGCATTCAGTGATGATGAATCAATGCTGCTGACAGATACATCGTGTTAGGATCTCAACAATCTAATTCTTCCAACAACAGAAAAGGCAAGTAATTACCACATTATCAAAAGGCTTAACAAATACAGGAGGGATGCCACACAAATACTAGTGCTGCGTTTTCTGACTCATCCTGTTTAAGACTTAGCACCATGTTCTGAACTGATCAGCACTCCTGGAGAGTGGGTAGCAGAGTAGGTTAAAATCCTGTGGGGAAATCCTTCTTAGGAGAGAAATGTCTTCTGATTAGAAAAACAAAATAAAAAAAATATGAAGGGTCCTTTCAGTTGTGGAAAGACAGGCCTTAGGACATGGCCAGTTGTGAGATAAGGGTAAATAAAGAAAGCATTGCCTTGTTCCTCATAATGAAATGGGAAGAATTTTTAATTTTCAGGGACATGAGAGAGGGACAGCTCATCTCGTGGACATTCCAGAGATGAAAGGAGAAGGAGGAAGATAACGTTCAAGGAAAAGTCACAAAATGACTAATTCTCAATAGCACAAATAGCCAAAGAACGTTCAAGAACATCAGTGTCTAATATTAATCTTATCTGTTGTGCTGTAACTAAGTGTAACTACTCACCAGATCAACAATAAAAATCTATTGCACATAACTATCTTTGGTAACTGCTTTGTTTGGATTGTGTTTTGGAGAATTTAAAAGGGGGTTCTGATCTCTGTTGAGCCAACTAAAGAAAGAGAGCTTCTACAAGAGGTCAGAGATAAATGAGTTAAAATTCAGCAGAAGCAAAAAACTAGATGTGACTGTAAGAAACAAGTTTCAGAGGATCCTCAAAGAGACACACTGTGGTACACACTGAATTTCCCACAAATGGGAGATGGAATTTAACATTAGAACTCATAAAACTAGGGGTGCCTGGGTGGTTCAGTCAGTTAAGCCTCTGACTCTTGATTTCAGCTCAGGTCCTGATCTCAGGGTTGTGAGCTCGGGCCCCACTTTGTGCTCAGCACTGGGCATGGAGCCTGCTTAGGATTCTCTCTCTTCCTTTCCCTCTGACTCTCCCCCCTCCCTCTCTCCCTCTTTAAACAAAAATAAATAAATTGTAAGGCTAGAAGACTGAGGCTTACATCTGAGTTATATTGCATGTATCAAAAAATTGTTTAATCTGTCCCATTTTTAGAATAGCTTGAAAGGGAAATAAATTAAATACCCAACAATAGATGATTAAGAAAAAATGATAATGCATCTGCTAGATGAAAAATTATGTAGTCAATAAAATAATATTTACAAGGGATTTAAAATGAAATGATAAAAGGTTTTGGTATGTTGTTTAAGATGAAAATAAATGATATTAATTGTATATGTGGTATGATTGGAACTCTGCATTACCTAAATTCATCCTAGGAATACAGAGATGACTTGATTCTAAGAAATTTACTAATGTGCTTTCACCAGTTAATACATCAAAGGAGGAAAATGCATTCATTTCCATAGATACTAAAAATACAACATGCATTCTTTACTTTTATAATTCATTAACATAATAATAGATGGATACTTCCTTAACATGATTTTCTACCTAAGGCCAAAACCAGGATCTTGCTTAATGTTGGATAACTAGATACATTCCTATTAAAGTCTAGGAACAATTTAATATTATTCGAGCTGTACTAACTAGGCAGTGCAATAGGCTAGAAAACTAACAAATATATATAACCTAGGTATATGTCAATCAAGAACTGATTAAGTAAATGATAGAACACACATACAGTAGACTACTAGGGGGCATCTGCAAATAAGAGACTAATATCATATTGTTAAAATAAAAGTGAAAATGTATAGAGCATGTAAAACATTGTATATAGACTGCTTCTATTTGTATAAGGAAAAAAAGCAAGTTTGTATATACACAGACTATTTAGAAAAGGGGAAGATTTGAAACAGATAATCAGAGGAGGAGTAGGAATCTGGAAGTCTGGGATGGGAAGGAAATTTTTCATATAAATCCTTTTTTTCTATTTGCATTTTTGATTTGTAAGTATTACTTTTTTAATTAAAAGGAACTAAGAATTAAAAGAAAAAAAACTTCGTAGATCAAAAAATAACAGGAAACTAAACATCCAATAATAGAAAATTGCTTAAACTATGGTAAATGTACTTTATGGGATTTAAGGCAGCCATTAAAAATTATATGTATAAAATTAAAATTAAATGAGAAAATATAGTATATTGCTCAAGAAATATTTGTTGAATGAATGAAGTGAGGAATCCCAAATGGGAAGAGAAATAGCATAAAAATTGTGGATACTGAATAATCATAATTATATAACACCACCCACATATATATAGATATATCAAGAGAGAGAGAGAGAGAGAAGGAAATGTGAGAAGAAAGAAAAATGTAATAGTGGTATCTTCTGCTTGGATGGTATTATAGTGTATAATGAAAAACAATTCCTTCTATTTTTCTGATTTTCAGAAATTTATAAAATAAATGTGCATTGTTTTAAAATGAAAAAGTTCTTCAGAAAAGTTATCTGCTTTTCTGAAGAAATGTGGATAATAGCAAATAAATTACTCCCCAAAGGTGGTTCATGCAGACCCTGCAGTGTGGACACAATTGCCTTAATGCTCACCTTAAACTCTACTGTTGATTTTGAGTTTTACCTGCAAAATAAACAGTGAGCCAAAAGTAAAACACTGATACAATTGAACTTGATCTGATTTATTCTTAAAGCAGAGACTTGCCTAAGGCATAATTCTTTAGGAAAACATTCCAACAGCTAAAAGAAGGTTGTGAGTTTGTACTTAAACTAGGTGAATTTTCATTCATAAAATTATTTCCTGCTCCTATTACAGATTGTAAAATAAGGTAGAAACTGCTGCCCTTGGACTTTAAATTTAGTGTGTATATACTTTGTAGGAAATTAAGGGGCTGTGTGAAAAATGTCTAAAGCACTCAGCTGATGTTTGTTAATGGTGATGTTTTAGTAAAACTATTTGAAGTCAATTGGAATCATTATTGGAAATCAAGACAGTAAAGTAAGGGATTTTGTTGTCTCTCTAGCAGCTATTCAGATATTTTTAAAGACCAAGCTATCAGTCTATGGTATATAAATTCGTTGTTAGTTTCAGTGTTTACTAGTAATTGATAAATGTTACCTCATATACCAAATCTCCTATTCTACTCAAACCCTTTGCCCACTTAAACATTCTTTACAAGAGTGGTGCTCATCTTTTTTTATACAAGACAGTGAGCTAATTTGTCTTTTGCTAATTTTCAAACAACAAAATATTTTCTCCCCCGCATTTGAATTATTATGTTTTTAAAAATATGTTTCTAAAATTTTGAGAGGAGAAATAAGCAAAAGCTCAATGGCTTCTTATTCCCTCTCACATTAACCATTTAGTGTATCTTTCAATAACCTCAATAATCTATGTTTCCTCCAACACACACACATATTTCCTAGGCAACATGCCTGTGTCTCTGGCCAGAATACCACAGCATACCATTTCAGTTCCACTTCATTTCTTTGCTTATTATGTTCTTCCCATTGTCTTGTCTCCTATTCTTGGCCTGAATTGTTCTGGTTCAGGTACTCACGAGGTGGCAAACTGTCAGCTGATGCTGCTGTCATCTCAAGACTTGACTGGTATTAAAGAATCTTCTTCTAAGCTCGCTCACATGGTTTTTGTCTGTTAGCCAAAGCCTCCATTTCTCCCCACATGTGCTTCTCCATAAGCTGTCACTACTGGTTTCCTCCAGAGTTATTAATGAGAGAGAAGGAGAACAAGATAAAAGCCACAGGATGTGAATACCAGGAGTGGGGATTATTGGGAGGCATCTTGGGAATCTGGCTACCTTCAAACTACCACACTTCGAAGTCCCAGCTTCTCCTAGAAGCTTTCTTTAATCACTACTCTTCTATGATTTCCTTCTTCACAGAACACCTTTAGAAGAAGTTCTCAACCATACTTGGCTCTTAATAATGTCATTTTTGAAATTTTTTGTGTTTCATTTTAAGTAATTCTTCTCAGTGTGCAATGTAAACTCCTTAAGTACAGTAAGTAAGACTCAATAAATTTGATAATTCCTATCTCAATTTCAGCAATACTGGGCTTAATAAATATTGGGATGAGTCTATTTGAGGATAGTGGTACTGAATACTGCATGCTGATTAAAATGGCCTGAGGAGCTTTTAAAAAATACCGATGCTTAGGTGATATCCCTAGATGGACACTGGTATTCATTTAAATGCTTCACAGGTGATTCCAATGAGCACCCAGTAGTTTAGAATATTTCCTGCCTCAGTTATAAAATTAAGAGGAACCTATTTTGAATTATGTTTTTTTGTTGTTGTTCATTATCCTATAATTCCACCAAACAAGACATTTGCCATTTTTTAAAACATTTTCCATTTTTGATACAATTCTCTTAATTAAAAATATTGGGAGAAGATCAAGTAACCATAACCCATTAGTGAATCTAGTTTTTTCACATATATAGTTTTTACTTCATATTCTGTCCAAAATAGAAATATACATAATTGCTTTTCCAAAATGTGTAATTATCATGTCCTCTAATAGAAAAATTAAATTACTAAATATAATAAAAAATTGCCCAAGAGTCATGACAATCAACTGAAATGGTTACAGCTGCAGGTCATAAAATTGTTTCCAATAGATAAAATTTATAGTCTGAAGATTGTTTTCAATCCAGCCATTTAAGATCTGTCAGGAAAGGAAGTGTCTATTTCTCTTGAAGTCCTTAAATGTTTTCCCTTCTTTTACATTGTCCTTGAAGCTTTTAAATTCTCTATACCAGTTCTACTTCCAAAGGTTCCCCACTATCCCCCCTCCAATGCCACCCCAGCCCCCAACCACAATCCACAATCCTGGAAAGGATGGAGTAAAAAAAGGTCTTTCTGATACAAAGGAGTTTTTCAAAGGCAAGCCTTCTGTGACTTGAGATGTCACAAGGAAGAGATTCTTTACTCCCTGGTTAGAAAAATCAACTGTTTTCAATTGCTTATTTAATGGTATTAGCCTTAGTTCTTTTGCCACTCTAATTCCCACCCTCTAATTTGAAGAAATAAGTAGTGAGCTCATTTACCTCTTAAGAATGAGATGCTTCTGTGGTAGCAGAAGCTCTTTTGAAAAGGTTAACTAATTCAAATCAGAGGCTAAAGTTTAGGACAATGATTCTTAAATGTGGTGCACTTCCTTTACATTTTTTTTGTAAAGCACTTATCTGAGACCTATACCAGACCTAATCAGCATCTTACAATATAAAATTTGCACAGATGAGGGGCGCCTGGGTGGCTCAGTCGGTTAAGCAGCTGCCTTCCACTCAGGTCAGGATCCCAGGGTTCTGGGATCGAGCCGCACGTTGGTCTCCTTGCTCAGCGGAGAGCCTGCTTCTCCCTCTCCCTCTGCCTGCCACTGTGCCTACTTGTGCTCTCTGTCAAATAAATAAATAAAATCTTAAAAAAAAAAAATTTGCACTGATGAACACTGAAAGAGGCAAAGACAGAATTAAGCTTTGCTCAACATCTTGGCACACAGGGGTGTTTCTGAAATCCATCACCCTGTCCAGCATAAATAGATTAGACAAATAAAAGTAAATGACTGTTGAAAGTAAAACAAGGGAAGGTAAGATTGCAACATTTGAAGACAAAATAGAAATTACGGTTATCATTGCTGTTCCTGATTAATAGATGAAGTAATGCAGAATTATAGAGGGTTTATAATAGTTTATAACAGTAGACCAACATGGAACCTATCCAGAATTATTTTACCCTACCATCACATAAAAAAAGAAATCAGATCCCCACGCTAAAAAGTTTAAAAGCCAAATTTTACCCCATGAGTGAAAATGAAGAGGATTTAACATATACTTTGTATCCTAATCTTACTGCTGGCTTCATGTAAAATCATGTTGCAATTTCCTCCCATATTAGGCCACATTCTATTGGTTGCAAGTTATAGAGAGCTTATTTTTTTTAAATGGATTTTATATGCTTCCTCTAAAATCATATTTTAGCAATTTCATTCTTGTTCTTCCCACTGAATTTATAAAATAGAACAATATGCAATAAATTGTTTACATAATTGTCGAAACATTGTTGCTCAAGATGCCAATGGAGTCAAAATAAAACTATAGCCTGCAAACAGTTCCAGAAAGCAAGGGCTTTAATTGTTCATTCAACTGTTGAATGAAAATCTGAGTTGAGCAATAGAGTTCTAGGAGTAGTGATGTAAAATATAGAAAACAACATACTTTAAATCTGTACCCTGCAGAGAGGTTTTTCCCCAAATAGTTGAAGTATAACTTGTTACCATTAAACATAGCTACCATGTTACCTAAATTCATTTATTATGTATTTTAGGTCTAAGCATTTGACTGGGTAAGAAAACTTAAAGGAAACAATTGTGACTTAAACAGTTAGAAGTCAGAGATATAACAGTTTCTTAAGCAGGCAAAAACAACTCAAATGGAGTTGTGTTTGAAAACTGTATTTCCTGAAATATGCTTTAATAATCTCTGTAAATTGGAACAAGCCAAGGGAGATAACCTCTATAGTGTTGAATATAGTATCTCAAATGAGCTGGTATCAAAGATGAGATGATGTTATAAAGTCAATATTTCCCCATTTTCTTCCTGGATATCACTCAAAGCAGCACAGAGAAGGAGATAAAGTAACACAAACTCCTTTTTTTTTTTCAAATAAAGTATTAAACAATAAACTGAAAACTAAGTGTAGAGTTTCCCATTAGAATACAGGGATGTATGCATAAAGAACAAAGGGGAAGAATATTGTAGCTTCAAATTTAAGAAAGATTCAGCAAAACACACTTCTTAACAATAAGGGACACTCTCTGAGATGCAAAATCCAATGCCTTGTTTACAACAATGGAAATAGGATCCATGTGCTAGAAGCAGGAACTACTCTGGATCCAGCTTACTTCTGGGAATCAAAAGGATGGCAACAAACAAGGCATCATGCAGATTGGCTGCATTTGCAGGAAGTATTTGCAGAAAGTGAGTGCAGAGATTTGGCATTGTAATAAACTTCCATAGTGCCTATCCTCATTGACTTGGGAAAGTTTTTGTTTGTTTTGTTTGTTTTTTTGTTTTTTGTTTTTTGTTTTTGACTTGAGAAAGTTAAGGGGAGACAAACTGATATACAAAATTCTGGGTCCTCAAGATAATTACAGCTAACCTGGAATATAGCCATCAATTCTTCCATACACTAGACTCCTGAAAATAACTTATCCTGGAGAAATTTATTTGCTTTAAAGATGAGTAATGAAAAAAAGGAAGTATCACTAGAGCCACACAAATATGCTGCAAGAAAAAGAAGGAAACAAGAGTATCTTACAAAGAATATAGGCAGAAAAATGATCTATTGTAGCAACAGAAATTTAAAAATCTCAATTAAGCAATACCTCCTATGAAGAAAGAGCATGAAAAAGATACTCTAAAGCTCAGGGAAGGGATCATAAGACAATAGGAAGAGAAAATTTATAATGCAACTACAAAGTGAAAGAAAAAAATAACAAAACCATCCCTCAAATATAAAGAAGCACAATGGAGAAAAAATTGCAGAAAACAATAAAATAAATATAAGATAGGTATAAGAAAAGTAAGGAAAATGAAATAAAGAGGTAAAATGGAAGAGGCAAATTGACTCAAGATTTGCATGGAGTCCAAAAAGAGAAAAAAATGAAAAAGAACAAATAATTTACAATATAGTTTAAGTTTATTTCATGGAAATAAAAGATTTGGGTTCACATAATGAAAGAAAACCTTGTCAAAGAAATATATATTCAAAATAATAAACAATAAAACATTTCCTAGCAAATGTATAGGATTTCAATGAAAAAGAAACAAGTATTTGGGTAAACAGGCAATAAGCTCAAGATACTTTTAAGGTATGGGGTATGGGTGGGGGATCAAGCTGGTCTCAGACCTTTCTGTAGAAAGATTTAAAGCTAGAGATTCCAGAGAAATTATATAACATCCTCAAGAAAAGAGGAGGGGTGAATAACACTGAGAATTTTATACCTAGCCAAACTATGATTTAAAAAATAAAGAAATATGCAAGAACTCAGAAAATACTAAAACTATAAGAACTCAGAAAATAGTCCCATTGGTCCAGTTTAAGTAATCTACTAGAATAAGAAAAAATGGAAAAGACTATTAATGTTGAGCATTTATTCTATTAACATTGAAGAGTGAAAAAAATGTAGGATTGGAGTTACAAAAGTATAAATATCACAAGCCCTGGAAGTATGGAAATAATGCAACTAACAAAAGATGGAAAGAGCAGGGGCAAGGAAGGTGAGAATTTCCAATTTCCTCACCTTTAATGGCTACAAATCAAAACACATCACTAAAAGCTCACCAATCATTAATACAGATATACATATATAGATGTTAATAACATGAAAATAATATAATCAAGGGAAAGCAAATGATAGAGAAGGAGTGGAAAAGAAAAAGAAAATACAGTAACTATCATTGCTTATAGTAACAGCTTAGGCATATTTAAAGAAATGGAGAAATAGGGGATTAAAAATTAATCGTATGTGATGTAATTTTTTTTAAAAGATTTTATTTATTTGAGAGAGTGAGCAAGCAAGAGAGAGAGAGAGAGCACGAGCAGGGGGAGAGGGAGAAGCAGACTCCCCAGGGAGCAGGGAGCCTGACGCATGTCTGGGGATCCCAGGACCCTGGGATCATGACCTGAGTCAAAGGCAGATGCTTAACTGACTTAGCCACCAGGCACCCTGTGATGTAATGTTCTTATTAAAAAGGTATTCATTAGAACAAAAATATAAATCTCCGATTATCAGAAAAAAATGAAAAATAGATGCATGGAAGGGAAAAAGGCTACATTTGAAAGGTTTTTAAACAAGTATAAAAACAAAAAGCAAAACATAAAATAATATGACAGCTGACACCAAATATATTTATCATAATAATAAATATAAATAAATTACCTCAACCATTAAGAGAAAGTGAAACCTAACTCTATACAAAAGACATACTTGCAACAAAGTGATTCAGAGGGGAAAATAGAAATATGGGCAAAATTTTACCAAATAAATACAAGTAAACAAAAAGGGAAGGTCACAATTTTGGGACCAGGGAGGTGACAAACTTTTAATACTAGATAAGATTGAATTCAGGCTCCAAATCACTAAGTGAGACCAAAAAGTTTATAAGGAAGAGGGTAAAATTGAAAATTAAAATATATTAGTTATGAATCTGTATTGCATACCAAATAACTTGGATACACTATTTAAAGGACAAAAACTATTGAAAAAGAGTTCCACTTTTCTTTAGGATATAGAAAGTCACAAGAAGAAAGTTCCTCCCATCCTAAAAATAAGATACAACAACACCTTTCTTGAACTTTTTCTTGAACCTAAAAACAACAATACTTTTCTTGAATCTATCAGAGAGCTGAGTTACAAGGCAACCTATTGAACTGAATTTTAAAGTCACAAGTTCCTCTAAGAGAGATGGAACATACAAACTGCTTCACCTTTGGCGGAGAACAAGAGGAAGATGTGGCTTCCATAGAAGCAGGTAATAGAACATCTTGCTAATTGTGCTCTATTTGTGTCATCTGTTCTTTGTTGTTGTTTTTCTTCTTTACCTACCTTCTTTTGGATTAATTGGATATTTTATTAATGTTCATCTACCTTCACTATTGGCTTCTTAGTTTTACTTTTTTTACTTTTAGTTGTTCCTCTAGGTTTTGCAATATAAATCTTTAACATCACATTTTACCTATACAACTTTGTATCACTTATGTATGTTGTAAGAAATTTATAATGGTATACTTAGATTTCTTCCCTTTCATACTATATATAATTGTTGAATTATATTTTAATTCTACATATCTCATAATCCTTACAACACCTTATTACTATTTTGCTTGAGACATTCAAATATCTTTTCATAAATTTTTCTAAAATTACCTGAGAAGAAAGAAAATCTAAATGACCAATTACCATGAAATAAATACAATTGTCAAGTAGCTATTTCTCCATAGTACCAGACTGTGAGGGTTTCAGAAATTAATTCTAAAAGAAAAAGATAAACCTAAATTACTTAAATTATTCTAGAGTATTTAGTAAAAAAGACAATTTTCTAAATCCTTTTTATAAGGTGGCCATGTCATTGATAACAATGTATAAAATAGATTTCACACACACAAAGGAAAACTAGTGGTCAACTAAACTGAAAAAATCCTAAACAAAATATTAGTAAACAGAATCCATTAGCACATTTCAAGAATTATACAAGAATATAGCTGGAGTGGGGTTGGATTATTTTAGTACTACAAGGATGATTTAAGATTAGGAAACCTAAAATTTAATATAAAATTGAAAACAAAAACAAGAGAGAAAACTCACAGGGTCACTTAATTAGGTAACACATTCACTGGCTATAAGAAATACTTCAAATAACAGTGGCTTATACAAAATGAAAATTTACTTCTCTTTCCTGGAATAGATTGAGCATAAGCAGTTTAGAAATGATATAGTGGCACCCTAGTATTGTAGAGCTTATGGTCTCAACTAAAATTAGAGAATTAATAAATGAAGAAAGGGGGAATAGATACTGGGCAATGTCAAACAGTATCTACCATAGTCATCCCCATTAATGATGATAATAATACTTTTTTTTTTTTAAGCAGCAATCCTTGATTTCAAAAAAATAAGGTAAATAATAAGATAAAAATAATAAAAACTATTAGCAAGAAATGTGTCTCATTCTAAAAGCCTGAAATGTAGATATAAAAAATACTAGAAGCATCCGTATTAAAATCAGGAGTAAGGTAGGATACCCACAATGACCACAATTATTCAACAACTTTCTTACAGATATTAGTTATTACAAATAAAAGTACATGAATGAGAGAAATAAAATTTGTTTTTTATTTTTTAAAGATTTTATTTATTTAACAGAGGGAGAGAGTAAGCACAAGCAGGGGGAATGGCAGGCAGGGGGGAAGCAGGCTCCCCGCTCAGCAAGGAGCCCAATGTGGGGCTTGATCCCAGGACCCTGGGATCATGACCTTAGCTGAAGGCAGCTGCTTAACCGACTGAGCCACCCAGGGGCCCCAAGAAATAAAATTTGTAAAGGATGAAAAGAACTTATCAGTTGTTTTATTTATCTATTGATGCATAGAACTCACACCTAAAAATTATGGGCTTAAAATAATAACATTTACTATCTCTCATGATTATGTGGGTTAATTAGGCAGTTCTTTACTCTCTACAGTAATTCAAACTTTATATTTTAAATCACCAAATTAGTAAACAATCTAAAATTCTAATATTAGATAATGTTCAACTATTTGGAGAAACACTTTCTTTTTTTTTTTTAAAGATTTTATTTATTTATCTGAGAGAGAGAGAATGAGAGACAGAGAGCATGAGAGGGAGGAGGGTCAGAGGGAGAAGCAGACTCCCTGCTGAGCAGGGAGCCTGATGCGGGACTTGATCCCGGGACTCCAGGATAATGACCTGAGCTGAAGGCAGTCGCTCAACCAACTGAGCCACCCAGGTGCCCCTGGAGAAACATTTTCAATATTGGGTAAATCTTATCTGTAGGTCTTTGAAAGTTTTGGCTCACATGTTCCCTCTGTCATGGTTCTCTAAGGAAGAAAAGTAGGACAAAAAAAAAAAAAAAAAGGTAAGACAATATTTAGTTTGTCCTCTTTTGCTGAATGTTGGATATGTTTCAAATCCAAGATTTCTGTGGTTAAGTTTTTAGACTGACTTTTTCAACTTGGTTCACAAAGTAGTATTATGACTCATGCATATAGAGTTCCAGATACAGTGAAGAAGCAGAAGCCTGATCAAGAGCCCAGCATCAGAGAAATGAAAATGATATAGATGAATAACCAAGATTGACATGGCAGGAGAAATGTAGAGGTTCTATATGTGAACCTTCATTGGGAAGTTTCTGGGCACATTAAAATATTTTCTGGCTGTCACATGACACCATTTGAATGGACTGTTTGTTGTTATTTTAAGCTTAATTCATCAATTTTAGAAACTTTTCCAGACACATAGAATGGCTTCTATGTTTTATCCCATAACTTGCTTAAAGTATTTGATCCTCTTTGATGTGGACTATATCCAACTTGGAAACTAAACTATGAGTTATGTGAGATTTCAATAATACTTTCCTAAGGTAATCCACACCTTTCATCAGCAGTCTTCTGTCCTCTCTCTATAAAGACTACATCCAACATTTTAAAAAGAGGCAACTGTGTTTGTGACATTATATAGTTGCCTGGTATTATTTCTTACTGTCTCAGAAAGCAAAGGACAGTAAGTCTAGAATAATGATAAACAACATTTTTTTGGGGGGGGGAGGGCCAACTCAAGAAAATAAAAATATGTTACTTTTTTTGTCTGTAAAAAGAAGTAACTTTTGGAAGCTTCCCCTCTTGTATGTCACATGATTCTGGTATGATTGTCAATTAAGAGGCCACTTCCCTGCCCCAAGAGTTGCATGTATCCAAGCAGGGATAATCAGAGCTCTTGTTCAGTAATCGAGATGGAAACTGGGAGACGGGGGTTACCTATCTCCTTGTATAGGTTGAGAAAAAGCATGTAAAAGGAATAAGATTCATTTTTCTCACTATGTGGAGAGCTTGGCTAAAGATAAAGTCAACAGAGGAACAGAAAGAGGGACACAGAGGTAAATGTAGAGTGACAGGCTGGCCACAAGACAACTTTTACCTCAAGAATGGATTATAACAAAATAATTTAAATAATGGGGTACACTGTTTAATTTCATTAAACTATTTTCAACTATTTTGGAAACAAACTTTTTTGCAGGATCCAGCTTTAAACCTAAAATATTAAATACCACACATCAACAGTCTTTATACCTCTTTTTATATACCACACTTACTAAAATTACATTTATGCACCTCCTGTTAGCATTACCATTCTTTTTCTTTTTTCTTTTTTTAATGGGGGGGAGGGAAGAAGGAGAGGGAGAGAGAGAATCTTAAGCAGGCTCCACGCCCAGCATGGAGCCCATCACAGGGCACGATCTCACAACCCTGAGATCATGCCCTGAGCTGAAATCAAGAGTTGGATGCTTAACTGACTGAGCCATCTTGGTGCCCCTAGAATTACCATTCTTATGAAATGGTGTCTGTGCAGTTATTTGAATATTTTAATATATTTTGCCATATTTTACAAAATTGAGTGGAAAACTGAATAATGAATATGCTAATATTAATGGGTTTAGATAATTTTAAAGTTTGGAAAAACACCTCTTTTTAAGTTGGCTTAAATTTCCAGGACTTCTATTTTCACATATATATAATTTATATATATTTTATAGTAATTCATATATATATAAAGCATATAACATATATACATATGTATATATATTACATATATATATTACTTAAGTAAAAAATATTCTTGTGATCATCTGTGTATGTGTGTATTTGTGTGTGTGTGTTAAGCAAATATAGTTTAAAAGCCTGAAGTTACATAATCCAAATATTCTTATAAATATCTTTTGAAAATTATGCTCATTTTTCTAATAGGTAATAATTATATGTAGGAAAGTAAACTCCTCTCAAATGTTGAAATAACACAATAAAAATATAGTTAACAAGGAACTTCTAAATCAATACCTTTATAATTTGGTTTAAATTAATTATATATAAGTAATAACCTATAAGCTTTATATAACCTTATACTACACTTAAAGCTTATAGGTTATGCTACATATACATGTTATGCTACCTCAAATCATGGCAATAAATTATGTGGTTATTTCTAATATTTCTAACACAAAGCATATATCTGTAATCAGTTTTGTGTGTGTGTGTGTGAATATACATTTACACAAAAGTTAAATTAGGAAGTGATTATTTTAACAAAAAGGATCTTAACTAAAGAATAACCCATGCAATTCCTATAAATGATAGTCATCTATTATGTACTATGTACTGGTTCTAGCCATGAATATAGCCTTGACTGAGTCCCTTAACCTCATTTGAGTTTCAATTTCCTCATCTATACAATGTGGATTTCACATTTTTTATGCTAAACAATAGAGTAATGATTAAGATGTGAACACTGTGCCAGGCTGGTTTGAATTCTGGCTCTCCCACTTATTAGCTATGTGATCTTGAAAAAGTTTAAACACTTTATGTTTCCTTATGTTTATGTATTTCCTTATCTACAAAATGAAGCAATATCCTCTTCATAGGAGTATTGAATTAAATGAAATAATGCATATCAAATTCTTATGTCAGTGCTCAGTAAGTGTTAGCAATTAGTTGTTTTTTAAAATGACCCTGAAATGTGAGGTACAAATGAAAGTACTAACTAAGTGAATAATAAACACAATTCCTTTTTGCATATTAGAATTTTGAGGCAGGAACATACTAAGGGTATGCCTAAGAAAACAGAGTAACTCTGTAATGGAAACAGAAACAATAACAAATTAGATATTGTTTCACATAAAGGTGACAATTCACAAAAAATAAATCTTGAGACATTAAAAAAATCAGTTAATATTTTATGTTTATTTTTGTTTCAAAGATACTTGTATTCAAAGTATTCAAACAACTAGTTGAGTACCTCTACGTGGTACTTTTTTTTCTCTACAAACATTTTGTTATAAATGAAAGTAAGCTATACTTCTTCAACTCCCTACCCCGCAAAAATATGGTTTGGGGGTTTTTTGAACCACTAATAACACTTTCAACATCACAAAAAGTGTATTGGTAGAACCAAGTAAAGGTTGTAATTTATTAACATAAATCTTTGAGTCTGTAAGTGTACTACCACAGACTATAGAAAGATATTGTCAATTGAAATCTAAAGCAGAGGATTAACAGCTTGATGACTTACTTGAAAAGTTCATTAGGAAAAGCCATATCCACAAGTGCTGAAAATGTGTAGAGCCCAGAACTGTGGTTCTCTTTCTAAGTACACCATTACCAAGTTCTGGAAATGCTATTTCAATAGCTTTGGCAATAATTATAATTTAGAGATGTGGGGTTTTAATTCCCAAGAGTTTAAAGCATGATTGTCCCTATGGCTTAAATTTTCCTTTCTGTGTACTGGGATGTAGAGATAATGACTTTGGGAGAATGCACAGCTGAAACAGCACTAAACCACAAAGAAATCTGAGGTTACTAAATAGTGTCAAGGAGTTTTATCCATCTGTTTCACTCTGCCTTCCAGAGAGTACTCCCAGACTAGAAGTTATAAATGGAATAAGAGGGGTGCCTGGGTGGCTCAGTTGGTTAAGCGTCTGCCTTCAGCTCAGGTCATGATCCTAGGGTCCTGGAATCAAGCCCTGCCTCAGGCTCCCTGCTCAGCAGGGAACCTGCTTCTCCCTCTTCCTCTCCCTCTGCCACTCCCCCTGCTTGTGCTCCCTCTCTCAAATAAATAAATGAAATCTTAAAAAAAAAAATAAGTGGAACAGGAGCTCTTCAGCATTTAAACAATGTTTTCTATATTTGCATTTAGAATATACTACTAAATCCTTCATACCAAAGAAGGAAATATTTTCTATTAAACATTTAAAATTTTCATTTATTTAATATAAGTCCAATTGTATTAAAAACAAAACAAAAACAAGAAGCCCTATATAAAACACCATAAACCAATCACAGCAAAAGAATGGATGAATTTACAAATAATGGGGAGGTGCCTGGGTGGCTCGGACAGTTAAGAACCCAACTCTTGATCTTGGCTTAGTTCTCAATCTCAGGGTTATGAGTTCAAGCCCCATGTTGGGTTCCATGAGAATAATGGTTTACTGTGGAAAGATCCTGAGATATGGAGTCAGCCTGAACTGGTCTTAAAACAGGGTATAGCTCAGGATAGAAAAACTGAACCCCTATCTCCTTAGCTCTGAACTGGGAATAATGTCAACTGGGCAGTTGTCACACATGACATGATTGATCATGCATCATAATCCACATGTTATTTATGTAGTGATTTGTGGACTGAGATAGCTATAAAGTTTGTACTTTATGCAAGTATTCACAGTTTAATATACTGTGTTAACAGAAATTTGAACTACGTTGTTAGGAAACTGGTGTTGTTATGTAACTGAAACCCACGCATGCCAAAATGTGCAAGACTAGGACTATCTACTTTCATATTTTTTTTCCTACTGGCCTTTATGCTCTTGTCATGTTTAACTTTTATGTTATAAACCCCACAACATTGTTATGTTTATATGAGTAGTCAATTCTTTTAAAGGATTTAAATAATTTTTAAAACTCATATATTAACCCATGTTGTTTATCATTTCCAGTGTCATCATTCCCTCATGTAAACCCACATTTTCATTTATCATTTTCTGCTTGAAAGACATCCTTTAGTATTTCTTGTAGTGCCAGTGATGAATTCTTTCAGATTTTAAATGTCTGAAAGCAGCTTTATCTCATGTTTGACTTTGAAAGATATTTTGCTGGGTATAGAATTCTAGATAGGTTTTTCCTTTCAGTGCTTTAAAGATGTTTCTCCATTGTCTTCTCAGATTGTTTCTGATGAAAATTCTGATGTTATATTCATCTTTGTCCCTTTGTTCTTTTTTATTGCTTTCATGATTTTATACTGGCTATGATGTGGCTTCATAGTTTTCTTAATATCTCTTGTGCTTGGAGTTCATTGAATATCTTGGATTTGCGGGTTAATAGTTTCCATAAGGTCTGAAAATTGTTAGGTCATTATTTCAAATATCCTGTATACTCTCCCCCCACTTCCTCCTTCAGAGACTCTAACCATACATTAGGCTACTTGAAATTGTTCAACTCACTGTTCTTTTCCTTAAATTTTTTTTCATTTTGAATAATTCCTATTGATATGTCAAGTTCACTAATTACTAATCTTCTACAATGTGTAAATTGCCATTAATCCTATATGGTGTATTTTTACCTCAGACATTTTAGCTTTCATCTGTAAAAGTTTGAGTTTAGTCTTTTTAATATCCTCCATGTTTCTACTTAACTTTTTTGAACACATTTAATAACTGTAGCTATTTTAATATCCTGTTAGTTTTAACATCTATATCAAATACAGGTTTGTTTCAATTGATTCTTCTTATAGGTTGTTTTTGCTTATTTGCGTGCCTAGTTATCTTTAATTAGAGGGCAGTCATTGTTAATGTTATCTCATAGGTGCTGGGTATTTTTGTTTTTCTGTAAGTATTTTTACACTTTGTTCTAGCATGCAGTTGTTCTGTGGGAATGGTTTGATCCCTTTTGACCTTGCTTTTATGATTTGTTGGGTGGGCCCAGAGCAGTGCAACCTAGGGCAAATCATTCCCTACTACTCAGGCAAGTAACTACCCAGTGACCTTGGTTGGTAAGAACTGGCATTATTACTAGATGCTTGTGAGCACCGGACAATGCATATGTCTTTCTCCAGCCTCCATTTCCTCACATACATGTGCTAATCAGCACTGAATTTAATTATCAAAGGGGATCATCTGCAGATCTCTGGAGTTCAGTTTTCTCTTCTCACAGGTACTCTGTCCTGTGAACTCTAGCTACCTTAGTCTCCCTAGTGTCTCAGCTCCATTTCTCACTCATGATGTCTACTGGGCTGTTCCTCAATTCTTCCTTGCATCATGGTCTGGAAACTCCCTCAAGGCAGTAAGCTGGGAAAATGGTAGGGCTCTATTTGTTTGTTTCCTCATTCTCAGGTTGTCTTGAAATCCACTTTTCCATGTAGTTTATTTGGTTCTTTCAGCAAGAAGTGTGCATGCAGTCCTCATTATTCCATCTTGGCTGGAAACAGAAGTTAGAGCTATCTTTTAATAGATTATCACTTCTTGAGCTTTTGTGTAATATCAGAAAAGAATACCTATAATTATCTGAAAACACTATTAAAATACTTTTCCTTTTCCCAGCTACAATCTGTGTGAGCTTGGATTTAACAGTAACATATTGTAACAAATTAAATGCAGAATACCCCTCTTCTATATAGTGTGAATCTAACCAGAAACCTTGATTTTATTACTTGGATCAGAGTTTTACTAGCAGCTTGAGGTATGCCATTTCATCTTAGACTAGGCAATTAAGGTTTCCCTAATAGATTTAAAACCAGAACACCCAGAAGTTAGTAAAATAGTGCGGTAAAATGAAGACATTTTAAATAGCTATACATTTTATGTATTTCTTTACTCTTTTGTTTAGTGGTTGAATGAAAAAGAAGGAGATCTCTGTGTGGATTCATGTAATCAGTGCACACCCACCTGCTCATGTACACATAAAGTATAGGAGTCATCTATAACAGCAACTTGGGACTATAAAAAAAAAATTCTCCTGAGCTATACAGTTAAGCTATAGAATTCTAGTGAGTTTTTTTGGCACACTTGCCTGAAATGTAACAATTCTTTCCTGTACATATAATTTCCACAGACAAGTGATTTTTATGAATAGTTTCCAAGAATGACAGTACACTCAATAGTTAAGATCACAGTATTTGAAGTTAGACTGCTTGGGTTCAAACTCGAGCTCCAACTACTTTCTAATTGTGTAACCTTGAGAATATCCCTTAATATGCTTACTTCAGCTTCTTTTTTTTGTAAAATGGCGGTAAAAGTGTTATTTACATAGTTGTTTTGCGAAGCAAATTAGTTACGGTAATTTCTTAAAATTGTAAATAAAACATTTAGCAACTTATAGAACAGCAATTACAGTTTCTTTTCAACCCTCTTGGCTATTAGCCAATGAACTTTAAAAGCACACATATCTGAAATCTACCCCTAGATGTACTTTTATGAAGTCTAAAGAAGGCACAACAACACACGTTTGTTGTTTTGTTTTTGAGTCCCACAAGTGATTCTGATCATCACATTCCGGCAAGAACTGAAGATCATGGTTAGACTTTAGATAAATTGTCACTTAGACTAATCAGTATTAGGCTAAATTTTAATTGTTCCTAGAAACATTTTCTAATACTGAATAGCTCAGGGAATCAGAGTCAAACTGCTTTAAGGAGGGGAAGGCAGAACTCTGCCATCAGAATATATCTAAATTCATAAAATATTTAATAAGTAACCATTGAATATCAGTATTGGGTAGACAGAGATGAGTAAGGTGCCTCTGTTCTCAGGAATGTAAAAGTTAGTGATATAAGCACTGTTTCCCAAGGTGTGGTACATGCCTGCATACAACTGACTCTGTGTAATAAGCAACCCAAGTTTTCCTGGGATCAGGGTTGCCTGGCTGCAGCAAGAAAGAGTAGTGATGGGGTGCCTGGCTCAATCATTAAGCATCTGCCTTCGGCTCAGGTCATGGTCCCAGGGTCCTGGGATTGAGCCTCACGTCGAGCTCCCTGCTCAGCGGGAAGCCTGCTTCTCCCTCTCCCACTCCCCCTGCTTGTGCTCCTCTCTCGCTGTCTCTCTGTCAAATAATTAAAATCTTAAAAAAAAAGAGAGAGAAAGAGTAGTGATAGATGGGCTCTATTCTGCAGTGGACTTTCCTGCAATCATGGCATTATTAATGTCAGTTTTTCCACAGCCAGCCTGAGATGCATAAACAGCAGCCAAGCTTGAGCTGGAATTAAGCTGTCAGGCCTACCAATTATTCCTCCTCTGTGTAAAAACAGATTTCCTAGAGATTGGAAAAAGCCAACCTAGAGAAACTATCTATACAGCCCTCTGTGTGTTCACTGACGGGCCACTAACCCCTAGTGTTTCCAATAATACCTAAAGGAAGAAGAATGTGTTACAGTATTACTCTACTGTAGATATGAAAATACAATTGTCAGAGTGATATATCTCTATATAGTCATACCTTAAAGTGCATTTAATTGTTTTGATATTATCATAGCTCTAAGACACCTGAATAGTGGTAAATGCACTAATAGGTGCATCTATACCTTTCATCAAGTCTCCCAAAGCCATTTAGGACAAATAAAGCATCTTTACTACCCTTATGACCTCTGTTTAGATTTTCTGGCTTAGTGAATTCTAAACAGACAAAAAGAAAAAAATAGAGTAATAGAGATGAACAAATTAGTAAAGTGAGAAAACTAATTAAGGGAAAATTAAATAGTTATAGGAAAACTAAAAAGAGAAAGATTCTCATTTTTATATTCTGGAATGAATTCTTTAATACACAAAACAATGAGCATTATTATTAAACAGTCCTTAATGTACTTTGAGTTACTATTTTTTTTTTAGTTTTATACTATGAAATAATTAATGCTCCTACAAACAAGTTATTTTATATACTAATTAATACTCAGAAGAAAATGGTACAATTGTCTAGGTTTTGATTAGAATGAAAGCAATCATTCTAATTTCAGCACAGCTTTAACCTGCCTTGTGATTTTCAGAATAACAGTATTCATTTCTCACCTATACAAAAAAGAAGTTGGACCAGATGATATCTAAAGGTTCTGACAGTTCTAAATGTTAATAACACTGTATTATGTATATAGCCAGTCTACTTTCTTTTTTCTAAACTTCTTAAATCAGCATTTTCCCTAAAAATAGTGGAAAGTTTCCAAAATACATCATGTTTTAGAAAAATAAAATTAAAATCTATTTCAGATTAGGAATTAATAATAGTGATTTACTGACAAATAAATTGAAGTCATTTCCCACCAACCATGTTCCTAAAAATATGAAAGTGTTTTTAAGATTCAGAAATGTATAAAAAACTTAGAAACAGTTACTGAAAGTAAAACTATAAAAAATAAAATCTTATTTACTTAGTGAGTTGAAGCTTTGTATTAGGAGTTATTATGATAAAAAAAATTAGTAGATTACCACTTTTGGATGATCCACAATATTTAAAAATATGTATATTTACTCTGTATAATTCTACAACATAATCACTAACTCTCCTGAATTTCCAAAACTTTTATGCAATTATTTTCACATACCTCTCCAAGGAAAGGTTTCACTGAATTGCAACACTGATTTATTAAATAAAATAGAAATCCATAAAAAAAAAAAAAGAAGTCCATGCTTTATAAGTCGGCATTAAATTTCTCACAGAGAAATCAAGAAAAAATATTTCCTATCACAGATAGCTATTAACTGTCGTTGTTACATCTTCCAACTAATATTTCATAAAAGAAATCAAGTTAAGTGGGAGCTGCCTTTACAGATGATGCCTGTGCTTTGGCCATTCTTCGAACCAGTGCTTCTTGTCTTTTTCTTTGAATTTCTTCAGGAGAATACTTTTTATTTTTCTCTTCTTCCTCTAAAAATTAAACAAAGTATAGATATTACTTTTATAGACTGTAAAGTCATCCTGAATATGAGTTTTAGTTTTTACTTTTTTATTATCCAGACTTGCCATATTGGTATAACTATTTCACACTAAACTACTATATATGATACTCCACTTACAGATACAGTGCTCTAGCCAAAAGAAAATCAAGCACTGATCAATCTGTCCTTATTTTATATACCTTTTCAAAATGTCATAAAGTTCATTTGATTAAACTCTACATTTTAACTTCTTAGCACATAATTCTTGTAAATAAGGACATCTAATTTATATAATTCACAAACGAATATTTTTTTAAAAACTGGGATTTTAAATGTTATATAAACTTTAGTAAAAAAGCAGTCAAAATATAATGAATTAAATACAAATACCTCAAGTAGTGTATTTTTACTGAAAAGCTATATTAATATTCACACCAACTTTTTTCCCTCTGTAGAGCTCCAAGATTTTCATTTTAGCCATTGAGGAAAAATGTTTTAGAGTGATCTAGTGAAATCTATCATGACAATAAGCATATAATTCACTGTCAAATATTTTTATTTGGAGAATACATTTTATATAAACATTAGAAAATTATTTCAAAAAGGAGAATATCTGAATAAAATCTTCAATTTGAATGTCTTTTTAAGTATACAGAAATGTGAAGCATTCTGACATATTCCTATGCAGCATATTTTAGTGTATACTTCAGGGATAATATACTATAAAATAAACAATGTGTTTTAAATTAATGAAAATAGTTAAGTTTGATTTTAATAATATATCCAATTATATCTATGCAAAATACTAAGTTCTAATAAAATGAATTTAATTCCACAGTTTAGTCACTTTAAGCTAAAATATTAGATTATCTACATAATGGTAATAATAATTAAACTTAAAAATTAGCAAACGTATTTTCTCATTTAAAGGATGTTTTAAAATTAAGACCATCACCTTAAATCATATTTACATGAGCTTGTACTGGTAAAACTGTTTATGTTGTAAAATCTGCCTCTCACAGAATATGAATCTGTAGTACTGTTGGCAGAGAAATATTATTTACACTACCATCTAGACAAAGGTTCAGATTTTGTTATAAGACATTTCCCTTGTTGACTAAGGGAGATTATTTGTCCAAAATAAATTATCTGTCTCCCCTTCCTTTCTTGGTATAATTGGAAATGGGAGAGGGTGTTCAAGGTAAGAGGTAAATATTTTAGATAAACTCCCCAGATTACTCTGATGCCTTATTTATTTCCTAAACTAATTATCTCACAGATTTGTAGCTACTTTTCCTTACAGAAAGATGCTACAAGATACTTTATAATTAGCTTGACTAATTATCTAATATTTTAGTCTCAAAGCTGAGAAATGAAAACTCAGAACACACACACAACTGAAGTGACCATAAGTTTGGAAGGAAAACAGGTTAATAATCCATGACAGCAGAAAAGAACATAGCTCTCTAAAACTGGTTTTACAACTGGCTTGGTGATATTCTTGGAAAATAATTTCAAATGATGTAAATAAAGTCACACTATGAAATTTTGACTTAGAGACAGTCATCCATTTCTCCCATCAGCTCTTCCTTTAACTCAATCTTCAATAAAAATACATGGTAAAGTCTCAAACTATTACAAGATACAAAGCAAAAGTGGCTCTTCTTAATCTTTATCCTAGAGCAGAGGTCAGCAAAAAAGAAAAAAAAAAAATCTGTGAAGGGCCAGAAAGTAAATATATTAACCTTTGAAGTTCATATGGTCTTTTGTTGCAACTGTTCAACTCTGTTATTGTAGCATGAAAACAGCCAGCCATGGACAATACAAATGATGTGACTATGTTCAAATAGAACTTTGTTTAGGGACAATGAAATCTGAATTCCATATAAGTTTCAAAGGTCATGAAATATTACTCTTCTGCTGATTTTTTCAACTATTTAAGATGTGAAACCATCTTAGCATGCTGGCTGTACAAAAACTGGCTATGGGCTGGATTTGGATAGGCCATAGTTTGCCAAACCCTGCCTTACAGCTTAAATGGGTTTTGTTTCAGAGACATTCTCTGGAGAGCAGCTTGCTACATAACAAAGTAAAAGAAAGTAGAAACAATAGACAATATCAAGAAGATTAATGTTAATTAGAAGATTAGGTACTATCAGTAAACTTAAAAAAATTGATAAGATAAACTGAAAGAGATTATCCACCCATAAAAAATGCAGATAGGATAGTAGTTTTGGGAAAACTCAAATATTGCAGAGATGTAGTCATTTTTAATATAGTTATAACTATATGTAACTAAATTCATGTTGAGAGTATGGTCCAATTAATTACACTTATTTAAATATAAATTTAAATATTTTAAATTATAGATTGACCACAATTTTTAAAAGTTTCAAAATATCAAGGCTATAATGTAGGGAAATATTCATTGTCAATGTTGATAAGAATATAAATTGATGTAACTTTTGGGGAAGATTTGGTGATATCCATCAAATTCAAAACATTCTCTTACATCAATTTTTCAATAATTAACAGATACAATCACAGGAGCATGGAGAAATTTATGTAGAAGTATATACACTGGAAGATTGTTTGTAATGCAAAAAATGCAACCAAACTGGACTTTCTATCAATAGAGAAACAGGTAAATAAATCATGGTACATCCATATAATAACATACTATGTAGTTAGTTATTAGAAGGACTGAAGCAAAACTATATGAATAACAGGAAAAGATAGCTACATTAGATGAAGGCAAAACCAAGTTGTCAAAGGGTAGGTACATAGTACATAATTCCATCTGATTAAATAAATGTGTAGGTATACACACATATACATACACACAAACATGCATGCACGCTTTTATATGCACAGAAAATACTACATGATGTATTCCAAACTGTTAACTGTGGTTTCCCTGAGGAATGGCTGTGAGAAAAGAGAAATAGAGAATTTAATTTTTCACTTCAAATTAATCTATTCTGTTTTCTTTCTTTTTAAACAACCAGCATATTACTGTTACAAGTTAAAAAAAAAAAAGGGTGGGATCACTTAAATAGGAAAGTTGTAGCAGTAATGCCAACAAAATCATCATCTAGAGTCTAAATAGAAAACAATGATCTAATGCTAAAAGGAGCCAAAGACTCCCTCACCTTATTAGCATTAATCTACATAATAGATAAGAATCCTAATGTTAGCCCTCAGTGAGGAAGACTGATTAAGAAAATCAATAATTACAAGCTAGCATAGTAAATGCTATAACAGAAGTTAACACTGGGTATTGGAGAAACCCAGAGAAAGTGAAGCTAAATTATCTGGG
Source organism: Neomonachus schauinslandi (assembly GCF_002201575.2). Lineage (NCBI taxonomy): Eukaryota > Metazoa > Chordata > Mammalia > Carnivora > Phocidae > Neomonachus > Neomonachus schauinslandi. The sequence goes on from NC_058412.1 coordinate 54,074,649, forward strand.
TGGACAGAAACATACTGTGTTTTAAAGGACAAATGGAAAATGGCTGGGCAGATTTGGTATATGCAATGTGGGGGCACTGTGTTTCTGGTGAAGGAAACAGCATCTGTGAAAACATGAGGCTGTGAGAAAGAACTGGGCATTAAGATGTACAAGTAGTTATGCCAGACACAGTCCTTTTTAAAAAACATTACAACATCAGTGAATAACAGATTTTTCACATTATATTGCATGATATTCATTCAAATACTTACTAAACATCTTCTAAGTGGCAGATACTGTGGTACGCCTAGGTATTCACAGATAGGACAGACAATATCAATACTTGCTTGGAAATTGTGATAAAAGAAACGAAGGAATACGAGAGATGATGGAAAATAACAAAGAAAAGACCTATTTATAGGTTGTTCAAGGAAGGTCTCTATGAGGAAGTCATACTTAAAATGAGACCTAAGGATAAAAAAGCAGCAACCAAAAGACAGGAATGGGGGGGGTCAAATGCTGGGAAGTAGTAGTTTTAGTTAGGAATAGCACAATCAGATCTCCTGAACTAGGAAAGAAACTATTCTGTTTGAGGAACCAAAAAGATAGCTAGTGTAGTTGAAGCTTAGTAGGTGAGATAAAAAAGCAGACAGGCTAAGGAGTGGTAATCCAGGGCCTTATAAATCAGCGTAGAGTTGGAATTTTATTTGAAAAATGATGGGCCATCATTGAAGGCTGTGGTTAAGCACAGGAATGCCATATTTGCCTGTTTGTTTTTTAAAAGATTATCCTACTGTTTGGAGACTAGAATTGAAAAGGGACAGATAAAAGAACTACAATCTAGTCAAAAAAATGTTGGCTTGGATAAGGGTGGTAGCAATTAAAAGTGAGAAAAATGGACAATTTTGAGATGTATTTTTTTTTGAGGTAGAAACAATGGCACTTGATAGAATTGTGGGAGAGGAATCAGAAGAATCAAAGATGACAGGTTGTACTTAGTAAATTACAGTTCTAACCATCACAACTAACAGACTTTTATATCAGATATTATAGTAGCAAATGTGTTTAATTAGAATGCTCTGAATTTTCAAATATCGTTCACCTCAATGTTCTGCTAAACATAGGAATAAGATTATTCAAGTTTTAAAACAATGAGACATTTAGTAAACACAATCTCACAGCAATATATCTACCTAAAGTACAATTTTCTAGGAAACAATTCAGAAAACATTCAACAAATATTTATTGAGTACCTACCATATGCTAGTCACTGTATTAAAAGCTAAGAATCTAATGCAGTCTTATGAAAACATAAATCACACACCCTGTATATTGTATACACACCCTGTATATTGTATATTAGAGCATAATTATTTTTAAGAGTCACTTTAAGAATTCTAGTTAAATATCATGATTTTTTAAATTGTTACACAAATTCAATATAACAAATAACTAGTTTAGCTACTTTCCCAGGTGATAATTTTCAAAGAAAACTATTTTATACATACCTTTTGAAGGCTGTTCCATAGATTCAGAACGTTTCACCAAAGACTGCTGTTGAACAGTCTTCCCACAAAATGGGCTGACAGTTTTATTTTTCTCCAAACCCTGTGTAACTTTGGTATCAGAAATACTTGCTGGTATACAATTTTGATTGAACTGGGAAAGAATCTGAGAATTTTTCATCTTTGTAAATGTATACTTAGGAAATCTAACTGGTCTGTTAAGGTCACTCTTAGCTCCATCTGTTGTGCTCCTATGGGATAGATGCTGAGTACTTAATTTCTTCTTGTAAGTAGCAGTTTCTGTATTCCTATGATCTGAACTCACATTCAAACTTGAATTTCCTATAAGAACCGATTCAGTACTATTCACTTGTATTGGAACATCAGTGTTATTCCAGGAATAACGTAGATTATTGATCTGACAATTTGAGTTCTTAGAGTATATTGTTAAATTAGTTGTAGCACCTAAAAAGCTTGGAGAATTTCCACAAATTTCTCCTTTTTCCATCTTCACTGGTTTATTTAATTGTGAGCTATTTGTGAAAGATGTATGCCCTGAAATGCTGCTCAGATTCAAATGCTTTGACTGCACCAATTGAATTTCTTTAGATGGAGTAAACATGTTTTCGGCTCCATGTTTGGAACTATTATTGATCTCAAGTTTACTTTCTGATATCTTGCTGTCCTTTCTAATGTCTTGTTGCTGAGTTAGTCTTTCAATGTCATCACATGCTTGGTATAATAAATCATCATCTACATCATCTGCTTCCCAGGTATTCTCTAATTGATGACATGCTTTAACAACTTCATTGGCAAATGATGGATCATTCCAGTCATCAAAGAAAGAACCTAACTTTGATGTATTAGTCTGATTTGGATTATAAACACTGGTTTCATTGCCCAAAGTTGCAGAGCCAAAATGATCTATATTAGCAGGTGCTTTAAAAGACTGATTATAAATGGACTTATTTTTTTGTTCATTAGAATATCCTGTGTTCAAAGTTGACTTTTCAGAAATATTTACATTAGAAGTAAATTTAGTGTGCATATCTTCTTTTACTTTTGTCAGATTAGACGCAACTATACAGTCTTGAATTTTGTCTTGAACAACAGTTTTATTGAAAGATTTCTCAAATTTCATTTTATTTCCAGTGGATGGTAATTTGCTTGGTTTATCATTTGGATTTAGTGAAAACCCATATTTTCCAGAATCTATTAATTCCTTGTTATATGTCTTTGAAGGGAGATCCTGTAAAATTTTTGAATCCCTTACCCTGGTATCTAGACTTGTATTCATTCTTGACTTATTTTTATCATTTTTATTGTTAAAATTATAATTTTGCTTTTGATCAGCAATCTGGGCTGTTCTAGGAGCAGGGAAAAGTTCACACATTTTGACATTTTGCATAACAAAAGGTTCATTACTTAGTAAGTTTTCCCAATCATCCTCAAAATCACTGGTAGTAAATGCATCAAGGTGTTTATGAAAAGCTTCTGGCTTCTCAGTATAAGAAGTCACACATGATTTTGTCATTCCAGGAGTGTCTACTTGACAAAAAAGTGATCCTGGGGTTTTATCTGGCAGTTTTTCAGGGACCAGAATTTCATTCGTAATGATTTTCTCCTCTTTTAAAGCGCTTTTCTTTTCAAAGGTGGTATTACTTGTGTTCAAAAAAGCATCTGACAAATCTTGGCTGAACTGTCCACTACATTTCTGAGTAGAGCCATCAAAAATGGCATTAAAGGCTGCTTCAGCATTTTGGTCAAATGGCTTCTGACTGCTATTTTGATCATTTACCACCGACATTTTGGTGTTTTCTTTCATCGGCTTCTTTATTATAGAATTATCTATTTCAGGACCTATATCATGTAATAACTGCATTTGTACATTATCTTTATAATTACTTAAAGTCTCTGCTTCTGCAATTGTCTGGATAAAATCATGATTTCTTTTGTTTTGCTCTTGAATCACATCTAACTCTTCCATATTTTTATCAAATTGCTTAGCCAATTTCATAAGTTCTTCCTCTCGATTTTGTGTTTTTAACCTATTGAAAAAATTATAGAAATTATAACTAAGAAAACTTCTAAGAGTCATTATAAATATTCAATTGTTATTAAGCATATTTTAATATATTAAAACTCAAAATTTTAACACAATTATTTTAAGTCTAAAATTTTACATGTCAAAACTAAAAAATATAATTTATAGCCATTTTGATATATTTACAAAGCCAAAACAGAATATTAAAAATATTTACTCCACTGAATCTCAGGAAAATTGTAAAGTTTGAACTTACTTTGTGCAGCTAATTTTTGCTCTTGATTTTCCTTTTGCTGCACTAGGAGTACAAGGAATAGCAGTTGCACCAATCCACATGCCAAGCATGGAGTTTGTTGTTGGTTTTTCATCCTTTGGCAGAAGGGAAAAAAAAGAAATTTACATAACAAAAAAAAGAAAGAAAAGAAAAAACTTTAACTACACTGAATTATTTTCCTAAAGCAAAAAATTTTGGTAAGGGTCCAGAATAATGAGAAGTCGGAGGATGGCAGTAACAAGCTGTAAGAAGTGATCCTTTTACGTTTCAGGAAGTGAAAACATTCAGAATTGGTAATTTCTTATTTTCTAAAAAATTAAGTTTTAAGAATTTAATTAGTTAACATATGCATATTCAACAGTAAAAGCAGTTTTTTTTTTTTTCCCCAAGAGAAAACTGACTGATTTACTAAGAATAGAGAGAGATACATATGGAATTCTTTCTGTATCACCTGATTCTCCAAATTTTCCCTATCCCCATTATAATCTTTATCTAAAGTTGGACAATCCATGTTGACCTGAACTGGGAACACTTAAAATTAAACTCAGGACTGAGTCAAGTGCAAGGTTAGAACTGATGCTAAGAATATGGCAGGGATAAGAACAAAAATAAGTAGAGAAAGCAGAAAAAGAAGTTTAACCACTATTAAGGAAAAGAAAGGGCCATTTTAATCCTCGATGTTTTTGCTACTCCTTTCAGTGAGCTGATCATGCAAAAAAATTAGAAAATGAATTTATTCATTAGTTACAAATGAACAAATCAAATGGTTTAACCATTTTCCACTCTCTTTTTGTACTTAGAATGAATATAATACTTAGAATGAACATAAATAACTATCACACAAGCTAAAAATAATCTTATCACTAGGTTATAGGATACTTAAAAGCATGGACTGATCTTATGATCAGCACCCAGAAAAATGCTCGGCATGAAGAAGCTATCAGTTTATATTTATTTACTAGGTTTAGATGAAAATATCTCTACAACTTGATACTTTAAAATCCTCATTCAGCAAGCAGTTTTCTTAGATGTCCAGTTGAACCTAGATTTTAGCTTCACAAAATACTCCAGTAATCAATAATTTTACTTTCAGACTCAATATATATTTTCACTTTTGTTTCAACAACAACCTTGAATTTAGGGAAAATATTCTTAATGATTTAATTATGGACCCTTTGTCCATTTACCAAGTATTTTTAAATTCATTCAATTTTTAGAGAATAAAGGTATGACAACTTTTTATGTCCAATTTTATATATACAAGGGCCCTGTGTATGTTTTTATACTATTTGTGTTAAATTTTAAAAATGTCTTTAATAATTGCATAATTTATTGATTTCCAACTACAATCCAGGTGTTATATAAGGAATCTGAACACATTACTTCATTTAATCCTAAAGAGTATTCTGTGTAGAGTTGTATAAAAATTATGAAAAAATACACATCCTCAAATAAACAACACTATATGAAAAGTATCCCTCAAAAAAGTGAAATGATTGTCCAGGGAAAATGGAAGTGAATATTTGAGGGGGGGAAAAAGTGCCATCTCTGAAAATATCAAGGTGACTTAAATAACTACTTGAGGAGGTAACTCACCTAAAAATAAAAAGCATGAACATGTCATTCTGAGAACATGACAATCTTACACTACCAAAGATTTACATGCTTTAAAAGTGCTTAGTTGAAAAGAGTAACATTTAAAAGCAACTAATTTCACTGTATTTTTTCTTATATACAAGTTACCACTTGCATATTGTTTCTATTTCTTTATGTGAGCTATTATTTCCAGCCCACTTAGGTAAAGGGTCCAGTAATTTACTCAACTATCTTTTTATCACTATTTAAGCTGGCCAGTCCAAACACATTTTATTATGCTTCTTTCATGTGAAACCCACAATTAATGAAGATCTATTGTTAACTTATGAAGTAAATAGTATTATGGCATAAAAGCTATTTAACTAATGAACCGAATGTAAAATGAATTTCTATGACACGCCAAACATGGAATGTAAAGCTAGTAGCAACAGAGTTGTTTTGACTGTGCTAATTGTAATTTTGGATATTTTACAGCCACTAAGAAAAACTTTATTTCCTGTCTCCTCCACCTGGATGATGGTAATTCCTTGTAACCACAGTTTGGAACAATGCCATCTATTGTTTATGGTGAACATATAGTCACTATCCAAGGGTATGTCAAGGAAAAATCCCATACTTCCTACAAAGAGGACACTGAGCAAAAATTAGATGCTTTCTGAATTTAAATATTGTTAAATAAGAAAAAGAGAGAGGACAGTAAAGAGGTTCAGAATACAGGCTGCCTTAAACTTGTATTTCTATTCCATTCAAGCAGTAGAGGAACTGAAATAAAGATAGAGAAACTTTTGAAGATGGTTCTATGACAGTAAATAATTTAATTATCATAATGAACTTTAAAATAACCTTACATTTATAGTGCTTATGTTTACAAAGGATTTTTATCTAATTTAATCCTCATAATAGTCCAATGGAGAGAGCAAGACAAGTAATTCTAGTTTATGGCTGAATGAACTAAAGTTCTGAGAGCTTAAGTGACTTGCTATGGTCACCCAATATAGGAGGCAGACTGAGAACTTCAAATCCAGTGTTCTTTCCACTTTTATGAGTATTTCTCAATGATCATATTAGTCCACAAGTATTAAGAAGAGCAGTTTCAATGGGGAAAAATTGTGCTATTGACAGTAAACAAATACCAATCACAAAAAACTTTAAAAAGTTTAAATTTTTATTGTCTGATTCTATTATTTTAGTAACTTTCAAAATAATGCCATATATTGTTAAACAACATTAAACACAAAATAAACACAAAGCTTTAGTCAAAATTCATTACTCTCAAAAAATTAAAATATAAGATATATGCTTAGGAAAATATATATTGCCAATTATACATTATGTTCCTTTTTTCAAAACATATATTTCAGTAGTACAAAAGGTAAAAGTAACCTTTGGTGCTCTATTTTCAGAAAAGAGAATTGTAAAAGACAACATTTTTCATACATGGGCCTAGTGGCATAGTTTTCACAGTTCTAAAATAAACTATAAAACTAGTGATATTTACCTGAGGAGCAATACGATTAACAATATGTGAGATTTCATCACTATCTGTGGTGTAAATCTGTTTTTTTCTTCCTTTACCTAAAGAACAAAGACATTCCTATAAATGGTAAACAAAAAACTTAATTTTTAAAAATAGGAGTCACTTCATAGAAAACAATATTAATTAGCATGGCTTAGATCACTATGCACTGACATCACATGCGTACCATACCAATCACGTAAGATTTCTCAAAGAACATCTGTTGTATAAAAGTTCTGTTATTACCCTACTGAAATTCTATAGTTAAATCCTAATCATTTGCCAAATATTTACCCAGATAAAAATATTAATTAATAATAAATTACCTAACTGTTTTGTCATTGGAGAATTTTGATCCCAAAAGATATCATTTTGTCCATCTGGATCATTAGGAGAACTGAAGGTAGATGACAATAAATCCATTTTCAGCACTCTCTTTGGTGTTTCATATCTTTCTACATAAAATAAGATTAAAAAACAATTGTTGCATTGTAAAGCATTACTTTACTTCCTAATACCCCAATGTCACATATCCTTTAGATTACTTTTTATAGTTTAACTATAAAATTTTCTCCCAGAGATGATATTACTTTAATAACAACTGAAATGTTTCACATAAAAATCCTTGTAATACTTCACAAATTTGACACTGTAAATAGCAAGTATTTTAAGATAACTCAGTAGCTCTATGAATGTCTACTACTGTATAATCTAGTCACTCCACTCATTACCACTGGAACTTGGAGGCTTTGGGAACCACCTGTAATTTCGAAAATCAAAAAGCTCCCAGCAGAAACTTCAGTAAAAGTCTGTTTAGCTCCCTTTCATTAATTCTATCCAACTTATGCTAATTACTTCAAAAAGCTTTAGCGACCCATTTCCTGTGAAGTTTTGTCCACTATCACTTTTAAATTTCTACAGACATTTGTTTTTGTTCATTCCAGAATTGCCTTATGGGAGTAAACTAAAGACAAATAAGGTAACAAAAGTCGTATTTTAAGAACACACTTTAAGAAAGAGCTTTTGTGTGAATTTCAGCTCCTACCAGGATTTACTGGAAATCTTTAAAAAAATAGAACACCAAAAATTGACCAGAATGAAATATTCAGGGGCCCTTAGTTTCCTACTTTGAGGGACATCATACACAGGACTTCCGGTTTATTCATAATGAAGTGAGACATCACCCAGACTCTTGAGGATGATAGAGATAGCTATAGCTGTTTATATGATCCCTTCACTAAAGCAAGTCAGGGCAAAAAGTTTGGGGGGGGGGGGGGGGAACAATTCCCCTGGAAATAAAGTGAAGGCAGCAGGTTATCAGATAAGTTTTCTTTGCTCTGCCACTGCTGAAGACTGGAGGAGCAGTATAGAAATAGCCGCCCTCCTTCCCTTAAACAGGTAAATCACAGGGCCTATTCCTATACCAGGGGCAACAAGTGGGTGGTCAAACAGAGCGTGGCAGAGCTCAAATTCGGAGACTAAAACCATGGAGGTAGTGGCGTCGTGTTCCTTTCGGACTCACGAGGGAAGAAGCCCAGAGAAAGAAAGCACTAAGACTCCACCCCCACCCGCACCCTAGGATCGCCCATTGCAAGCGGGGCTGTGGGGCTGCAGCGCTTAAGCCCGGAGAGGCCGCGTTGCCGACGTCTCACCCTCGGGGTTACTTTTACTGCACGAAGCGGCTGCTGGAGGCTGCTCTTGTTGCGGCACGGGCCGGGGAGACGTCTCTCCGGCCCTGCGGGGCTCTGAGCCGCGGGCCGACCTCAGCCGCCTCTTCCCTGGCTCGACCATCGAGCTGCATTCCTCAGCCGCCGCCGCTTTCCGCGGCGTGTTCTTCAGGCCAGGGCTGTCCCCATGTTTCCTTCGCCGACTCATTGCCTACACACCCCCTCCGCCAGCCCCTTCTCCTTTCACATTTTGCAACGGGAGTAGTAAGGCAATGGAACTACAAGCGGGACTCAGCGCCAACGGCCGCCGCCATTTTGGCCGATAGGGCGCTCGAAAGAGGCAGCCGCTCATTGGCTGCGTCTGGACAAGGGGGCGGAGCGGTCAGGGTGCTAGCGGCGCGCGCTTCCGCAGCCCGCCTCCAAGCTCGCCGGGCTCGGCTCAGACTCATCCGGATTGGAAGTGATGTAAGGAGTAGTGAGCTGGTCAGAGTAGTCGAGTGAGAGTATGGGAGGTGGAAGGAAAATTGAATCCCCTGGCACCTTTTTACTGTATTTACAGCTGGAGTTACACATTACTCAGATTTAGATAATTGTGGGTTTTAGTATTTTAAAGAAGAAATAAAAGGTATAGATTAGGAAGGAAAATTTTAGCTATTTTTTCATAGGTGATGTGTGCATAGAATAATCCAAAAAGTGTAGAAGTTATTAAACATATAAATTAATGTAGCGGAGTTGCAGATACGAAGGAAATATTCAAAGACCAATTATGTTTGAATATATTAGGAACAAACAACATTGACTTTTAAAGAAATATGATTTCTGGGGCAACTGCCTTCGGCTCAGGTCATGATCCAGGAGTCCCCAAATCGAGTCCTATATTGGGCTCCTTGCACAGCGGGAGCCTGCTTCTCCCTCTCTTCCCCTCTAGTGCCATCTCTGTCGCTATCTCTGTCTCTCTCAAATAAGTAAATAAAATCTTTAAAAAAATAAAATATGATTTCTAATAGCATACAAGATATCAAGTAACTAGAAATAAATTTAACCAAAATCGCAACATTTCTACAGAGAACATGAAATATTTTTGAAAGAAATTGAAGACCTAAATACAATTGACCCTTGAACATGGCAAGTGTTAGGGGTACTGACCCCTGTGCAGTTGAAAAATCACTGTAACTTTTAACTCCCCGTGAACTTAACTAGTAATAGCCTACTGCTGTTGACTAGATGTCTTCCAATAACATAGTTAATTAACACGTATTTTGTATGTTATATGTATTGTATGCTGTATTCTTACAATAAAGTAAGCTACAAAAAAGAAAATGCTGGGCTCCTGGGTGGCTCAGTTGTTAAGCGTCTGCCTTCGGCTCAGGTCATGATCTCAGGGTCCTGGGATCGAGCCCCACACAGGGCTCCCTGCTCCGAGGGAAGTCTGCTTCTCCCTCTCCCACTCCCCCTGCTTGTGCTCCCTCTCTTGCTGTGTCTCTCTCTGTAAAATAAAAAAATAAAATCTTTTTTAAAAAATGTAATTAAGAAAATCATAGGAAAAATACTTTATAGTACTGTGCTGTCTTTATAAAAAAACAAAACTAACTATAAGTGGGCTTGCACAGTTCAAGCCCATGTTGTTCAAGGGTCAACAGTGAATGGAGGATTACATCATGTTCATGGTTGCAAGACTCAATATTTTTACCTTATTTCTTCCCAAATTGACTCAATGCAAATCCATTCAAAATTGCAGTAGGTGTATGAGTGTAGGTTTGTGTGTGTGTGTTGCGGGGGGGGG